>NW_024704745.1:24643708-25071209 GCF_018977255.1 Callorhinchus milii
AGAATTCAAAATCTTTGGCCTCGCCTTCAAGGCCCTTGGGTTACTTTCTCAATTATATTTAAAATATGATGTTCCTCTGAGAAATCACTTTTCATGGCTGAGGAGCAGAACTGCATTGAAGCCTAGATTACCAATTCAAGGTCACGATTGGTGGCATAAACCAACAACCTTCTGACAAGTTTGCAAGAGTGATATAGGATTATAGTGACTAAGACAATTTATTAAAATTATCACAGGAATGAATTTGACTTAAGAAAGAACATTTGGCAGGACACATTAAGTTACCTTGTCACTGTCTTAACCACTTTTGAACATTCTTTCAATTTCTCTTAGTTGGAAGCTGATAGTCTGCAATTTGTTATATATGCAGAGTTTAGCTGGGTTTCTTTGTATCAATAAATCTGCCCTTCCATACATACATTCAGATTAGGTAACATATGGTAATACTATATTCATCAATCTGTGGAGTCCTGTAGCTCAGTGGTTAGAGAACTGTCTAACTGCAAGCGAGAGACCCGGTAGGGCAAAATGTTTCCTGACCCCACACGCCTCTGTTTAACTATCAGTAAGTAGGAACTTGGTTGTTAGTTGATTGACAGATTGCATTTCTGGAGATAATAATCCCTCAAAAAAACCAATATTAATTTGGTCACTCAATCAACGTCTGTTTGTGAGACACTGCTGTGTGCAATTTGCTGCTATGTTTCGCCCACAAATATATGGACAGTTCACTTTACAGGATATTCTCTGAAGCGCTTTGAGACGTCTAGAAGACATGAAAAGTGCTGCAACAAATGCAAAGATTATTATTATATATTATCTCTTTTCCCCCAATTTGCACTTGGATTTAATTTTACATTGAAGAGTCAGCCGAGATTATGAGCATAATATTTTCAATAGATAATAACAAGAAAATTTCCAAATGAGCTCGACTGACACTTCTTGGTTATAAAGAATGATCTATCTGTTTTGATCTGCTGGGCTCCATCTATTGGAATTCTCACTCCTGACATTTCTTGATTAGGAGTTCTCTGAGGTGTAGAGCCATATTAATGACCTGGTGTTGGAGTGCCAGCAATATCAGGACACCATGGGTGACAAATGCGAGGACTTCAAACAAGATGACGAAGAGCAGGAGGAAACCCAACAAGCATTTCATAGGCCACACTCATTACCTTTTTGGTTGTTGTCATTAATAATAATAATAATAATCCCTCCCCCAAAAATTAATAAATAAAAAAAAGTCACTTAATCCATGGCTTTTGTGGGATACTGCTGTGCACAATTGGCTGCCCGTTACACCCACAAAAGTCACTCCACTTTACAGTATAATCTGTGAAGTATTTTGAGATGTCTCAACGACATAATAAGGTGATATAATAATAATAATAATCCTTGCATTTGATATAGCGCTTTTCACATCTTCTAGATGTCCCAAAGCGCTTCACAGAATATACTGTTGTAGTAAAATTTAGGTGTAATTTATTGCCTTTCAACACACATAGCTATTCCCATTCCACCTCCTATACACAAAGAAGCAATGCCACGCTTTTTTCCTGTTCTCTCCAGTGCGTAGAGAAGTGTAACCAGAATGCGGCACCCAGACATTCCCAGAGGGTGACCTAAAGCAATAGCACCACCTTGGATGTTTACCTAGAAAGACAAACACAAAAAATGCATTTTTTTAAAAAAAGAGGGAAAACCTTTTCCCTAATTTTCTCCTTACTCCACTGGCCTGCTTCAGGTCCCCTGCCTATCCTACCATCAGCAGTCAGGCTTTCAGCCTATCTGCTCTCACTTTGTGGAACTCCAACGAGAGCCCTATCACCTCAACTCTCCCTTACCTCCTTCAAGGTCCTCAAAACCTTCCTCTGACCGGTCATCTTCCTGGCCCCCATCCCTCCCGAATCCAACCCCAGCTTGGATGCAAACCTCGACTGCAGTGGCTTGGGACATCCTCCCGACATGAAAGGCGCTTTATAAATGCAATTTGTTGTTTTATTACATCCCACATTGACCCATTGGGTGAATCAGGAAGTAAAAAGGATCAATTGCATTTAGTTGTAGTGCCAATTTTTATATCTACATTTCTCACCTTCTCTGGGTTTATACCCAGTTCCTTGACAACAGCTACAGACTGTGATGCAAAAGCTTCATTGATTTCGAAGAGATCAACTTCATCCAGCGTCCAGCCGGCTTTTTCTACCTAGAATAAATAGTAAATCTAAGTCATTACCCTTGAATCTGAAGATGATGGAATGCACAGTGGGTGAATCATTGGTTGAAAAGAAAACAATCTACTTGACCCTACTTCAGGGGGACACAATTTGACCGCTCCTCAGTCAATGATATCAGCCATGTGAGGAGTGACCGAGCAGACCTTTTCCAAATGGGAAAGGGAGATACCTGGAGTTGAGCCATGACCCCAGTCTCGTCTCCTGCAGGTGCTTAAAAAACAATAGCAGAGTCCTGGGGGCAGAATAGCTGCCAATTCTCTCACTTGCAGGATAGCCCATTCCCAAAACAGGAAACACCATATAAAAGTAGAGTTGTGCTAATAAATGAACATGTCTGAGTCTGGTTAAGGCTCTATGCTGTGAAGAGGTATAAGTATTAACAATATTCTTGTATTACTTACGGCCTTCCTTATTGCTGCTATAGGCCCGACTCCCATAATGGCAGGATCCAAACCAGCCTCGGCCCAGGATACAATCTGAGCCAAAGGTTTCAGGCATTTCTTGTCAGCTTCTGATTTCTTCATCAGAATCACAGCTGCGGCCCCGTCATTTATTCCTGCAGAACAGCAAACAGAGTGTGTTGTCAGTAAAGTTACTGCCTTCTTTTCAACGACTTTATAAGCAAATTACAAAAGTGATTCTTTCTGCTGACCTGAAGCATTAGCAGCAGTGACAGTGCCAGATACGCCCTTTGCAAAAGCCGGCTTTAGTTTAGACATGGCTTCGAAGGTGCTTCCGTGACGGGGAAACTCATCGGTTGACACCTCGATAGGCCCTGAAGAGAGAGAGAGAGAGAGGATGATGTTAGATTATTAAGGCTCCTAATTAAAATGTAGCAATTCGAGGCTACACAATAGTACCAAATAAAATTTTAATTTCATTATAAGTGTTATACATTTAAAAACAAGTGTGGCACATATGTTAGTCGAAGTGAATAATGTTGGCCTCTGTCTGGTTGAGTGCCAAATAGTTTGGAAGACCTCTTGCAAGCCCATAGGGTTTAGGGCAGACTGGATGACATAAGATCACAAAAGAGGTTTGGATAAATAAAACCTTTCGGCCTATTCAATCTGAGCCTTCCAGAATATCCATGCTATCATCTCTCATTACCGCATAGTTTTTTTTTAAAAAGTGTCCAGCAACCTAGCTTCTGCCATCCCTCCTGGTAATCTACTGCAGTTGCAGCAACGTGTAAAGAAACACTTCTTGTTGTGTGTCCTAAATAATGTCCTTTACAACTCTGAACCTGTACCTTGTTTTCTGCTGGCTTGGTATATCTGAATATATTATTGTAGGTTTACTTTCTCAATCTCATTCAGCATCTTATATACCTCTATAGAGGTCCCCTCTATGACATTTGTTTTTGAGGCTTGAAAAAGCTTAGAATATGCAACTTTCTGAAACCTTCTCCTACACGCACTCACACGCGCTCGTGCAGATGAACCAGTCAGTCTCAAAATCTCTCCTCCTAGGAGTACAGCACATACCTCTCCTGGAAGGGACGGAGACAGGAACAATTTCTTTTTCAAAATAGCCAGCTTTCTGTGCTGCCTCAGTTCGGTTCTGGGACTGTACAGCAAACTTGTCCTGCTCCTCTCGACTCACATGCCACTGCATCGCCACGTTCTCAGCTGCATCGAGAGGACGAGAAAAGTAATTCGGGAAACGTTCTGTAGCTTCAAACCTTTATATAAATATGTGCATGGCCAAGAGACCGTAGCTATACATAATGATGGCTATCAAGTAACATGCTACTTTACATCTACGTCCGTTCTATGAGCTTGCACAGCTTTGGTTCACACATTCACACCCTCCAAGGTGGTTTTAGGCCAGTCATCACAGTGTAAAAGTACTGCCCTCGGGTGACTTTGCTTATCTGTCACCACAGAGGATAATTTTAAAGATATTTCGTTAAAGCTCTAAAAAGGTTAAAAGCTTGAGCTTCCAAGGAATTCAACCACAGAATCTTTTGGTCTTAAGTTGGCTGAGCCATGTAGGATGCCTGGGTCTCCACCAAGAATAGTATGTTTCTATTCGCGAGGATGTTTAAAGTGCTTCACAACTATGAAGTGTGTAGTGACTGTGTATTTTGTAGGAGCATCTTTAGTCAACAGTCATGTTCCCTTTACAGTTCAGAACAGAATTAACCTCCTCCATATTTTGAACTTCAGAAAGGATTCAGGTTTGTTCCAGTAAATTTGTTCACATTTTTCCAATCATCGATGAGCACCTCCACAGCTGAGGTAGTTAATACACGACTGTGTCTTGGAGGCTGGGAACAGGCACTTTGGATTGCAATCTGAGCTCAAACACATTGTGCCCATTATTTCAGTATCTAATTTTAAGAAATAGTTACAATACATGATTAAATAGAAACAAAAAGAACATTTTCTATTCAAATAACGCCCCCCATTTTTAATCAGAACAATACTATCTTATAAATTTATCAAACCCTGCATATAGATTGCTCCATTCCCAAGCTGCTCTCTTTGAGCACTTGGTTGACAAAGGCACTGCCTGGCGTTGAACTGAGACTTGGAAGACCCAGATTTGTGCCAGGTTACCTGGTCTCAGCTTGGCAGCAGATGGGATGTTACAATTAGTTTGTATAAGTAGGAGGAAAAATACAGCCAGTGTTCCCACTTCTTATCACATTCAATGGTCCTGGCTGGAAGGTGCTTGTGTGTGGACAGGAAGAGACTTGTCTGTGATATTCCATCTCCTCTCATGGTCAAACAGCCCAGTGACCCTTTACCACTCGGATTCACACATGAAGTACGGCCACTTTAATGAGATACTGGAGGGCAGCTGGTAGCCTTAGAACTAAACGCCACAGATCCTCAGAGAGGTTAGAAAACAGAGGGAAATGCAATTAATTTCCAGTACTTAAATGCAAACCTTGTATTTATTCAGTGACAGTTCTTACCTGTTACACCCATGTGGTAGTTATAAAAGGCGTCCATTAGGCCATCACACAGAATGGTATCCTGAAGGGACATGTCTCCTACTTTGACCCCAACTCGCATTGGAACCACATGTGGAGCCTGTGATTAAAAGAAGCAGGTTTTAGCTAAGTGTACTTGCTGTGTACTGGGACTCCACATGCAACAAGATCTGGCTGGAGAAAAGGAAGAACTTGCATTTGTATAATGCCTTATTTTGTGGACCACTGGCACCAGTATTGGTGAAAGAGGGAGCTCTTCCATCAGGATGTCATTGAACATATTCAAGACTGAGATTGATTTTTAAAAACTAAAGGGATTAAGGGATATGGGGATAGGGCGGGTAACTGGAATTAGGTTAGAAGATCAGCCATGGTCTTATTAAATGGCAGGGCAGGCTTGAGGGACAGGGGGCTGGGGGGGCAGGGGGCTGGGGGGGGGGCAGGGGGCTGGGGGGGGGCAGGGGGCTGGGGGGGGGGCAGGGGGCTGGGGGGGGCAGGGGGCTGGGGGGCGGGGGGCAGGGGGCTGGGGGGGCAGGGGGCTGGGGGGGGGGGGGCAGGGGGCTGGGGGGAAGGGGGCTGGGGGGCAGGGGGCTGGGGGGGGGCAGGGGGCTGGGGCAGGGGCTGCGGGGGGGGCAGGGGGCTGGGGGGGGGCAGGGGGCTGGGGGGGGCAGGGGGCTGGGGGGGGGGCAGGGGCTGGGGGGCAGGGGGCTGGGGGCTGCGGGGGGCAGGGGCTGGGGGGGGGGGCAGGGGCTGGGGGGGGCAGGGGGCTGGGGGGGGGCAGGGGGCTGGGGGGGCAGGGGGCTGGGGCAGGGGGCTGCGGGGGCAGGGGGCTGGGGGGGGGGCAGGGGGCTGGGGGGGGCAGGGGCTGGGGCAGGGGCTGGGGGGGGGCAGGGGGCTGGGGGGGGCAGGGGGCTGGGGGGGGCAGGGGCTGGGGGGGGCAGGGGCTGGGGGGGGGCAGGGGCTGGGGGGGCAGGGCTGGGGGGGGGCAGGGGCTGGGGGGGCAGGGGCTGGGGGGGGGCAGGGGGCTGGGGGGGCAGGGGGCTGGGGGGGGTTAGGGGCTGGGGGGGGGGGGGCGCTGTGGTGATGGTAATAGTGATGGTGAAGGCACAAACAGCTTCAATTATCCTTCAGCTGTTTGCAGGAAATCCGCCTCCGGAGCAGCGCCTCCACACACACACACCCCAGTGTCCGGGGGTCCCCCCCCAGTGTCCGGGGGTCCCCCCCCAGTGTCCGGGGGTCCCCCCCCCGCTGTCCGGCTGTGGCTCTGCTCTCTCTGTGTTACTTATTGCGGTTCTCGCTGCGGAGAGGATCACAACAGCGTCTCTACCACTCAAAGCGTTGCAACGAGTGCAGGAGGCGGGAGGGGGGCACCAGGCAATCCGCCCCGCCCCGCCCCGCCCTCCCTGCCAGTCACCCGCCCCGCCCTCCCTGCAAGTCACCCGCCCCGCCCCGCCCCGCCCCCCTGCCAGTCACCCCACCATTGGGCCGGTCCCTGCAAGGGCCCTTACTTAAAAAGTAAGAAAAACATGTACAACTTACTGAACTCCCATTTATTTGCTGCCCTGCTAATATCTGTGGCATGAGCAGTTGTACGCTTGGGATAGAGAATATTCAGCCTTGTGTGACTGAAGACCTTGCTGATGTCTTCTCAGTAATGCATTAGCTGAACATAAAAAATTATCTCCAATGTATACAGTGTAGTATCTTGCAGGCCCGGCCCCTGACAAATCCCCAGTGCTTCTGCTTTTAGTTACAGTGCTGAGTATTTTATCAGCTCAGTCCAGGCATCACAAGATCGATTTGAATGAAGAAGGCCTTTCGACCATCTGATCTCATCCTCCAGAAACCCTCCCCCATCACAGCATCCGGTGTGCTTTATACTTCCTGCTGCTTTTTATAACCACTTCTGTAGACCATTTCATATGCAGCTCCTATCTAAATTGCACTCTTTTGGGGAGTTTTCTTTTCTAGAAGATTAAAACCACTAAATTGAAAAAGTAGTTTGGAGACAATTAGCAGAATTGAAGAAGAGAGCACTGGGGAATGAATAATTGTTCTGACAAAGCCTGAGAAGAATAATTAGGTGGGAGATAAGCTGCAAATCGTGAACAGCCAATAAAGTTGCTGATTCCAGCATTGGTCACTCTGTCTGGGGCATTATCACGGTTACCCTATTCTTGCAGTCTTTTGTAATGTGTAAATGATATGTATATATCTTCTATATATACAGGAGACCTGTAGCTCAGTGGTTAGAACACTCGCCTCACAAGCGAGAGACCTGAGTTTGATTCCTGGCAATGCGAAACCGTGGGCAAGTTTCCTTACTCCACACGCCTGATAATAATCCCTCAAGAAAAAAACAATATTAATATCGGTCACTTCAATCCACACCTGTTTGTGGGACACTGCTGTTCACAATTGGCTGCTGTGTTTTGCCCACTAATATACAGTCAATTCACTTTACAGTATATTCTGTGAAGCACTTTGAGACATCTTGACCACATGAAAAGCGCTATATCAAATGCAAGGATTATTATTATGCATACAAATAAAACAGCAATGTCTGTCTGTGCTTCAAGAAGGATCTCACTAACCGATTGACGTAGTGACATGAATTATACCTCATCGGAAGGGTCTTGAAACTTGGAGTGAAATGGGTATATTTGTTTTTGGGTATCTTCATTGTTCCTGGCCACCGAGTCAAAGTAGCGCTGTGGCATCGTGCATTACAGAGTACGTATGTACGCATGCATTGCGTTTATAGCTGGTAGCCGTGCTGGCTGACTGGCGCTGTCTCTGTCTTTCCTCCAAAACACACAGTCTCTACATTTTATAATATAGTAGCTGGACCTGTTGCAGCTACGCTTGAAATCAAAGGAGCCAATATGGAATATAGATTGCCACACAGACAAACAGACAGACATTTTATCTTATAAACTAATAAAACAATGTCTGTCTGTCTGTCTGTCTGTCTGTCTGTGTATCTAACAATCACGTAATAACCGATTGATGTAGAGACATGGTTTATATTTCATCGGAAAGGTCTTGAACCAGGCAGTGTCAGGAGCATATGTTTGGGGGTGTGCGATATGAATGCAAATTGTTCAGAGAGCGAAAACAAGGATGTTTTTATTTTGAAAAGTAGGAGGATTTCAATATGGAATAGATCACCTTCTAAACTGGTTCATAAATAATATAAACTGAGTCACAAAGCTTAATGTCCTTTTATGCCAAATGCAAGTAACAGTATGGATCTCGGCGGGACTTTGGAGTCCTGTAGCTCAGTGGTTAGAGCGCTCGCCTTGCAAGCGAGACACCTGGGTTCAATTCCAGGCAGGTCAGGGCGAAACCTTGGTCAAGTTTCCTTACTCCACACGCCTGATAATAATCCTCCAAAACAAAACAATAATAAATTGGTCATTTTCAATCCATGGCTGTTTGTGGGACTCTGCTGGGACCAATTGGCTGCCGCGTTTCGCCCACAAATTCAGTCAATTCACTTTACAGCATATTCTGTGAAGCGCTTTGAGACGTCGAGAAGACGTGAAAAGCGCTATATCAAATGCAAGGATTATTATTATTTTGTTATGTCAATGTCAACAAACACTTCATGCAATGATGCAGTGTGAATTCTTGGGGCACTTGATTTTCACAATATCCATGACAGCATCAAACACTTGCACAGTCAGGCATAAGATCACAAGAGCTGTATATGGAGGCCCATTAGTTCATTTAAAAGCAAAGCGAAAGAAGTAAGAGGTTTTGGTAATTTCACGATCCACGATGTGACCCTCTAGTGGCAGAGATACCCAACAACACTAGTCTGATTATGCTGTGCTGCTACACAGTAATAGTGATTGGCAGAATTTAGAGAGAAGAATGTTACAATTTGTAAAGACTTTCAAATGTTCTTAGATTAAGGTGTGTGAAGAATATAAATAAGTAGACTCGTTGGATTAAACACTGATTTCATTTTATTTGAATCAGGCGTATTTTAATTGAATAATAATAATTATTTTAATTGAAATTTCAAAACCCGATGTAAATAACGAGACAGGAGAGGGAATGATACTTTGGATTTGCCCGGAAGAGGTTCCCAATAAATACTGTCTGTAATAAGCGAACAATGCAAAAGAACACTCAAATTAAATTTTAACCATTACACAGCCAGTAGAGATAGGAGCCAAGCACAACATGTTTACCCTCTGGCTCAGTTAACTAAAGTGAGCAGTGACAGACTTTAGACGCAAGTGCAATATGACAGGAGTCAGAGACATATGTTGTATTAAATAGGCTGTTTTTGATTGGGTTGGAGAAAAAGGAATATACCTTCATCAGTCTCCATAAAAATCAAAATTCCTAATTTTATACTCTGTCCCTTTCATGTCCTTGTTTCTTTTCCTGCTTTATATTGTATTTATATAAAATATTATTAATATTTTCAATACGTATAACGCTTTTGTTGGTTTCTTGCCAGATGAGTTATTACATTTGCATTGATTAGGCTTTCACCAGAAAAATTCCAACTTTGTTAAGAGATGCGATGTGTAAAATTGTTGCATTCATAAGTACATATCCGACCGTACTTCATTGCTTGTTGAGGCAAATTTTCTTACGGATAAGAAGAAAGCTGAGAGCAGCTATTACAGTAACAAGGAGCACAATTATAATGTAAAACATAATGTGTAGCCGTTGTTGGAGTTCATCTGAAATAAAAACATTTCAAAAGATTTGTCAATTGATAGACTTTGCTTGTGAATTTTATAACCCTATATATTCACACACATTCTAAGCAGCTACTTTCAATTCAATTCTGAAAATCAGATTTGAAATGTTTTTCATTCAATTCTTAGGTCTGCTTTCAAAAACACTATAGTTGATAAGTTTCCTAAATTATGTTTCTATTGCAACTGATTCAAAAGAATTTTTAAGGCAACCAAGCAAAGAATATTTATTCAACCCCCATGTTACCACAATTTATCCCAGACTCTCTATCCCAATCTAGACATTCCAAAAACTCCATGAAATACACTTCAGTAAAGTGAGTTATTTTCTATTTGTGTCTTATAGAATGACAAAGACTATATTGATATAGTTGATGGTTACTACATTTTTATAGCATTTATAGCCCAGTGCTTCATGGCCAGAATTGGAATGATGAATGTAAGCAGAAGCAATAATTGGTGAAGAATACTTGTTCAATTTCAAAAAAAAGTAGGAACCTTTTTTGTCTTTTATAGTCAACAACATTCTTTCGTACATTGTGAGATTGGTGATCAGAATCTAACAATGCAGTCTAGTTTGTAGTGAAACATAACTAAGGCTAATATAAAGTGGCAGCACATACTTCCAATTAAGTGATTTCTTCCTACTCCTTTTCCAGTGTCCATTTATTTTCATTTTGAGAGGAGTAAGTTATGGTTTTGTAAATTTTAAATCCAAGTTAGGTTTTTGTGGATCACTTATTTTTCAGTGTTGATCTGCAGAGGAGGAATGAGAACTGTGCTTTCTGCTCGGCCAGGCAAAGCCTATTGATCCCTACAATGTTAGTACGTGGCCAGGAGAACATGGCTTTCTTGGAAGATCAACCATGAAAACAAATATTACACAAAAAGCTTAGAGAAGATGCTATAGTTGTTTGGATCTGGAATGCATTGCCTGAAAGGGTGGTGGAAGCTAATTTGATAACAACTTTCAAGAGAGAAGTAGACAGATATTTGCGGAGTACAAATTTATAGGCTATGGGGAGAGAGTGGGGGAGTGGGACTAATTTGGACAGCTTTCAAAGAGCTGACACGGACATGATGGGCTTAATGGCTTCCTTCTGTATTGTATAATTCTAGGATTATATGGGTGATGAAAATGAAAACTGCTCAGGTGGTTGAATCTGAAAAAGATACCACAGACCGGGAAGTGGGCAATAGCATCAGTGCTGGTTTTGAAATGCCACAAAATTTCCTCATGAATTGTTACAACAACAACAACAACAACAAGATTCCATTTATAGAGCGCCTTTCACGTCAGGAGGACGTCCCAAGGCGCTGCACAGTTGGGTCATGGTTACAGCTATGAATGGGGGAGGAATGATTTGGAACTTTAATTTCACATCTATAAATCTAAAATTTGAAAGATGTTCAATTTTAAAAAAAGAATCTGAATGTACAGAATGAATTATACTAAAACATACTTACATTGATGCAGATATATTGAACTTTTAGCAGAGCCAATTATGTTGCTGGTTTCACACATGTACAGCCTGTTATTGTCAGAAGTCAAAATAGGCACCTTCAGTATGCTATCGTCTTGTACTTTGTTGAATATTTGGTGTGTATCATTCATTCTATGAAAAAGAGAAATAGTTTAAAATCTTAAAGAAGCACATCCCGTTTAGTTCACCTTTACCACATAGCTTTTGTTATCTTCCGGAAGGTGTTGATTAATTTTCCTTCTCTGTGGGATCGTGTCCACAGGGCTCCCTCTGGTACCTCACTCAAGTGGCTAATATTGAAATGTGTTTAACCATTGGGGACATCACAGCCAAACTCAGTTTTGTATTCACCCAACATCGACATATGTGCACCATGTAAAGTGCACCAAATATTCCTGAACTATGGCCAATTGTGTTTTCCAACTATTGCAGTCCTGTAACTCAGTGGTCAGAGCATTCGTCTCCTAAATGAGAGACCTAGTTTCAATTCCTGGCAGTTTCCTCAGTCCACAAGCCTCTGTTTACCGAGCAGTAAGTAGGAACCCAGTTGTTAGTCGATTGGTGGATCACTTTTCCGGGGGTAATAATTCCTTCAAAAAAAAATCATAAATTGGTCACTGGCCTGTTTGTGGGACACTGCTGTGCGTAATTAGTTGCTGCGTTTCTCCCACAAAATACAGTATATACCCGATTTGCTGTACCTTGGTAATCAGCCACCTCGCAATTATGGGCACATTTTAACAGTCGCTTTCACGGTCTATTTTACAAGATAGACTGTCTGCTTCAGTTAACCAGTACCTCACTGTTCAGGACAACGACCATTGATTGTGGCCGCGACCAGCACCCTCCTCCTGTACAAACGTTATACAAACACCCACCTCTGCTACTAGCCTCGGGCCGCACGTGCTGTTTACTTGACGCTGCTACTGAATGCAGAGTGAGCTCCAGTCACACATGCATGGGGAATGTTGGGATCGCGGATGCGCCGCAAGCAGGAATTAGACTTCACCCGTGCCCACAACCTAACCTGAGCTCCTGCGGCCAATTCTTGGCAAGTGATGTAAACATGTCACCACAGCTTGGAGTTGTCCTCACGTGAGGGAGTGGACTTAATCAAAAATAGTGGGGTCAAAAGTCATAGACAGTTTGCTGTGATCTATGGCATTGGTGGAACACAAGTTGGATGCATTCTGAAAAGGAAGGCTGAATACATCACAGCTTTTGAAGAAATTCAACAGACTGATAGAAAATGTGTTCTTTCAGTTTGAGGACATTCATAAACCTACATGGGAGTGGTTCCAGCGTGCCCATGGTCTCAACATGCCTGTGTCTGGCGCTATGATACAGGAGAAAACACTCAGCTTTGCAGCATCACTTAGCCAGACTGGTTTCAAGGCATCAAATGGCTGGCTTGTCCATTTCAAGTCCAGACACAACATTGGGTCACCAAGGACATACTTAACATGAATGAATCTGTTGCTGTTTTCAGGGCTCACCCTGACAAGAGGCTTTCAGTTTGTGGTGATGGCTGCAATGGTGGGATGCAATCGATCAATGTTCTTCATGCAGTCATCTGGATTGATTCAGCAGTTAACATGGTGCTTAGATCAAGAGTGCAGAAGTGCTTTACCAAGGCTGACTTTAGTGTGGATGAGCCAATGGTGGAGGACCCTGATGATGATGTGCCACTTGCCCAGTTGTTGGCTCAGGCCAGTCAGTGCCTGTCACTGGGCAACCCTATCCTTAGTGTCAAGGAGAATGTAGCTATTGACAGTGATGTGCCCTTCACTGAGGACTTGAATGAGGGATGGCAGTCGTGTCCAGTGGAGGACTTTCTACCCGGAACCAAGGACACTAAGGAGAAGGAACAGGAAGAGCAACCAACAACATCAAAGAGCCCTCTCACTTATAATGATGCACTGGGTTTGTTGGGACAAGTGAAGGACTTTTGCCTTGATAATGGACTCGACTCGTGGCAGACTTTGGCTCATGCTGAATGTCAGCGGCTGGCCAAGACAGTGCAGGTTAAATCAACCGCCAGGCAAACAATGCTGGACTCTTTCTTCAAGAAATGAACATTTTGTATAGTTTTAACCTCTTGTGTGAACTTTAAATGATGAAATCTAAGATCTGTTTTAAATGTGACAATGCTCCTATTTTAATGAGATTGCGAAGTAAGGTTGTTGAATGTTCATCACCCTTGCCCATTACTAATGCCCTTATCATTACATCAGTGGCCTGAATCACCCGGCCTCTTTCAGTAATCAGGTCACCTCACTAAGTAGGTCACTTTTGCCCAGCCACTTGAGTGACCGGATGAGTGAGGTTCTACCGTATACAGTCAATTGACTTTCAAGTATATTCTGTGAAGCGCATTGAGACGTTTCGAAGACATGATGAAGCAGTATATCAAATGCAATGATTATTATTATTATAATTTCCCTTGAAAATGGACACCAGTCAGTGTCACTGGAGCCCTTCAAAAGTTCAATTTTCTCAGTCTGCACGGAATTTGAATTCAGTGCTTAAAAGTGTAAAGGCAATTTCAAAACTTTCCATTTGTAAGTGGCATTCATGATTGGAACTCTGATTTGGATACTGTTAAGCATATAGGTTTCCATATGTGACAAATATCAAGATGACCAAAAATAAACCTAGTCTTCATAACAGAGACATTTTCTCACCTTGTCCATCTGAATCCTATAGATGGAGGATTAGCATCTGCATTACATTTCAGCTGTAAATTATCTTGGTCAGTCTTCACAATTGTAATGGCAACTGATGGCACATCTGAAAAAAATACCATTTTAAAATCTACTTCAAAATCCACACTCCATGGCAATATTCAACAAGAGAAGGGACCTTCTCCCAGTGTCCTGGACAATAATCTCCCAAATAACAAAAATGATCCTTCAATTCATGGCTGTGTGTGGGACATTCCTGCATACAAATTGACTGCTGTATTTGACTACAAATGCAGTCACTAAACCTTACAAATAAGCTATGTATCAAATACCAAAGGTTTGTGGGTTGCTCAATCAAAATGCCTTTGTTCTGCCACCACAATAGGGTTATAAAGAGGTCAGTTTAATATTAACCAGATATGAAGTAAAAACAGTCCAAATCAATCTGGAGAAGGTACCAAAAACAATAACGAGAATGGAAACTTATTTCAAGGGCAACAATTTGAAGAGGTAAGCGGAAAAAGTAGAACTAATGAGAGTTGTATGCCTGCGAGAGAGAGAGAGAGAGAGAGAGAGAGAGAGAGAGAGAGGTCAATGTGCAGGTCAATGACTGAGTTGAGAAGATGTCGACGGGAGCCCCAGAAACTTAAAACTCCTCCAGGACTTAATGATGTAACTGAAAACTGCCAGGAAAGTTGAAAGGAGAAACAGCAGCATTAACAATTACTTCTATTATGTGTATTTACTAAAACGGCATCAACAAGTGTTACTAAACTGTGTATTTACTAAACCGGACTGTTGAAACAGTATAGGAATAGATGGTTATACATACAGTGAATATTTAGCTGATAACCCAATCGTTCAGGAGTCTTCAGTGCTGGATGTTCCACCACACAGTAAACGTACTGTCCATTCATCTCTCTAGTTGGAGATAGACGAGTGTGCTTGAGACATTTACAGTCCCATCAGGAGCAGGAGGTGTGGTACTCTGAGTAAAACTAAAATAGAAAGGGCTTTCCCAATTTATGGAAGTGGCTGGTTTTGCATTTTTTGCTAGACAAGTGGCTATGGTGCTTTCTCCCCTATTAGCCACAGGGATGTGTGGAGACAGTTCTATGATATCAGTGGGAGCAACTAAAGAGGAAACAAAAAGGAATAAATAACAAAGAGGCATTACAATTGATGTGGTACTCTGTGTTGGAATGCTTCACACAATGATTTACTTTGAAGAAAAGTAACTTTACTTGTCTAAACAAATGCAGCAACTAATCCACAGCAGACAAAACGCACTGTCGCATTTTTCTACAAAATAGGGCTTTGGATAGGAAGGGCAAGTTAGAGATCGTTCAGTAGCTGGAGAGCATAGAAGGGTCAAGTGATGGTTTCTTCAGTAGGAGGGTGATGACAGTGGTTTTGAAAGGAGGGGAAGGTGCTGTACCAATGGAGAAGCAGAGAGAATGGCGAGCAAAGATGTGAGGAGGGGAGTTTGGGTGGCCAGATAGATGTGGCTATAGGGTCAAGGAGCGGGTGGTGACTTTCATTCAGAAAATAAAAGATGACAAAGATGTGGGAACAGGATCAACAATGTGCAAATGTTTGACTGGAAGCCAGATGAGGAGGCAGAGGGGTTTCTTTTTTCCAGCAATTTGTTGAAGGCTTTTGCAATTACTTATGTACAATTTACTGAGGCCAGTTTCCTATCCATTTTTGTGCCTGGGAGATGTAGTTTGCATTTGCCCTTGACGCCAGGACCACTACTGTCCTGACCCATCAGACATCAAGTGGAGTCCTGTAGCATATTGGTTAGAGCACTCGTGTTGCAAGCGAGAGGACCTGTGTTCGATTTCCAGGTAAGGTGAAACGTTAGGCAAGTTTCCTTATTCCACATGCCTCTGTTTACCGAGCAGTAAGTAAGAACCCAGTTGTCACTCATTCCATGACTGTTTGTGGCACACTGCTGTGCGCAATTGGCTACCGTGTTTCACCCATAAAATATACAGTCAATTCACTTTACACTATATTCTGTGAACGTCTCAGAGTCATGATAAGGCATTATATCAAATACCACACTTATTGTTATCATTATCATCTCATAATTTATATTGGTACGATCAGTACTCCCCAGGTGTGCTTCTACATTTCTTTGACAAGTCAGCCGGGGAGGGGGGTGGGGTGCAGGGGTGGTGTATGGGGGGAGGGAGAAAGAAGCCCTTCAAAGACAGAACAACTTAAACACAAGAGGAATGGTAAAGAGACTATAGATCACCAAACAGGACAGCCAGTCTGCACCAGCAATGTCCCATCCACTTCGAGATGAGCACATAGACGGTGCTGTGGGTATGGGAAGTATTAAGTATAATGGTGGATTTCCACATGTGTTAGACATGTAGCTAATCAGAAAAAATGTGATCAGTGAATTTGTCACACCCACACCTATACACAAATTCCAGATGTTATCAGATTCATCATTCCCCATTCCGTCTAATTTCTCCTTCAATTTCATTTTGTTAGGATTTTTTTTATAAACAGGATTGTAAACAAAACATTATTATGTATTTTGTAGACAAATTCATCAGCCAATTTGCACACAGCAATGTCACACAAACAGCCATGAAGATAATGATCAATTTTATTTGGAGAATTGTTGGCCAGGGGACTGGAATAAACTTCCTTCTCTGTTCAATTAGTGCCAAAGGGATCTTTAACGTCGACATCAATAGGCAGATAGGATCTTGGTTTAACATCTTATCCAAAGGGCGGCGTCACTAACAATGCAACAATACCTCAGCATAAGACGTAGGAGCAGGAGTAGGCCATTCGGCCCCTCGCACCTTCCCCACCATTTAATAAGATCATGGCTGATCTTCTAACCTAATTCCATTTTCCATTTACCATTCCATCAACGTGGGACTTGAACCCACAACCTTCTGACTAAGAGGAAAAAGCTGAAGCACATTGATTTAAAGACATTAATTCACTTAATCTATTTGGATTATAATGAATCTGTCAGGGTTGATATGTTACAGTGAATCTGCTCTGTTTTGAACTCTCACTCCTGCCATTTCACCCACTTTGCCCACGCTGTGGGGCTCAGTTTATTTCCATGTAAAATCTAAACTATCCTGGTTTGGGAGGATGTTGGAGTGAATACAATGTTAGCAGCAGAGTGAGAGGCTGTGTATATAATGTGCTGCTCTCTGTCCCCAACATCGCCACAGCCACAGCCACAGCTCACTGACCAGAGCGCAGTGTCCTCTTACCTGAAACAGCTCCGAGGATCAGACTGCCCAACACCATCAGAGTCTCTGCCCACAAACTGCATTGCATCTTCCAGCTATGGAAATTATACCTCCAGCTTTAACTGCGCAAAGCGACCATAACCACTCACACGAAAGAAGAACAGGAACCGAAACATTAACCCGGAACTGAATATACTGAATATGCTGTAACTAGTATATTGTATAGTTACACAGCGGTCAAAAAAGTCCTGACTGTCCAGTGCCCTGCAACGTCTTTCCGACTTGAAAGGCGCTATACGAGTGTAATTTGTTGTTGTTTTATATTCACAAAGCTTGTCTAATCTATTCTTTTGTCAACTCCATCTCCAGCTAATTATCTGTGGGAATATTTTGTAAAACTACTTCCTGATCTCTCCCATCTCTGCTGCTCATCCCTGTCCTGCCACACTCCACAGATAATGCTGTTCCTCTCTCCCATCTGATGGTGTGTTGTAAATGAGGGAGTGATGGTAAAATAAGCTATCCATAACTCTTAAGGTTAAACATACTCATTTTTGAACAGGGCCATGTGGAAATAGGTGAAAATGCAGATGTAAATTCATCATTCCTTCAGTTTCGTACAAAGGCATATTACTAACTGTCAAACTAGTCAGTACACAGTCAGTGCTGGAAGCATTGGAGTAAGAGAGTTAAACTGATATAGCCATGTGCAGGCCCATTTTTTTCATTCACTACAGTACACTAAATAGTGCTCCAGAGATGTTGTTCTCTCACCTATCAAGGGATGACTGACCAGGACAAATGATGGCAGAATTATCTCTCTGCAGAATCAATTTGACTTTGTATTTTATTTTTCATACACAAAATGCTGATGTATCTGTGAGTTTGCTTGGAAGGTTTCTGAATGTGGAAGTGAAAGAAGTCTTATTTAGGAGAAACTGTCTTTTTAGTGCGTTATGCAAAAAGCAAGGCTCAGTAGCAAATGCTCTATCGTGGTAGAGAGGCCAAAGTAAGAGCTCGAATAAGCCATATGTCATGTAATAATGAAAGTTTTTTTTGGTCATCCGGGTATCTGACACACACAAAATCAATCACCGTACTGAAAGTGATAGATAGACCATGGAAGAATGGTTAGTGTTCATGGGTTTAGGAATATTCTTATATTAAGATATGCCCATGGTAACATAAACTGTCCATGCCTCATATAAACTAGAACTGATGTATTTTAAAATAACTCTAAACTTTCAAAGTAGTGGAGACTTTAATTGGATTTAACAATATAATATGTAGTGCTTAATATTTTATTAATATATTAGCTATTGGCCAAATATCGATTTAGAAGACTGCAGGATTATAAATCTGATACAAGATTTAACCAATGACAGGCATAAATATTATTAGACATAAAAAGAGTCTGAAAGGCATCTTGTGAAAAGCCTATTCAAGTCTGAATACTTTATGACAGCCCCGGAGAGTCTGTTCTCCAACCTGTAAGTTCATCAATGGACTCAATAATTGAGGGAAAGTTGCTTTCTGAAATCTATAACAATCATGGATTGAAGTGACCAATTTATTATTTTTTTGAAGGAATTATTATTGCTAAAGATCTCATGATGCTATTTGAAAAGAGAAGGATGTTTGTTCTGTAGCCTGGACAACAGTCATTCAGCCAGATTACAAAATGTAAGGTCCAATATTGTTCAGCCTGACTGAATTGTATTCTATTAAAGCCACTAGAGGGCACATGAGCACTCTAGCATCAGCAGTGAAATGAATGCAGTGTTTTTTCAATTGTAAATGGTGTAATTTGACCAATTTAATACTTTGTAATCTTTTATAAATACTGTACAAGTATATAAATCTTATGGTAAGCTGAGTGCAGCGTCTCCTTTTATCTCCATCTCTCTGCCTCCGTCCTCAACTCCAGGATCACTACTGAACGATTGCTGGTCAGAAATTAAGTCCCGGATGAGCTCTAACTTTGTTCAATTGAATGTCGACAAAACAGAGGCTCTCCTGCTTGGCCCCATCAGCATTATCTCACCTCAGACACTGACAGCATGAACCTACAAATGCAACATCCTCCTCACACTGTATTGAAGTGTCAGCTTAGATGATGTGGTTCTAAGTCCCGACGTGGAACTTGAACTCACAAACTTCTGACTAAGCGTCAAGAGTACTTCCACTGCGCCAGGCAACCTTCACAAAGCAAACTATTCAATCCTATTTCCCCAACCTGCTGCAGATTATTTATTCACACCGTTTCTTCTGCTTTCAGATTTTCAAATGTTCTCAGACTACGCCATTGTGAAGTGCTCCGGGATGATACCCCGTGTGAAGGGCACTATATAAATCCAAGTTCTTTTTGTTGTCGTTTTAAACATAATCTTTTGGGGGAAGAGACATTTTACTAGTTTTCAAGCTTTCAGACAGAGGATGCTTCTGATTCTTGTCTTGACTGTGATCCAATTTCATCTGGTAGATTTTAGGCACTTTCATCCTAAGGTTCAATGCAATAACATAGACTTACATATTGTGCTTAATTTACAATTGAACATCTCAAAGTGCTTTACAAAAACAAAGTGAAATGAAGTGATTGTTACATAGACAAATGTGGCAACTAATTTGAACCAGTAACATCCTACAGTATCCCTCTCCTCTTTTGACACATCTTTGCAAGCCTTGCAAGCAAGACAACTGGGTTCAATTCCAGGCAGGGCGAAACCTTGGACAAGTTTCCTTACTCCACACGCCTAATAATAATCCCTCCAAGCAAAAAACAATAATCCACGACTGTATTTGGGACACTGCTGTGTGTAATTGGCTGCCGTGTTTCGCCCACAAATATATGGTCAATTCACTTTACAGCATATTCTGTGAAGAGCTTTGAGACGTCCAGAAGACGTGAAAAGCGCTATATCAAATGCAAGGATTATTGTTATCTTTCTTTTATACTTCCTGCCCTTTCTCACACACTCACTTTCACATGCCTTTCAAGCTCACGCTCCTTCACCTACACACTTAATAATAATAATCCTTGCATTTGATATAGCGCTTTTCACGTCGGGAGGACGTCCCAAAGCGCTTCACAGAACACACTGTAAAGTGAATTGACTGTATATTTGTGGGCGAACGCGGCAGCCAATTGCGCACAGCAATGTCCCACAAACAGTCGTAGATTGAAAATGACCAATTTAATTATTGTTTTTTTTTTTTTTTTTTTGGAGGGATTATTATTAGGCTCTGTGTGGAGTAAGGAAACTTGCCCAAGGTTTCGCCCTCTGCCTGGAATTGAACTCAGGTCTCTCACTTGCAAAGCGAGTGCTCTAACCACTGAGCTACAGGACTCCACTTATCATTTAGTCTGACACAGTTACAATCAAGATTGATGTATAAAATCTGAAAATAATGCTGCATTGTCCTGGGGGAATACCTTTCCTGGGAACCTGTTCCAGTCATTTCAGATGAGTCAACTAACACCCCATATCTTTCTGCTCCCTACTTGGATAGTTCTATCCCATTCCATGGAATACTTGCTTTCTGGTCTTACTTCCTATATTTAGGAATATTGGACAACAACTGATAACTAATAAATATATTCACTACTTTATAAATATTACTTATTTTTCAAAAAAGTTAATGTTATAAATGTAAAGTATTTTTCAATTAATGAATTGGAGGAGAATTGGAAATTCCCCCTGGGTCTAAATTTACTCTATTAATGTTCAGATTCAGAATTTGTGAAATTCTTAAATATTGTCTTTAATTTGGAAACCATTTTTCTATAAACTCTTTTAAGAACTACACAATGCAGTTTTTAAAGTGAATACTGAATTCAACAATTTTCCATATCCTGGCTGCTCTGATATGCTATATTGATAGATTAAATCTAGACCCGCTTGGAATACTATCCCAGATCTGCATAGTTCAGCATCCCATAAATATGATGGTATAAAGATAAACACTATCATAATATATTTAAATTATTTATACAGATACAAACTCTGTATAGAGCTGTACACTATTGGCTGTGGGTCTGGAATGTACAGGTAG
Organism: Callorhinchus milii; assembly: GCF_018977255.1. Taxonomy (NCBI): domain Eukaryota; kingdom Metazoa; phylum Chordata; class Chondrichthyes; order Chimaeriformes; family Callorhinchidae; genus Callorhinchus; species Callorhinchus milii. Next base: position 24,665,074 of record NW_024704745.1, read on the forward strand.
TTTTTAATAGGTTAAAAAATATATACATATCCTGGTTGACTTGTCAAAGGTTTGTTTGAGGCTCTTAGGACTGATCAGATTTGTTACATATATTCGAGGTGTTTTTTTTAACTCAGATGCTCGTAATTTGTCTGACCTGTAAATGTTCAGCTCTGAAAGAAATTAATATGAAATAATTAAATTTCTGCAATGAACATATACGTTTGTCTACTTTAACAGGTGGACAAAGTTGCTAAATTGCTGTAAAAAATCAAAGGAGGCTGCATAAAATGCTCAAAATTGAAATGGACAATCATACATTTAAATTTATTGCAAAAATCTGTCTAAATCTGTCAAAAATCTGTCTGAGCATATAGATGAGGAAAAGAAGGGGGCCGATGATGAATCCTTGGCCCCCTTCTCTTCCTCATCTTTCTGCTTCCTTCGGTGATGTCACCTGCAGACACAGGGTTAACTTCAACATGTATGCGGATGACACTCAACTCTACTTTTCCACCTCGAGCTGCAACTCCCAGTCCCCTGGTGTTCTGTCAGCTTGTCTGTTGGACATCAGGAGCTGAATGAGCGCAAATATCCTGCAGCTAAACCTCAACAAGAAGGAAGCGAAACTCTCTGGCTCCCTCCGACATCTTCTGTCCTACGGTTCCGACCTCCTCACCCTACCCGATCTGTCCTTAATACTCTCTGAAAGTGTGCGCAACTTAGGGGTCAGGTTCGATCCCCAGTTATCCTTCCTCCCCCACATCCAGTCCCTGACCAGCACCGCTTTCTTCCACCTCCACCACATTGCCCGCCTCCGACAATGCCTCACCCCAAAAGCTGCCGAAACCCTTATCCATGCCTTTGTCACCTCTCGGGTGGACTTCTCTAACGCCCTCCTCCACTATTCACAAAATTCAGCTCATTCAAACCTTCACTGCCCGCATTCTCAACCCCACCAAACTCCGCACCCCGATTACTCCAGTCCTTGCCAATCTCCACTGGCTCCCTGTCACAGAGTGGATCGACTTCGAGATCCTCACTATAGTGTTTAAATCCCTCCATTCCTTGGCACCCCCCCTATCTCTCTAACCTCTCTCCCCACAGCAGTACCCGCAGCTCTACTGGGATCAGCCTCATCCGAGTCCCCGAATCCTCCGCTCCACCATCAGCAGCCGTGCCTTCAGCCACTACTCCCTAAAACTTTGGAACTTCCTCCCTCAAACTCTTCACCTTATCCCCTCCTTCCCCATCTTCAGGTCGCGCCTGAAGACCTTCCTTTTCGACCGCGCCTATGGTCGCCTTCCCCCTCCCCTTGGCTCGGCCTTGGGCTCCGCCATTATTGAGCACTCCAAGACGCCGCCCAGCGTGGAGGGCGCTATATAAGTGCAAGTTGTTGCTGTTGTAAATAAAACATTATTTGTTCACATAAACATACGTAGCCTTGCAAAACTCTTTATTTTCAGTTTGGTCACACAATCCACAACTGTTCGTGTGACACCTCTGTGCGCAATTAGCTGCCATGTTTCACCCACAAATTATACAGTCATTTCTCTTTCAGTATATTTTGTCAAGTACTTTGAGACATCTCGAAGACGTGATAAGGCACTATATCAAATCCAAAGTTCATTATTATTAAGGGCTACAATGGGGACAGGGATTCTTCCCACTCAGCTGTGGTTAACCAACCCTGCAAAACAAAGCCTGAACTGCTTGTGTGGTCCGAGATGGATAAGCAATGGGAAAGTTTGCCAGGTAGAGATTTTGATGGTAAGCCATGCGTTTTTAACTGGTTAGACTCCAGCAGTACCCCAACGCACACTCGGTGGTCCCCAATCTTTGGACCTTGCCAATCTGTCAAACATCAAATCCTGGATGAGCCTTACTGTTCTCCAATTCAATGTGGATTAAACTGAGATTATCTTGCTCAGTAGCACTTGCTCACCTCTGCATTAACTGCATCAATCTCTCCGTCACTACTCAAACTCTCGGAGCCTGTGCAGAAAGTTGCCGTTTTGTTTGACCATTATCTCCCCTTCAAACTTTTCATCGGTATTCTGATCATGTCTACTTTCCTTCATTTCCCAACAGCACCCAAGTCGTCACTTCCTCATCTCTAATACAGCCAAATCCCTCATCCTAACCTTGATAACTTGCATCATTGACTTTTTCAATGCCCAGCTTGCTGATCTCTCCAGCACCAGATCTCCACAGCTCACATTTTCTTCCACACTAGGCTCTGTGAGCCCTTCACGCTTACCTTTATCCGGCTGTACTGGCTTCCTATCTCTCTATGGATCAACATGAAGTTTATTTTCCTTTAAATGCCTTGGCATTGCCCCACCGCACCCTACCTATGAGATCTCCAGTGACCCAACTCCCCTGGCCACTCTCTTCACTCCACCAACCCCTCACCATTAATGCCCCACTCTTGGCAGAAAAGTTTTCATCCACTTTGTCTCCATCGTCTGGAACAGATGTTGCTGGTAACACTCAGGGGGTCAGGCAGCATCTGTGGAGAAAGGAAAATGAGTCAACGTTTCGGGACCACAACCCTTCGTGAGAACTGGGGCATGTTGGCATGGAGAGGCTTTTAAGGACTAACCGAGAGGTGGGAGGCAGGGCATGGAAGACAAAGGAGAAAATGGGGTAGAGGATAGGGAATGATGGGTTAAAAAGTTGTTAATGTTGCAAAACAAAGGGGGCATTGGGTTAGGCTTCCTGCTGATTTATACAGCAGCTGCTGATATGTTTCTCCTGTGAATTATTACCAGTGCTAGATTAGATATGGTTGTTTAAACAGAGTAAGTTTATTTATTGCAACTTTATTGTGCAGCAAAATTTCCCACCTGCCAGTGTGCGGTATATTCCACAGCAAAATAATGCAGTTTGTGCCATTTAATTGAACTGCTTAGCCCCAGAAATCACTACAGATGAATGAAAATATGGCATGCGGTAATTACTGTAGCGTGTTTTTTTTAAATGAGCAAATGGATAAATAAAAGAAAGATCATTTTTAAAAATCTTTTATCATATGGCAACAACTGCACCCCAGCATTGGCTCATCATAATCTCTCAAAACAGGAAACATCTGTGGTTCAATAGTCTGACGGGATATTTATCAAGGGTGTGGAACGTTTAAGCTAATTTACTGATTTGCTTAAGACACAGCAGATGTGTACAGTGCAAAACAAATTTACACTCATAGCTCCTTTCATGTTGAAATAATATCCCAAGTTACTGGTGGTCAGGTTCTCAGCTCTTCTTTCTCCCTCACATGCTATTTCTGACCATGACTGTTTTCCTCTGCCACACCCCTCACCTCCATCCTTTCTTCATCCTAAATGCCACTGAAATCCCTTTGTAACTTCCCAGCAAGACTTTTCTAATGCACTCACTCCTCATTGGTCTCCCTAACTCCACAATCTATATTCTTCAACTTGCTGTGTCACCCCTGAATTTACCCACAACACCACCTATGAGTGAACTTTCCAATTCTATTCCCCGACCCTCTGCACTTCTCAAAAAGGCTAATGCGATGTTGGCCTTAATCTCAAGGGGGCTGGAATATAAAGGAAATGATGCTTCAACTGTATAGAGCATTGGTCAAACCCCATCTGGAGTACTGAATACAGAATGATACCAGGGCTTAAAGGATTAAATTATGAGTACAGGTTGCGTAAAAATCGGTCTCTATCCCCTTGAGTTTAGATGGTTGAGGGATGATCTGCTTGAGATTTTTAAACTAATTAAAGGATTTGATAGGGTAGATACAGAGAAACTATTTAATCCAGAACAAGGGGGAATAATCTTAAAATTAGAGATAGGCCATTTAGGAGTGAAATTAGGAGACAGTTTTTCACCCAAAGGGTGAAATCTGGAACTCTCTCCCACAAAAAGGCTGTGGATGCTGGATCCATTTACATCTTCAAGACTGAAGTGGATAGATATTTGTTAGGTCAGGGTAATAATGGATATGGGGCAAGAGCGGGTAATTAGACTTGAGGTGCACATCAACCATGAACTTATAGAATTGTGGAATAGACTTGAGTGGCTGAATAGCCTACTCCTGTTTCTGGTTCTATGTTTCCTCGACTTCTCCGTCTCACCACCACTTTATCAATCTTCAAATCCCACCTTAAAACCTACTTCTTTCAAATCATTAACGGTGACCTTCCCCTTTCCCCCCACTCCAGCCCTGATCCGCCACTGTCTCTCACCGCAGGCTGCCGAGATCCTCATCCATGCATTCATCACATCCGGACTCGACTACGCAAACCTCCTGCTTGTCGGCCCCCCAACTCCTCCCTCCACAGGCTGCAGATCATCCAGAACTCTGCAGCCCATGTCCTCTCCCGCACCAGCCTCTGCGACTCTATCACCCCCATTCTTGTCCGGTTCCATTGGCTCCCCATCAGAGGATACAGTTCAAGATGCTGGTTCTCACCTTCAACAACACCACCAACAAAATTCCATTTGTTTAGCACCTTTCATGTCGGGAGGACATACTAAGATGCTGGACAATCAGTGCCCTCTCCGACCTGCTAAACCCCTACCAACCCTGTCTGCCTCATCCGCTCAGCGGGCTCCGGCCTGCTTCACATTCCCCGCCTTGTCTGCCCCACTATTGGCAGCTGGGCCTTCAGCTTCTCTGCCCCCACCCTCTGGAATGCCATCCCACCGTTCATCCACCTCACCCCCTCCCTTGCCTCGTTCTAGATCCATCTCAAGACACTCCTCTTCGACCGTGCCATCGGTCACCCTCCTACTCCTACCCCCCACGCTCTCCATCCCTCCTGATCCCAACTACCAGCTCGGGTGCAGATCCCTGACTGTCCAGCTCTTTGGATGTCCTCCTGACGTGAAAGGCGCTGCACAAATGTCATTTGTTGTTGTTGTTGCTTGGTGCCTGTTTCAGTCACTTTCTGAGACGTTATAACAATAATATTAATCCTTGCATTTGACATAGCACCTTATCACGTCTTCAAGATGTCTCAAAGCGCTTCACAGAATATATTGTAAAGTAAATTGACTGTAGATTTTGTGGGCGAAACACAGCAGCCAATTGCGCACAGCAGTGTCCCACAAACAGTTGTGGATTGAGTGACCAAATTATTAATATATATATTTTTGGAGGGATTATTACCCCTGGAAAAGTGATCTGACAATCGACTAATAGCCAGGTATCTACTTACTCCTAGGTAAACAGAAGCGTCTGTGTGGAGTAACAAAACTTGCCCAAGGTTTTGCCCTGTTATTCTACATGGTCCACCATATCAATGCAAGTTGTTGTTATTACCATAGTGTTCATGCACTTACAGCAAAACAAAGTTTGTAATATTTTGATAAGTCACAGGCCTGTCTTCTTGGATCAGAACTTGCCTTATCTCTTTCCCTCTTCCCCCAATGAAATAACAGAATCTGACCTACTAGACATGGTTGGTAAATAACACATCTATGATTCTTTTACTGCCATTTGCAGCTGGAGTTAAATGCCATCTCTAATGCAACTGTTTTATATGTTATAATAATAATCCTTACATTTAGTATAATGCCCTATGTCGAAACATCTCAAAACACTTCACAGGATTTTACTGTGAATTGTAGTGACTGTATTTATAAGTAACAGTGGCAGTCAATTTCAACATAGCAATGCTCCACAAACAGCTCTGAAGTGAATGATCAATTTTTATTAGGGAGGTTGATGGCAAGGACAACAGGAGAAACTTGCTTCTTTTTTTGATTAGTAACATAAATTTTTTAACATCCACCTGACCAGGGCAAACAGAACCTCGGTTTAACCTCTCATCTGAGGGATGGCAGATCCAACAATATAGTGCTCCTCAAAATTGTATTGGAGTGTCAGCCAAGACAGCAGTCAGCATATGGTCAGTAGCACTCTCTACTCAAAGATTAGCTGGCTACAACCATTTCTTCTGCCGCCTATCATTCACAACAATGTTTTGTACAGCATGGGGTGTTCTAGATCTGTGAATTAATGTGAACTCACTCATCCTCTCCGCCTCTACCCTCGATACCAGAAGACTGATGTCCTCACAGACTGCCTGTTGGACATCAAGTCCTGGATGAGAGCTACCTTTCTCCAGTTGAATGTCAACAAGACTGAAACCCTTTTGCTTGGCTCCTGTTAGCAACTTCATACCTCAGGCGCTGACAGATTCATCCTTTATGGATGCACTCACTGAGCCGATACCGAACCTCAGCGTCCAATTCAACCCTCAAATTTCCTTTATCCCTCACATCTGTGCCATGACCCGCTCTGCCTTTCCCCATCTCTGCAACATTTCCCGGCTCCACCAGTGTCTCTCGCTGCAGGCCACCGAGATCCTCATCCACGCATTCATAACATCCAGGCTTGACTACGCAAACTCTCTGCTTGTCAGCCTCCCCATCTCCTCCTTCCACAGGCTGCAGATCATCCAGAACTCGGCAGCCTGTGACCTCCCCCGCACCAGGCTCTGCGACCTTATCACAGCCATTCTCGCCCAGCTCCCCATCACTCAGAGGATACAGTTCAAGATCTTGATCATCACCTTCAAACCCTCCATGGCCTTGCTCCTCCTTATCTCTGTGACCTCCTAACCCTTTAACGACCTGTCAATTCCCTCCACTCAGTGGGCTCCGGCCCACTTTGCATTCCCCACCTTGCCCACTCCGCCTTTGATGGACGAGCCTTCTGCCTCTCCACGCCCATCCTCTGGAACTCCATCCCACAGTTCCTCTGCCTCGCGCTCTCCCTTCATGAGGTGCGGTGCCCAAAATTGAACGCAGTACTGCAGATGGGGTCTGACCAAGGCTCTATGTATCTGAAGCTTCATTTCCTCTCCTTTATATTCCAGCCCCCTTGAGATAAAGGCCAACATCCCATTAACCTTTTTGATAACGTTTTGTAACTGTGAGCTTATTTTCAGTGAATTGTGCACATCGACACCCAAAACCCTTTGCTCTTTCACAGTTCTTAGTTTCTCACGATTTAGAAAATATTCTGTTTTGCTATTTTTGGATCTGTAGTGGATGACCTCAAACTTCCCCACATTGAATTCCATCTGCCAGAGTTTTTTCCAATCACTTAATCTATCTAAGTCCCTTTGTATCTTTCTGCTTCCTTCTACACAATTTACTGGGCCTAACTTTGTGTCATCTGCAAATTTGGATATAAAACTCTCTATTCCTTCATCCAAGTCATTCATATATATGGTGAAAAGCTGAGACCCCAGTACAGACCCCTGGGGAACACCACTTGTCACGTCCCGCCAATCAGAGAACATTCCTTTATCTCTACTCTCTGTTTCCTGCCTCCCAACCAATTACCAAGCCACGTCACAAGGTTACCTCCGATTCCATCCCTTTAATTTTGCTAATAACCACTTGTATGGAACCTTGTCAAATGCCTTCTGGAAGTCCATGCAGATGACATCCATAGACAATCTCTTATCCACCATGCTAGTGATCTCCTCAAAAACTTCCAATTAGATTCATCAGACATGACCTACCCTACACAAATCCATGCTGACTCTCTTCGAATAGTTCATACTGGTCCAAGTGCTCAGTCACTTTGTCCCTGGTGAGGTACTTGAAAAGGAAAAATTAGCAGGGCTATGGGGTAAAGAGCGGCACTTGTTGAACAGCTCTTTCAAAGAGCTAGCATGAGGAGCAGAATGGCCTCCTCCTGTGCTGTAAGATTCTGTGATTGTAATAATAATCATTGCACTTCATATGTTTATTTCACATTGGGAGGACATTTCAAAGCACTCACAGAATATATTGTTAAGTGTATTAACTATATAATCTGTGGATCATAATGAAAGACTGATGCTGAGGGTAGTTTTTCTATGATGTCTGGTCACTGACCAATTTTTATTTCGCAATGTAAGGAGAGAGTTAAAATCAATGATGGTCAAAGACAAGTTTTCATGTAGAGGTCACCCATTTCTCTGCCAGTAATTGTGAAAGTAACTGAATTTCCTTATGGTGAAATTCTATAGACCCGTTCCAAAGATTGATATAGCATGTGTTATTTTCCCTATGTGAGATCTAACTTTGCATGTCATCTACATTAGTTAACCCCATTCCTGCAGATAATATCACCGAGCAGGAGCATGTAAATATTAAAGGATAGAGAACAGGGCCCTGAGGTTCGCTGCATGTGACATCGTGGGACAGGAGTGGAAGGAGATGCCCTTGGCAGATGTGAAGTGGAACTGTTGGTCTGGGTAACAATGAAACCCAGCAAAGACAGAACCGTGAAAATGCAGTTGAGAAGAAAGGAAGTGGAGAAGGATAGAATGGTCAAAATACCATTACACAAAGGCACAATTAGACCAATTGTGGTGTGAAATTGCAGTGCAGATTGTGCTGATCGTTTCACAAAATCAAGACATTAAAATTGAGCAGACAATGTGATAATCCTAAGGACCTGTCCTGTCAAATTTAAAACTAGATTATCACGTTACTACTCACGCAAGCAAATCTTTGGATTTTTAAAAAACTGTAACATCTCAAAGAGCTTCACAAATAGTTACTGTCAAGGAAAGGTGACTATTTTATAGGTTAATATCGCAAGATCTCACAAATAGCCATGTGGTGATTGCTCAGTTTTATCTCGGGAAATGTTGGCTAAGACACTAGGAGAAACTAATAATAATTTTATTTTATATAAATAATAATCCTTTCATTTAATATAGCACCTTATCACATCTCTGAGACGTCTCAAAGCACGTCATAGAATATACTGCATAGTGAATGGGCAGCCAATTGCACACAGTAATGTCCCACAAACAGTTGTGGATTGAGTGACTGATTTATTATTTATTCATTTCTTTTTGGAGGGGATTATTAGCCCCGAAATGGCGATTCATTGACTAACAGCCTGGTTCCTACTTACTGCTAGTTAAACTGAGGTTTGTGGAGTAAGGAAACTTGCCTAACAATTCACCCTACCTGGGAATCGATTTCATGTCCTCTTGCTTGTGAGGCGAGTGCTCTAACCAATGCACTACAGGATTCCATTCTTTAAAAAGAAAACTCCATTCTCCTTTCAAAAAAATCAATAGGATCTTTAGTACCTACCTAAAGAACTGTCAGATGGGACCCCGGTTTAAAGTTACATTGGAAGAAAAGGCCACAGACAATGTAGGAATCTGTCAGCATTGTACTGCAGTGTTACCTAGACTATGAGCTCATGTCCTGATGTTGGGCTTCAAATCCAAACTTTCTGTTCCAGAGATTACAGTTTTACCAAATGAGTCAAGATGGTAATAAACTCATGAAGTTATCCTAATAATTTACAGGTACTTTAGTAATATCCTCTTATTTGTATTACTTGCATTCAACATAGAGATTAGATCAGTAATTGATGAAACCAATTGTTCCGATAGTACTTTCAAAGCTTTTTCTTCTGCTTTCAGGTTTTAGGCATGATTTTTTTGAGGAAGAGAAATGCTCCTAGTTTTCAAGCTTTCAGACAGAGGATGCTTCTGATTCTTGCCTTGACCATGATCCAATTTCACCCGGTAGAATTCGGACATCTTCATCCTAAGGTTCAAAGCAATAACATGGACTTACATAACGTCTTTCATTTCATTTACATTTGAACATCTCAAAGTGCTTTACAAAAACAAATTAGAAATGAAGTGATTGTTACATAGACAAATGTGGCAACTAATTTTAACCAGTAACAGCCTACAATATCCTTCTGCCCTTTTAACACATCTTTCTTTTCTACCCCTGCTCTATCTCACATACTCATTTTCACATGCCTTTCACACTCATGCTCCCTCATCTACCCACTTATCATCTAGTCTGCACAGTTACAATCAAAATTGATAATAGTAATAATAATCCATGCATTTGATGTATAAAATCTGAAAGTAATACTGCATTATCCTGAAGTCATATAAGTCATTGCGTTATATTAGTGTGACAGTTGGTAAGAGTAACACAAGAAACTAATAATTGCCTTTCATGTAAGGAGGATGTCCCAAGGAGCTGGAAAGTCAGGGATTTGGAACCGAGTGGGGGTTGGGATCAGGATGGGTGGAGGGCAGGGAGTTTGGGGGTAGGAGGGTGGCCAAAGCTGCGATCGAAGAGAAGGGTCTTGAGACATGCCTTGAAGGAGGCAAGAGAGGGAATGAGACGAAGGAACTGTGAGATGGGGTTCCAAATTTTCCTAATTAGTTCTCCCAACAGTTCTCCCACAGCATTCCTCCCACTGAGTCTTCCCACTGAGTCCTCCCAAAATGATGGGTGTGAAAATATGTGAACAAGGGTTGCTAACAAGTTTAATAGCACATTTTCTTAATCTTAACAGATAAAGATGTCTAAGAAGTGAAGATCAAGCCTTTCAAGCACAAATAAAAATGCCAGCCGAAAGAGAGAAAGCTGAATAAATTAAACTGCTTGCAACGGGTACAACTAGTAATATTATATTTATTATATTTAAAAGTATTTAGAGAGATCAAAACTCTGTATAGACCCATTTTGTAGGTCTGGAATGTACAGGTAGGTTTTATGATGTGGAAAAACTGTACACGTATCCTGGTTCACTTGTCAAAGGTCTGTTTGAGGCTCAGTACTGAACAGATTTGTTACATATTTTCCAGCTTTTTTTTACCTCATTCTCTCTCCTATTTTCACGTTGCTGTAAAGGTTCAACTCTGAAAGAAATCAATGTAAAATAATCACATTGCAATGAACATATCAGTTTCTATACTTTACAAGTGGACAAAGTGAGTGTGTATCTCTGTGTCTGTGAGTGTGTGTGTGTCTGTCTCTCTCTCTGTGTCCATGAGTGTGTTTGTCTGTCTCTGTCTGTGAGTGTGTGTCTCCCTGTGTCTGTGAGTTTGTGTGTCTCTCAGTCTTTGAGTGTGTGTAAATATCTCAGGGTCTCTGTGACTGTGTGAATAGCAGCCCCGAGAGACAGGAGGTGGTGATTTCTTGGAGCCCGCAGTCAGGACATTGGCAAGCTTGGCGAGCAATACTGGTGTTTTGCGGATCTCCAGGCCTTTAAATGTAGTGCGGGGTGGAAACAGACCATTTGGGCTTTCTGGCCTGTGCTGGTGTTCCCTACTCCCCCCCACCCCCCAGATTGTGACTTTTCTTTATTCCATTTACCACAAGATCACAAGATTAGTATGGATAAAGAAGCCCATTCAGCCTATCTAATCTCATCCTTCCAGAACACCCACCATACCATCCTCCCAGCCCAGTAACAAGCTGCTTTTTAAATGAGATCAGTGTCTTGGCCTCAACTACCCTCCTGGCAACGTGTTCCAGTCATATCAGACGAGTTAACAACACCCATATCTCTTTCTGCTCCCCACTTGGGAAGTTCGGTCCCATTCCATGGAGTACTTGTTTTCTATTCTTCCAATATTTAGGAATATTGAACACCAACTGACAACCAACAAATATATTCACTACTGAATAAATATTATTTACTTTTCAAAAGTTAATATTATAAATGTAAAATATGTTTTAAATAATAATTTGGAGGAGTATTGGAAATTCCCCCTGGACCTAGATTTAATCTACTAACGCTCAGATTCAGAATTTAGCACATTTTTAAAGACATTCTTTCATTTGGAAGCCATTTTTCTAATAAGCTCTTTTAAGAACTACACAAAGCAGGTTTCAAAGTGAAAACGGAATTCAACAATTTTCCTTATCCTGGATGCTCTGACTTGCTATGTTGGTAGAGTAAATCCAGTTGGAATATTATCCCACATCTGCATAGTTCAGCATCCCATGAATATGATGGGACGGAGATGAACACTATCATCTGTATTAATAAAGATGTAATGTTTGTCTATGTGTGTATCCGCCAAGAACTCATTACCCGATTGATGTAGAGACATTATTTATACATCATCGGAAAGGTCTTGAATTGAAGAGGCGTCACGGTCAAATATTTTTTTCGAGGATCTCCTATCATTGATGAGTTATTTAAAAAAAAGGGTTCAATCAGCCCCCAAAAAGGTAACCATGATATTCTGCAATAAAGTAGCGACAGGGGTCACACAGCATTCTAGTGAGATACAACTATATAGACAAAATGTCTGTCTGTGAGTGTGTGTGTCAGGAGTCCTCCCAACCAGGAGTCCTCCCACAGGAGTCCTCCCACTGAGTTTTCCCACTTAGTTCTTCCAACAGTTCTCCCAAAGGAGTTGTCCCACTGTGTCCTCCCAACAGAGTCCTCCCAAAACGATGTGTGTGAAAATATGTGAAGAAGGGATACTAACGAGTTCAATAGCTCATTTTCTTAATCTTAACGGATAAAGATGTCTAAGAAGCGAAGATCAAGCATTTCAAGGACAAATAAAAATCCCAGTCGAAAGAGAGAAAGCTGATTAAATTAAACTTTGCAAGCGTAGCTGCAATGGGTACAGCTAGTAATATTATATTTAAAGTAGTTAGACAGATCAAAACTGTATATAGCTTATGGCTGTGGGTCTGGAATGTACAGGTAGTTTTTATGCTGTTGGAAAACTATACACATATGGTACCGAACAGATTTGCTACATATTTTCCAGCTTTTTTTTTACCTCATTCTCTCTCCCATTTTCACATTGCTGTAAAGGTTCAGCTCTGAAAGAAATTAATGTGAAATCGTTATATTGTTGCAATGAACATATAAGTTTCTTTACTTTAACAGGGGGACAAATTGTTAAACTACTGTAAAAATCAAAGGAGGCTGCATAAAATGCTCAAAACCGAAATGAAAATTTAAATTTAAATACATTTAAATTTATTGCAAAAATCTGTCTAAACAAAACATTAATTGTTCACATAAATAAACGTAGCCTTGAAATACTGTTTATTTTCAGTTTGGTCAAACAGTTAGGTTTGTTTTTTGCTGGATGAAATGTGATATTGCTATGGTTAAAACTTTCAGGTTTGTGCATTCTAGATTTCTTAGTAGAAAAAAATGTAACCTAGTTAATAGATGTGGTGCATGAATTTGAAACAAAAATACTTACTGTTGAAATGGTGTGCCATTTTTTGTTGATGAAATTGTCTTATGAAGAACAAAGCTGAGAGCAGCTATCACAATTAGGAGCGGAACAATTATGATATAAACCATAAGGTGTTGATGCTGTTTACATTTGTCTGGAATAAAAGCATTTCAAAAGATTTATCACACTATAGACTTTCCTAGTGCATTTTACATCTATATATATGTTACACAGCTACTATTAATTCATTTTTTATTGTCAAAGCCACAATAATTGTAAAAAGAAATCTGGTTTAAAATGTTTTTTAATTGCTTTCAAGCACTGCTCTTGTAAACATCAATTTGGTTTTGACTGCAGCCAAATCAAAAGAACTTTTATAATTCTGTGGTAGGTTATTAATGTTAAATATTTTCATGTTATCAAAGAGCTGGTAATGGTCTCCTCAACTCCAATGAAGCATTTTTTGGAGTGGCAATAAAATATTGTTCCCAGCTCTAAATGTCTATTAGTGAAAGGCAGAAGTGGCTCGAAGTTTGCAAATTCTGGAAAAAATCTCAATGTGTTGCAACTGCTTATACATTCTATCATAATAGTAATCATTCTATCATGCAGTAAATTACTAACATAACCTCTACGTAGCAAATGGCAGAAACGCTTCTAACACAAACAGACCTTTTCTTTTGAAATGTCACGTGCATCCAGCCGGTAAGTGGCCATGCGATGGTTTGTTACTTCAGCCGGTAAGTGCGTATGCAGTGATGGATCAAGACTATGTTTCCCGCAATTCAGTACAGCCAGCCGTACACGGATGACACACAGGACATGATTTCCCGCGATTCAAGGCTCCCGGTAAATGCAGGAGTAATGGAGAGCAGAAGAGCAGTGTTACAAGTTATAAGGTGATAAACACGACTAGTGCAAAGAAGTCTAAGTGGCTTTGATAGAAAGCTGAATGGGACTTGGGTGGATGAATGACTTAGGTGATTATATGATTGATAAAGATAAGATGTGAGTTTATGTTCTTTCATCTCTGCTTATTCATCCTTTTTCTGGGGAAGGATGTCAGTGACGCCCTTCTCCTCCTCCAGGTTGCTGCTGCTTGAGGGGTCAGCTGGAGTGGACATTGCTACAATACGTGGCTTATGCAACAATATTTCATCGAACCTTTGCACTCCATTCGGGTTTAAACCTAGGAACATCGACATGAACATTTTATGATAATAGAAACTGGCAATAAAATTATCCAGTGACCATAGAAACTATATCTTGCTTTACTTTCAAAATTAGATCAATACATACAAAATGACATATGTATAGCGTCTTTCACGTTGGGAGGACGTCCCAAGAATCAAGAATCAATATTGCTGAGGAGAGGACTGTCTACATTCTGTTTGCTTTTATCGATGTCCTCCTTAGGGGGAGGTGGTTGGCTATCAGCATCTCTTTGGAGCTGAGCTGGCTCCGAGATGTCAGAAACATGTCAATCCTCTGTGTTGATCTCATTAGTCCAGATCCTGAGCTGGTCGCATCTGCAGTACTGCAGGGCACTGCTGATGTCAGACCAGCTAACCTGGCTCATCAGTAGGTCTTGGAAGAGCAGACCAGTTACTGGGGGCAGGGATTCTTCCCAGTCAGCTACTGTAAGCCAAAGATCTAATTTGTATACTGGTCCAAGAAGGACAAGCAGCAGAAAGCTTGCCAGACAGTACTCACAATGTCAAGCTGTGGCTGTTTGAGCAGGTTAAATCCCAGCAACGCACCAACGCACACTCTGGTGTCCCTAAGGCTTATCTCTTGCCAACCTGTGCCTATTATTCTCTGGAATTAGGGTTCAATGCTCCACCATTCATTCCATTCCAGATGCAGGAAGATTTTCGTATGTAGGTGACATCCATATGCATAACTGATTTGGATATTCTTAAGGTTGGTGATAGACTTCCCATGTGTCACAACACCCGGCTGACCAAAAATAAAATCCTTTTGAGATTTCTTTATAACCTGAACACAGGACCTTTGTTTGATGTTGACAGTTTTGGCCCTGATTGTGATCCTCTCCCAGGTTTTTCTCCTTTCTCTGGACCTGACATTGATGTCAGGTTCCTAGCATGCTTAGAGACATTGTACAAATTCTAAATGGCCCTTAGTCAGAGACATCTAGACACGTGGCTGAGGTGTGCCTTCCTTCTGGAGAGACCCTCCTCTGACACGACTCCTCCAGCCTCACCCGCAGTGCCATTTCCTTGTGGAAACATTGGTTATAGACCCCCCAAATAATCTCCCTGGTAATTATCACTATATTGTGCATGTTAAGATGACCTTCAGTCTTATAAGGAAAAAGGCTTCTGATTTGTTATGTTGGAGTCATATAACTCTAAACCTGCAGCAACTACAACAACAAAGACAACAACTTGTATTTATATTGCGCCCATCATGCGGGGCAGCGTTTCGGAGCATTTTATTACTCAACCATCACTACAATACAAGGATTATTGCCTTATCAATATACTGGCACAATTAAAAATTCAAAAACTGCACAAAATCCCTTTACTCTAGCGGTATTGATGCCGCTGAATACCGGCACTAAAGATTCATAATAAAATGTTCTTGCCTGTATCCAGATATAGAAAAGCTTTAGCAGAGCCAACTTTGTTAGAGGCTTTACACACGTACAACCCGTCAAGGTCAGGAGTCATCCTTGGCAGCGTAATTATCCCATCTTCTTGTACTGTGATGGATTTTGGAAATGAATCATTCGCTCTAATAAAAAAAAGAAAGCTGCTTCAAAAGCAAAGAAGACAAATGTACTTAAAGTGTTTCAATTAAAATAGGTGTTACAATAATTGTAATGAAATAGTTTAAATATTTATCAAACGTTATTAATGGCTGCTGATACCATTGATCAGCTGCTCAAGGAAATGTATGTGGCACAAAGCAAAACAAAACCATAAAACAAGAACAAATTACATTTGTTAAGTGCCTTTTATGTCGGGAGGAAGACCCAAGGGTGATGAATAGGCAGGGATCAGAACCCGAGCATGGGAGGGACAAGGTTGGGATGACACAGGGCAAAGAGGTTGGAGGGAGACGGAAGGAACGTTTGAAAAGGAGAGTCTTGAGTCGTACCTTGAAGAAAATAAGGGAGGGAGCAAGGCAAAGAGATTGTGGGATGGATTTCCAAAGGGTGGGGGCAGAGAAGCTGAAAGCCTGGCTGCTGATGGTAAGGCAGGTCGGACGGGAAACATGGAGCAGGCTGCTGAATGGAGGGAGCGGGCAGGTTGATAGGGGGTTAGCAGGTCAGAGAGGCAAGAGGAGGCAAGCCCATGCAGGGCCTTGAAAGTGAAGATGAGGATTTCAAATTATATCCTCTAAGTAATGGGGAGCCAGTGGAGCCGGGCAACGGTTGGAGTGATAGATTCATGGAGCCTGGTGTGGGACAGGACACGAGCTGCAGAGTTCTGGATGATCTTGATATAGTATTGGGACAAAGTTTCGAAGAAAATTTATTGTAAAGTATTGTGACTGTGTATTTTTTTGTCAGTGAATCCAGTTATTCTTTGGGGTTGGGTTTTTGCGTATGTCAGATACCAGACTGACCAAAAACAATAATATACACATTGCAACACAAGATAAATGGTTGGATATTTCAATAGTTAGCGGGTAGATCTCTCAATCTCTCCCAGTCTCTCTTGATATTTCAATGTTGGAATGTGACATTTGCCTTTGATCAGTTGATAAAAATAATAGATCACAGTGTTGGACAGACTCAAGGCCGCTGAATATGTCAACTAATGAAAAACATATTCGGACAATAATAAAGATAGGAAATATCACAAAACAAATAAATGGAAAGGAAAACCTGAGTTAACAGTCCGTGCACAATCTCCAATTGCTGGGTAAAAATATTGAATGAAAACCATCCAGATTTCTTTCTCAAGTATACTCAAGTCAAACTATTTTCATTCCTTAATGTTATTTTTCTTGAACCCAATAAAGTAATTTTGAATCACTGTACATTCATCCAAAATATTCATACCAGATAGAAAATTATGTGTGAAGTCTTTTGGAGTTGTTGAAATTATAAACTAGCTTTAGGATGTTCTGGGAGAGATGGTGTGTTAGCTCAGAACCTTCTCTTCCAGAACCTCACTCTGTCATTAAACACGCACATCTCCTTGGCACCAATAAGTTTCTGCTAAATATTCAGAAACACTTAGCTAAAAGGTAAAAAAACATTCCGTTGAATTCCTCTTTACCACAAATGCATGGAGCTCTGTTTGGTTTGTGTACTCTGAAGCGTGTTCACAGGTTTCTGTATGTATCAGAAACACCCTGACCAAAACAAGTCTTCCTTCGAATTACGCTTATAGTCAGCACAGGTAAGAGACATTTGCTCACCTTATCCAATTATAATGTATAGGTGAAGGGTTAGCATCTACAATACATTTCAGCTGCAAGCTTTCTTGCTCAGTCTTCACAGCTGTTATGCTAATTGATGACATATCTTAAAAATAAAAAATTGATATCAGTTTGGTTTAGTTGGAAGCACTCTTGCCTCTGTGACAGAATATTGTGAGTTCAAGCCTCACGTTGGGACTTTGAACTCAAATAGTCTAGGCTGATGCTCCAATGCAATGTTGGGGGAGTCCTGAACTGTTGGAGGTGCCATCCTTAAGATGAGCTATTAAACTGAGGATCGGTTGGCCTGTTCAGGTGGCACTATTCAAAAAGAGAAAGGAGTTTCTCCAGATAGCCTGGCTAATAATTTCCCAAATAAAACTGATCATTCACTTCATGGCTGTTTATTAAGACATTGCAAACTGTGCAAACTGGCTGCTGCAAATTGGCTGCCTTCAGCATGGCAGTAAGATCTTCACAGGACATCTTCTGCTGTGCCAACCACCTTGATTTTTTCAAGGATTAATTTAGAAAATAACAGTCTTCTCAACTTCTCTCTCTGCATTTCGCAAAAAGAACAGAACAAAAACCCACTGTTGCCGCTCGACTGGCTCCAGCCTGCATATCCCCTGTGCCTTACCTTCCAACATTGGTTTCAGCCACTACGCCCCAAAACTCTGGAACACTCTTCCTCTATTCCTCTGCCTTGGCCCTCCTTCCCCATCTTCAGGTCGCATCTGAAAACCTATTCGACCTTGCCTACGGTCACCTCCCCTCCCCCCGCCTCAGCTTTATGTTCTGCCACTGTCAAGCGCTCTGGGATGGTACCGTGCGTGAGGGGCGTTATACAAATACAAGTTGTTGTTGTAAGCTTTCTAATAATCATTCGGAGAGAAGGACTGTTAAACAACTAGCAGGAAGTTCACTTCCTATAATCTTCATCAGGGCTACCCAACATCCTGAACAACAAATAAAATGCATCATTCATCAAGATATAAACATGATTAAATAAATACACAGAATAGCACCAGCATTAGATTTCAGTTACTGATGCTAATTAATGTATTGTCACAGACCTATAGCAAACAGAAACATCAACAGCATCAACAAGTGTGAGCTCAACTCTGTTTCTAAGATCAGTACAAACAACAACAACAACAAGATTCCATTTATAGAGCGCCTTTCACGTCGGGAGGACGTCCCAAGGCCATGTACAGTTGGGTCAGGACCCAAGCAGGGGGGAAATGGTCAGGGTGAGGGGAGGGATGGGAAGGAGCGAGGAAGGGGTAGAGAGTCGAGAGGGGAGCTGAAGGCACGGTCAAAGAGAAAGGTCTTGAGACCGGCCTTGAAGGAGGAAAGGGAGGAAGCAAGGCGAAGGCACTGGGGGATAGAGTTCCAGAGCCTAGGGGCTGAGAGGCTGAAGGCCCGGCCACCGATGGTAGGGCAGTTGGGGCGGGGGATGTGGAGCAGACTGGAGCCAGAGGAACGGAGGGTACGGGCAGGTAGATAGGGGGATAGTAGGTCAGAGAGGTAGGAGGGAGCAAGGCCGTGAATGGCCTTGTAGGTGAGGATGAGGATCTTGAATTCGATCCTCTAGGGGATGGGGAGCCAGTGGAGGCGAGCGAGGGTGGGAGTGATGTGGTCGCAAAGCCTGGTGCGGGATAGTACACGAGCTGCAGAGTTCTGAATGACCTGCAGCTTGCGGAGGGAGGTACCGGGAAGGCCGGCGAGGAGAGAGTTCCCATAGTCCAGCCTTGAGGTGATAAAGGCATGGATCAGAGTTTCAGCAGCGTGAGGGGTGAGGTAGTGCCGTAGTCTGGCAATATTCCGGAGGTGATGGAAGGCGGTGCCAGTTGTGGCCCGGATATGAGGGAGAAAGGACAGCTCAGGGTCGAACAGAACACCGAGGTTCCTGACTGGCTTTGAGAGGTGGAGAGTGCAGCCTTGGATGCTGATGCTGTCAGCATCAGGGCTACCTAACATCCTGAACAACAAATAAAATGCATCATTCATCAAGATATAAACATGATTAAATAAATACACAGAATAGCACCAGCATTAGATTTCAGTTACTGATGCCAATTAATGTATTGTCACAGACCTATAGCAAACAGAAACATCAACAGCATCAACAAGTGTGAGCTCAATTCTGTTTCTAAGATCAGTACAAAGGAATGGTAAAACAATAAAGGAACAGATGGTCATACATACAGTGAATATTTAGCTTATAATCCAATCTTTCAGGAGTCTTCAGTGCTGGATGTTCCACCACACAGTAAACATACTTTCCATTCATCTCTCTAGTTGGAGATAGACGAAGTGGGCTTGAGATGGTTACAGTCCCATCAGGAGCAGGAGGTGTGGCACTCTGAGTAAAACTGAAATTAAAAGGACTTTCCCAGTTGATGGAAGCAGCTGCTTTTGCATATTTTGCTAGACAGGTGGCTATGATACTTTCTCCACTGTCAGCCACAGGGATGTCTGGATCTGGTTCTATTACAACAATGGGAGCAACTAAGGAGGAAACAAAAAAATACAGTGTCACTCAGTACTTAATGATATTACTTGTGTAAATAAATACGGCTGCTAATCTCTACTAGCAAGAACACACCGACAGCAATCAAATTGTCAATTATAGTAGAGTCACATATTCACATTGGAGATCCACTTGCTCATTTCTCAATACTGATACTGAAACCCGGAAATTCAATGACTATAATATATTTAAAAAACTTGCCTGTGCATTATAACCAACAGTGGGTATATGAAAGGTGGAGAGATATGATGGAGATGCATTATCAACCATATCTGATGGACATGGTTATAACATTATATTGTTATAAAGACAGAAAGTATCAGGTCATAGAAACAAAACTGATTTCATCCTTCCAGAGTGTCCATCATACTATCCTCCTGGAGGTTGATAGGGATTGAGATGGAGATAGAAAGTCAGGCAGAGATGAAAAGGGATTGAGAGAGCATCAGAGAGATACAAAATGAGTCAAAGCGAAAAGCAATGTGAATGTGAAGAGAAAACGACTGGCACTACATCTGGGGAGACCACAGAAAGAGAAAAGATATTACTGTGTATAAAATGGTGTATCATAATGGCAATATAACTCTTGATGGAAGAAGTGTTTGCTTAAATCTGTACGTTTCACACGATGCCTTGATGTTCAGGACTCATTCAGACCAGACTGATCCTGTCCTCACCAAGTGTCCCTCCAGGGAGAGAGTGCGCATTCCATTCCAACAATCTATCTCTGGGATTGCCATGTGTAGTGTAGATGGGATGCATGGAATTCTCAGCTTGGAATGGATACTCTTAAGTATGGTAATGAGTTTCCACATGTGTCAAGCACCCAATAAAATCACTAAATGTGCACATACATATACTTTCCAGCAGGGACTATTGGAAAACTGAGATAATTGACATGAAAAGTGCTATACAAAATGTAAGAATTATTATTATCAAACATATTCCTATCCCACGGATTATTTGATCACCTCAGTCAAGGTCAATTCCTATCAGCTCTCATCCCACCTTCAAACAGACATTTAACTAGCTCCTTTTTGATGAATTTGATTAGCTCGTCAATGTAACTGTATATCAAAACATGAACAAAGAAGTTCTGCAATTGTATTTGTCCAGTAAAATATTGTAACTGATGGTAAGTTTCTGACAGTAGTTGTAAATGAGTCTACACTTTCCATACCTCTTATACTTAAACTTTAAAGTTTCCTGAACAGTACCATGTGTGAATAAGGTGAAAATGCAGATGTAAATTCCTTGCTCATATAGCGTGATATTTTTCAATTCCATTGTTCTATCATTTTCTTCTTATCCAATGCAACTCATTCTACCACAAAAATTATCATTAAATTGCCGCTCACTTCCATTTGAGAAAAAAATGCTGAAACTTTGGTAAGTTGTTGACCTCTCTTTCATTGCCAGGTGATTTGTGAAACAATCTGTTCTGTGTTGATGACACAAATCAGCCACCGTATCATCACCCAGGGCATGGATAATATTCCCACCACCTGTTTTTATTGAATCTAACAACAACAACTTGAACGTAGCATCCCAGAGCATTTCACAATGGCGGAGTGTGACAATGAGCCAGGGGGAAGAGAGAGGGGGGAAGTGAACATGATCAAAAATGAAGGTCTTTAGGCGGGAATTGAAGGTGGGGTGGGAGGGAGCAAGGCAGAGGGATTGAGGGAGAGTGTTTCAGGGTGTAGTGGCTTAAATGTTAGGCAAGTTTCCTTACTCCACACATTTCTGTTAACCTTGCAGTAAGCAGCAACCGGTTGTTAGTTGATTAGCGGATCATTTTTCCAGGGGTAATAATTCCTTCAAAAAAAATAAATTGGTTGCCGGAGAAACTCATATTTTCTTTTCGAAGAATATTAATAGGATTTTTTAGTGCTAAATAAGAACATTCAGATGAGTCCCTGGTTTAAAGTTACATTGGAAGTACAGGCTGCTGACAATGTAGGAACCTTCCAGCATTGCATTATAGTGTTACCTAGACTAT
This sequence comes from Callorhinchus milii, assembly GCF_018977255.1. NCBI lineage: Eukaryota > Metazoa > Chordata > Chondrichthyes > Chimaeriformes > Callorhinchidae > Callorhinchus > Callorhinchus milii. Next base: position 24,686,960 of record NW_024704745.1, read on the forward strand.
GAGTTCATATCCTGATGTTGGGCTTGAAACCAAAACTTTGTGATCTAGAGGTTAGCATTTTAACAAATGAGCAAAGATGATCATTTTTTTTTGAGGGATTATTACCCCTGGAAAGCGATCTGCCAATCGACTAACAACTGGGTTCCTTCTTACAGTTAAGTAAACAGGTGAGGCGAACGCTACGGGACTTGAAGAGGTGGTGAGGTACGGACAGAGGTGGGCAATGTGGCTGAAGTGGAAAAAAAGTGGTCCTGGTCAGGAACAGATGTGTGGTAGAAAGCAAAGCTAGGGATCAAACCTGATGCCTAAGTTGCACACTTGCTCAGAAAGACTGAGGGAGAGTCCGGGCAGGTTAAGGAGTTCAGACCCACAGAAGAGAAGACATTGATGGGAACATAAGGAGTATGGCTTCCATCTTGCTGACATTCAGCTGCAAGATATTTGCACTCATTCAGGCCTTGATGTCCGTCAAACAAGCTGACAGGACCTCAATGGACTGGGAGTTGCAGCTGGAGGAGGAGAAGTAGATTTGGGCGTTATCTGCAGACATGTGGAAGTTGACCCCATGACTGCAGATGACATCGCGGAGAGGGAGCATGTAGATGAGGAAAAGAAGGGGGTCAAGGATGGAGCCACAGGGTACCCTGTAGGCGACCAGGTGGGGGCGAGAGGAAAAAGCACTGACCGGGATAAAGTGCTGGCGGTTGGTTAAGTGGTTACCAGGCAAGTGCGGATCCACTAAGGTGGATGAGGGTGGAGGATGGTGCAGTCGAGTGTGTCTAACATAGCAGAGAGATCCAGGAGGATGAGGAGGCAGAGGGAGCTCTGATCATAATAATAATAATAATAATCCTTGCATTTGATATAGCGCTTTTCACGTCGGGAGGACGTCCCAAAGCGCTTCACAGAACACACTGTAAAGTGAATTGACTGTATATTTGTGGGCGAACGCGGCAGCCAATTGCGCACAGCAATGTCCCACAAACAGTCGTGGATTGAAAATGACCAATTTATTATTGTTTTTGGTTTTGGAGGGATTATTATTAGGCGTGTGGAGTAAGGAAACTTGCCCAAGGTTTCGCCCTCTGCCTGGAATTGAACTCCGGTCTCTCACTTGCAAAGCGACTGCTCTAACCACTGAGCTACAGGACTCCAGAGAGAGAGAGAGAGAGATGTCATCTGTTGCTTTGACCAGCGAGTGCCATCTCTGAGCTGTGGGCAAAAGCAAAAGCCCGACTGGAGGGATTCCGGGAGGGAACGGAGGGAGAGGTCTGAGCCAAGTTTTTGGTTTGCAACAACGCGTAACAGATCGTATTCGGCATTGACCAACAACGGTGAGAGGTGCTGTTTTGAAAGGATGTTCGTACACTGCGGTATTCCTGGAAGTCCCAATCTTTCTCGTAACGCTTATCCCTTCACCCTCCTGTTTCCTGTGACTGGAGTATTTTTTTTTATCGACGAAGGATTGCCACCGTGTGCGTGTGTGCGTGGATTGAGCTGTGCAGCTCCGTACAGGTTCAAGGTAAACAACTAAATCTACATAAAATCCAACACCAAAGCTGCAACGACATCAACACAGTGAACGATCGTTGCATTGATTGTGCAAATAATCAAATACAATCAATGAGCCGAATTATTACTGTCAGTCGCTGTGCTGTGTTGGTCGCTGTGGAAAAGCGTCTCTTTCTACAGCGAATGAGAAGATTGTCAGTGACTCTCCCGACATGAAGGACACTTGTATTTATTATTATGTTATTATATTAGTATTATTGTCATTGTGCGGTATCTGTGCTGATGTGTGAGGTTTGGGGGATGTTGGAGTGAATACAGTGCAGCAGCGGAGCGAGTGAGAGCTGTGTATATAATGCGCTGCTCTCTGTCCCCAACACCGCCACCGCCACAGCCACTAACCAGAGCGCAGTGTCCTCTTACCTGAAGCGGCTCCGAGCGTCAGACTGACCAACACCGTGAGGGTCTCTGCCCACAAACTTCAGCACATCTTAGACTCCGCCACTGCCCTCCAACTCTAACAGCGCAATAGCGGCCGCGACCATTCGCTTTGCTGTCCGTTACTCTTCCACAGGATTCATTTGGGAAAGCATCACCAAGGGGTGGAGTCTACCTATGAATGTATAAGGTGACCGAATAGATTGGTCGTGATAACGACACTGTTTATCTAAAGAAAAATCATCATTTTTCTTTAAGACTTTTTAGACATTGTAATGGTATCAAAACGTTTTGGTCCTATTTCAAATCTGTGATCTGTTTTAACTATTATCCACTAAGTGGGAGCAACACCCTCTTCCTTCTGCGGTAGGAACAATAATAATAATAATAATAATAATCCTTGCATTTGATATAGCGCTTTTCACGTCGGGAGGACGTCCCAAAGCGCTTCACAGAACACACTGTGAAGTGAATTGACTGTATATTTGTGGGCGAACGCGGCAGCCAATTACGCACAGCAATGTCCCACAAACAGTCGTGGATTGAAAATGACCAATTTATTATTGTTTTTGGTTTTGGAGGGATTATTATTATCCACTGTGTGGAGTAAGGAAACTTGCCCAAGGTTTTGCCCTGCCTGGAAAAAGGAATTGCTAGACCAAAAAAGACCAAAGTCCATCTAGTCCGCCTTCTGTCATGCTGGAAGTCGCATGCTACAATAATGGAGATGTTGATAGCAATGAATTCTTTCTGGATCAGTTTACTTAAATAAAAGGCAAAATATTGCAAATGCTGGAATTCTGAAATAATATCAGAAGTCGCTGGGAACAGTCAGCAGGTCAGGCAGCATCTATGGAGAGAGGAACGCGAGTTAACGTTTCAGGTTGATGAGCTTTTATCTTTAATCTTTAATTTTCCTTTTGGCCCATCTGATCTCATCGTTCAATCATTCTGGTTGCCCGGCTCTGTATCCTCTCAATTGCTGCAATATCCTTTTTCTATTGCGGTGACCAGAACTGTGCCTCCTCTTTAGATACCACAGCTCGCCATCCTGTTTTATTTTGAGCACTGCTGTCCAGAAACTATATTGCATCTTTCAGCCCTGTCCATGCACTTTCCCATTCACCACTTTCGCTTAAGGATATGTAAATAATAATTCCTGCTCATAACCTGTGCCAATAGAAAAGTCCAGGAACATTTGCAAAAAATGTGGATCACTTTACAAATTCTGCAGGAAATTGTGACACAATTTCCTGAATTTTGCAGGGAGTTGAGGAGGGTTCATTGATGCTATTGGGAGGCACATTTTGCAGCTAACTTAGATTTTTTTCACTTTATTGATAATAACTAAACATGGAGAAATAACACATTAAAGATTGTAAGACAAAATATTGCTTTCTTTAACAAAAACAGAGCATAACACCTTTCAAAAGATGCAAAAGTGCAGGTTCAACACAGTTTGCAGAGAAATTAAAATTTTCAAAATCACATTTTCACAGAAACAAACAAAAAATTCTCAGCCAAATGTTTAGTGCTGGTTAAATTTTAACATGAGATGAATCATTATATTTTCTTTTGTTAGGCTTTGTCTATTATCTTTCAGGAGGTCTGAATGAACAGAAAATGTCCTTCCAACCATCAGCTGTGTTCACTGGTAGCCAAAGGTACCTTTTTGCAACTGAGCTCCCCATCATTCTGCTATTTTGTAGCTGGCTGGGATATTTACTCCAACTGCTTTATAAGCACGCCATATGAAGTTTGAAATAGTTGAAAGGGCAGGAATCACATTACTATATAAGTCTTTTTCTGTATCCATTGTTGCTAGATAGTGAGGATCAAAAATACAAACTGCTTTATAGGTAGTAATTGACGGATGCTTTTTCAAAATCAGTCCCAACTTTTCACTGCTGTCTTGCATGATTCTCTGGAAAAGGTCGACACATGCCTCTCTCTCACTCTCAGAACAGGTTGCCAACTTTTCCACTGTCTTTGTTCTGTACTCCTGTTCTCCAGCAGTGGTACAGAAAGCAATAAACAAATGTAAATTTTGCACCCATAAGCACAGATTGTGGCCGTGAGGCACAGCTGTTGCCTGACGTTCTTCAATGAGTTTTATGAGCTTAGGTAAGTGCTCTGTGACAAAAGTTGTGTTTGCAACCCTTATTGTTCAAGAGAGTTTACAGTTTTTTTCAGTTTTAAAACCTCTGATACAATTCCTTGAAGAAACTCAAGTCTCTGACTTGGGATGCCCTACCAATAATTTGTATTCTTTTGTATACATGCCTGAGGCCAACTGTTTCGACAACTTGTTTTATTGGCTATTCACGATTTTCAGCTTTTCTCCCACCTAATTATTGTTAGACAAATTCTTCATTCTCCTGGTTTGATGGACACTTGCCCAGCACTCCCTTCTTCAATCTGCTTCAATCGAATTGTCTCCAAACCTATTTTTTAAATTTAGTGATCTAATCTTTTTAAAACAGAAAATTTCCCAAAAGAGAACATTAATAGCTGCACTAGGTTGGAGGGATGGCAGAGGGTAAGTTGCTCAAAGAAGGTATGTATGGTTATGAGCAAGATTTATTATTTATATATCCTTATGTGAATGTGGTGAGTCAAACCTTTGCAGGTTTAGCTTGGGATAGGACTCCAAGCTTAATATTGCTGGTTCCTTTAGGAAAAAGGAAAACGATTTTACTCATACTGGTAAAGCTAAGGAATATATTACTCTATTAGGAATACATGATACATCACTGAACTGTAGAAATGAGATGAAAGAACAGTTGTTGATAAATTTGTGAGATATTCAGAAATAATGAGGTTATAATAATTCAGACCAGCCATCACAGATTAGTCTGGATGAAGATAGCCTTTTGGCTATCTGATCTCATCCCTCCAGAAGCCTCCCTCCTTCGCAGCATTAAGCTGCTTTATACATCCTGCTGCTTTTTATCACAACTGGTGACTCCGTTTTTGATTCTCTTTTTGTCAACAGAAGGTTGAATCCTGTCAGAGCTAGCTGCTCTTTTGAGTAAGTTATAGGCTTGATGGGGTTCAAAAAGCTCAGAAGGAAAAGAAAACTCAGACACTACTTGAGTGAATGGCGTTTTTCAAATGTAAGTTGTTGTTCAGAGAGAGAAAACAAGGATGTTTTTATTTTGAAAAGTAGGAGGCTTTCAATATGGAATAGGTCACCTTCTAACCTGGTACAAAAATAATATAAACTTAATGTCATTTTAATGTCATTTTATGCCAAATGCAAGTAACAGTATGGATCTTGGCGGGACTTTTGATATGGCAACGTCGACAAGCACTTCATGCAATGATGCAGTGTGAATTCTTGGGGCATTTGGTTTTCACAAAACCCATGACAGCATCAAACACTTGCACAGTCGAGCATAAGATCAGAAGAGTTGTAGATGGAGGCCCATTATAACATAACCTAATAATAATCCTTGCATTTGATATAGCGCTTTTCACGTCTTCTAGACATCTCAAAGCGCTTCACAGAATATATTGTAAAATGAATTGACTATAAATTTGTGGGCGAAACGCGGCAGCCAATTGCGCACAGGAGTGTCCCACAAACAGTCGTGGATTGAAGTGATCAATTTATTATTTTTTCTTCTTGAGGGATTATTATTAGGCGTGTGGAGTAAGGAAATTTGCCCAAGGTTTCCCTCTGCTGGGAATCAAACCCAGGTCTCTCGCTTGAGAGGCGAGTGCTCTAACCACTGAGCAACAGGACTCCACAAATATTCTAAGGAATTCTAAAATAGTTCATTTAAAAGCAAAGCGAAAGACGTAAGAAGTTTTGGTAATTTCACGTTCCACGATGTGACCCTCTAGTGGCAGAGATACCCAACAACACTAGTCGGATTATGCTGCGCTGCTACACAGTAATAGTGATGGGCAGAATTTAGAGAGAAGAATGTTACAATTTGTAAAGACTTTCAAATGTTCTTAGATTAAGTTGTGTGAAGAATATGAACAAGTAGACTGTTGGATTAAACACTGATTTCATTTTATTTGAATCAGGAGAATTTTAATTGAAAATTAGAAACCTGATGTAAATAAAGAGTCAGGAAAGGGAATGATAATTTGGATTCACCCAGAAGAAGTTCTCAATAAATACTGATGGCAATAAGCAAACAATGCAAAAGAACACTCAAATTAAATTTTAACCATTACACAGCCAGCAGAGATAGGAGCCAAGCACAACATGTTTGCCCTCTGGCTCAGTTAGCAGCAACACACTTTAATAGTCAGAGGCAAGTGTAATGTAACAGGATACGCACGTTGTCGGCTGTTTTTTATTGGGTTGGAGAAAAACAACAAGAACAAAATGGCATTGGTACAGCACCTTTCATGTTGGGAGGATATCCCAAGGCACTGGACAGACAGAGCTTCGGACCCAAGCTGGGGGTCGGGGTTGGGGAGTGTGGAGGGCAGTGGGGGAAGGCAGGGTGATCGAAAGCACGGTGGAAGGGGAGGGTCTTGAGATGGGTCTTGAAGAAGGCAAGGGGAGGGGTGAGGCAGCGGGACTAATTTTATCTTCTGTCCCTTTCATATTCTTATTTTTTTTCCTGCTTTGTAATGTATTCATATAAAATATTATTATTTCCAAAACATATCACATTTATTGGTTTCTTGCCAGATGAGTTATGACATTTCTGTTGATTAGACTTTCACCTTGATTAATTCTAGAGTTTCTTAACAGAAAACTTCTAACCTTGGTAAGAGATGCGATGTGCGAAATTGATGCATTCATAATTACATATCAGACTGCTTGTTGATGTAATCTTCTTACAAAGATGAAGAAAGCCAAGAGCAACTGTTACAGTAACAAGCAGCGCAATTATGATGTAAGACATAATGTGTAGCAGTTGTTGGGGATCATCTGCAATGAAAATGTTTCAAAAGTTTTGTCAACTTATAGACTTTGCTGGTAAATTTTATAACCCTACATATAATAACTGTTTGGCAACCATGTTGGTAGTGATATAAATAGTATTGTAACTTTCCTCTGTGACATCGTTGAGTTCTCTTTCTGGATCAGATAGGTTATTTGTCTGCTCCTTAGTGAAAGCTGAAAAACAGGACTTATTTAGCACTATTGCAGCCTGTGCAGCATTAGTTGTCAGGTCCTCTCATGATCCCACCTTCAGTGGCCATATTCCATCGCTTGTTTTTGTTTTCTCTTAGTGTAACTGAAAAACTTTTATTATTATTATCCTTCACATCTCTTGCCATGTTCAATTCAAAGTTTTTTGATGCCATTCTGATCCCTTTTTTTTGCTACAGTCCTGGAATGCCTTTTGGTAATGAATCTGACGTAAATTTGTGCTATTTTCCTTCACTGGCCTTAAATGCCTTGTTTCCTCTCGATGAGTTGCTTTGTAGCCACGTCCAACCATGCAGGATTGCCTTTAAGAGTGCTACCTTTGCTTCCCACGGGAACACATTGTTCATTACCTTCATAATCAATTCCTTAAAGGAACTCCGTAGTTCATCCACTCCCTTTGCCATATTTGGAGTCCTGTAGCTCAATGGTTAGAGCACTCGCTTTGCAAGCGAGAGACCTGAGTTCAATTCCCTGCAGGGCGAAACCTTGGGCAAGTTTCCTTACTCCACACACCTAATAATAATCTCTCCAAAACCAAAAACAATAAATAATTGGTCATTTTCAATCTACGACTGTTTGTGGGACATTGCTGTGCGCAATTGGCTGCCGCGTTCGCCCACAAATATACAGTCAATTCATTTTACAGTGTGGTTCTGTGAAGCGCTTTGGGACTTCCTCCCGACGTAAAAAGCGCTATATCAAATACAAGGATTATTATTATTAAGGATTATTATTATTATTATTTAAGCCTACCAGGCCCATTCCGACAAGATTTCTCAGGCGCGCACAAAGTCATTCCTCTTGAAATTTGCCAGTATTGTTTGGGTTTTTATAACCTCGCCTTATCGAGCCAAGCAATCCGGCAGTGTACTGTTGCCTGCTGCCTGTCGTCCGGCGTAAGCTGCTCATTTTGATTTTTTGTGAAGTGGAGTGACTGTGTATTGGTAGACAAATGCTGCAGTCCAATTGTGCACACTAATGTCCCACAAACAGCCACAAAACAAACATCCAATTTTATTTAGTCAGGAACCTGGGAGAAACGCCCTTCCCTTTTTCGAGATTGGACCTCAATTGAACGTCTCATCCAAAGAACAATGCCTCTGACAATCCAACACGCTTGCAGCACTGCACTGCAGTATTATCTTAGACTATGTGAGTTCAAGTCCTGGCAATAGAGCAAAGGTTAAACCTTCTAACAAAGACATTGAATGGCAGAGGATTCACACAGATCACAAACATCAGCACATAGTCTTTTATATTTAGACAGTGTTCAAAATGGATGAAGAAACAATAATATTGATTTTGATTGGTTCTTGTCAGCTGGTACATGGTTGAAGACTCACTAAATACAATGCTTGCTGGTGGATATCATACATTCCAGCACATCACCATTGAAATGAAACACAAACTAAAGGAGTCAATTGCGCAGGATTTCTTCAGAAGAGTTTTGTCCGTGATGTTGACTAATGGGAACACTGCTCTAATTTGGATCTATTCTCAGAGGGAGTGGGGCTTCTTCAAGTTGGTGCGACATAAAGGATAACTTTCATATGGCATGCTTGGCTGGGTCAAAGGTCTCACCAACTGTGTTACAAGTGTGCAAAAGCATGGCCAACAAGTGAGGTACAAAAGGATCCCAATCCTTACGCCAAAGCTCACCTGCATATCTGAACTGTTTGAACTTACTCTGTTAAATTCTATTCAGCAGTTAACTACTCTAACATTGTTACTGCAGTTGGAGGAGTCTGTGTTGAGAAGCATTCTTCTGATTCTCTTACAACAGTGTGCGGTAAACCCACAGCTTGGGACTATTTTAAAGTCAGCAGGTTGGTGCTGATGTCATTAATGCGTGTTACGTGCACGCTGAAGCAAGAGACGTCAATAATGCTTCTTGCACATACAGCATACAACAAACAGGAAATTAGATGAGTCATTTTTTAGTCAGCTAGTTAATGCTTCCAGTGGATCCATGCTAGGTAGTGTTCAATCAATGGCTGCTATAACAGGGGACCCCTGTACTTCTGGATAATGGAAGGACTCATCCCAATTGGAATTTTGGAATTGGAAGGGATCTAATGAGAAATCCAGCAAAATTGATCCCTAAATGTCAGCTCAGGGAAGCTGTTTGCACAAAACAAACTAGTCATTCCTGATTGCAAACACTAGCGAGTTCTACAAGCCATAATGCTAATGGGGTATTTTCAGATCTTCACCGATAGCTTCACCTTTAATATGCTCACAAACAATTGAATTATTAGTTAGTTGCTAGCATTTTGTGTAAAATCTACTCCCAAGTACAGCTGCAGCACATGGGTGGTTTTGTGTAACTCAGTGATGCCTGGCATGTATTCTACTTACAGGTCATTAGATTTTTAAACTACTTTCTTGGAATTCAATTTTAAAAACATGTTCAGGTGGGATACATAAAATAAATCTCCCAAATGTTCAGAGAGCAAATGAACAGTGGATAATCACTGGTAGAAATGTAACCTGTTCGCTTACAGTGGGACAGCTACCCCTACCCTCCCTGCCCTCCACCGCTCCTGATCCCAACCCCCAGCTCGGGTCCAAATTCCTGACTGTCCAGCGCCTTGGGACATCCTCCCGACTTCAAATGTAATTTGTTGTTGACAGCTGGGAGTTTGACACCTATCCACTGGATCAAAAGAGGTTTCAGCCTCTTTTTGTCTTCAATGCCACCTACTGGAGACAGGTTGAGAGGACAAATCAATGGTCAGGAGAACATTTAAATCAGGTCCAGTACAAAATGGATTACATACAACAGAGGCCTCATGTTCAGTGCTCATAATAGTGGGCATCAGCTGCAAGTTGGAAAGCTCCCATTGCAGAAAAAGGGAGGTGATCTATTCCACACACCATTTGTGCTCTGGTACTTGATCCCCTGCAATAACGCTGCCTAACTGTTGCTAATTAGTGTCGATGCTCTGGTTGGTTTTATGCCTTGGATGTAATAGTCACTGGGCTTGGCTGGGGATTACAGAAGCTCAGAGCATTTCATATTCAGACAATTGGTCATTAGTTTCATGGATATTCATGGGACTTTGCTACATGCAAAATGACTACTGTGTGTTTGCCTACAAACATAATCATTACACCACAGTAATTATTGAAAAAGTGTTTTGAAAGATGTTATAATTTTATTAAGCTGCAGGGGAAGTGAAAGTTCTGTGGACACTGACACAATCTAGAAACTTTTTTGACAAGGCTGGACTGACCTGCTTTGCCTGGCGTCTCAGACTGTCGATCACTGCCGCTGGCTCCATTATTTTCCATTCGAAGGCAATGATCTTCAGCACATCTTCCCCACAGTTCAGGACTCAGATCAGCCCCCTGTCCTTGAAGAGGTGAGCCATAATCAGGCCGCCTTTATGGGAAAATGAAGTAGTTAGGTAGGAATTTTTAATCTGCCTATCAAACCAGGAAGATATGGACTCAGCCATTGGGTCATGTTTCATGTAGTTATTATTATAAAACACATTACCTGGAAATGGGACAAACGCATGTCTCATACAAACAAAAAATGGCAGCCCTTTATCTGTTTGTTTGTTTCCCATCATGGCTTCCTGATCAGGCTGTCAGACATTGCAACCCCCGCCTCCTGAATCAAGAACAAATTGAAGTATTATTGAAATTGTGTTGGAATAACTCATTCGGTATTTCGGGTCTACTCCATCACAAGGAGGACACAGGCACAATAGCGCGGTGACCTGTAAAACCAGCACAGAGAGTGGAGGGGACAGGCATAGAAAACACACAACAGCAAAAAAATGTTTTAGCATTTGTCAAACATTACATTCTAAATTCAAAGAAAAAATAAAGGTAAGGAAGGGTCATCAAGATCAGTGAGATTGAGGAATGTGGATACTGAAAGTGCGAATGTCACAGCAGTGATATTTTACCAAACACATCTCCCCTATCTCATATTAACAATATGCCTCACTCCCAATTTCTCAGGCATAGCATTTCCAGTTACCCCCCCGCCCCACCACACACACACACACACAACAACACTGGGGCCAAAGCAGCTTCGACCGAAGGGGCCAGTACGTGGTAGAGACTGGACAGTCGGATGTCGAAGCGGACCCCACCCCTGCAGTACAGCTTGTCTGCGATGTCGTTACTGAACATAACAGTAAACAGGCGTGCAATGTAATGATCCTTGGCCCAGAGCAGAAACAGCTTCCTCCTCCTCCTCCAGGTCACTTAGCAAAAGTCTGTCTCTGCCGTCAGTTCATTACAAAATTCAGATGCTTTGAGACCCTCGCTGACACCAGTGCTAAAATTACTGCAGATTTGCCTACACTATCTCACCAGAGGCACATCAGCTATAGATTAACTCTGCTTAACTTCCCCGGAACTTCTTAAAAAGTTTGAACAGAGGACTTTGTAGTCCCAAGTCTAGTGTTCAGTTAACTGAGCTACTCAAGATGTTCTTTTTTCATCCCCATAGGATTGAAACGCAGGAGAGAAGCTGGAATGTAGCAGAACATAGAAAGGAAAGGAAAGTTACCGAGCTCTCACATATCTCACAGCAGACAAATCAAGGCGCAGCAACGGAAGTGACCTGGGACTTGGTTCGCTGAATTAAAAAAACACATGCTCAATACCACCAACATTCAGAATTAATAATAGTAATCCTTGCATTTGATATAGTGCCTTATCGTGTCGTTGAGATGTTTCACAGAATAGGAAGCTACGATATATGTTAGATCTTTAAATGTGTTGGCATCAAATGTGTCAAAAAGCAAGCTGAGAAAACTGAACTAAAGTGCCTGAAAGTTTCCTTCTTCATTTGGTCCATTCTGAAGAGTCAAGGAACTGGTACGGGAAGATATAGTGCAGAAACTGACTATCGTGGGTCAAACGAATCCTACAGAAACACATATAAAATTGCTTCAACTTTACTGAACAAGTTGTGGCTGTATGATCTTACCAGTAACTCCCTCCTTTGCAATTATTCTCTCCTTTTTATTCAACTGTGTTTACTTAGGTCATGTTAGAGAAGAAAACTTAACTTACAGTACTTCAAGGGCTTTGCCAAATCTATCATGACACCAGATGCTGGAAAATATGAAACAGACCATGAATGCCTATTCTCTCCCATTTTCTCCTCCCTGCTTGTGAGAGGAACTTGGCCTCTCCACTCAGCCCAGCTCAGGATCAAACTCCACCAGTGATATCTACAATCTGATATCTACAATCAATCATCCTCTACACCCTGGCACCTCCCTAACTTTCTGGCCTGCTTTCTCCCCATGCCACCACCCGTTGCCTCCACTCGGCTGGCTCTGGCCTGCTGCTTGACTCTTGTCCCTTCCGCTCCATTACTGGTGGCCACACTTTCAGCCATTATGCTCTGAAGCTTTGGAACTCTCTCCCCCAATCCCTCCACTTTGCCCCCTGTTTCCCCTCTTTTAGATCACGAGTGAAGCCCCTACTCTATGACTTTGCTTACGGTCACTTCCTGCCTCCCCCGGCTCAGTGTCAGTTTTTGGCACTGTTAAGCGTTCCAAGACACTGCCATACGTGAAGGGTCCTGTATAAATGCAAGTTGTTGTTAATGATGAGATATCTTCCCAAAGTGGAAGATGCTTTGAGACATCCTCCCGGAGTGGAAGAGGCTATACCAAATGTAAGGAGAGGGTTATTATACTCTCTGTCCAATGGATCACACAGCAATGAAACTGACCTCAATGTTTAAAGCTAAAACCCAAACAATTTATTTTATGTTGCAGAATAACTATTTAAATATTTTATTTTTTTGTCTGTGTTTACTGTTACGTTTTGGGGGTTGGTTTCCATGACATTTCTTGTTACTTTTATTTTCTTCAGTTGAACTTCAACAAGACCGAGGCTCCCGTCAGCGCCTCCTCACCTCAGGCGCTAACAGTATCACCATCCATGGTTGCTTTGATTCGGTCTTGGTTTGGAATAATCATGTGTGTCTATATGGATCCCATGGCACCATTTTTTTCATAAAAGCTTCTTCCAGGATCCCAATCAATAATAATAATAATTCTTGCATTTGACATAGCGCCTTATCACGTCTTCGAGACATCTCCAAGCACTTCACAAAATATACTGTAAAGTGAATTGACTGTATATTTTGTGGACAAAACACAACAGCTGGATTGAGTGACAAATTATTATTCTTAATTTTTTTTAAAAAAAGGATTATTACCCAAGGAAATGCGATGCGCCAATCGCCGAACAAACTGGGTTCCTACTTCCTGCTAGGTTAACAGAAGCATTTGGAGTAAGAAAATTTGCCCAACTTACACGCTGCCTGGTAATCAAACCCACATCCTCTCGCTTGTGAGGTGAGTGCTTTAACCACGAAGCTACAGGACTCCAATAGACCCACACATAAAATAGTTTTTTCATTGCTGTTGGTGGACATTGCTATGTGCAAATTGTCTGTCACATTTGCGTATAAATATTCAGCTTCTGTGAAGCAACTTGAGAAGTTTTGATGCTGTGTTATATCAATTGTAAGGATTAGTCGATTCCAGAAGCTTGCGAATATGAACACTGAAACACATTTTTCATCAGATTTCCCCCCACCTCTGCTGTCAACAAATAGATGAAAAAGCTATTCCCAGTTCAACAACAACAACAAAATTGCATTTGTACAGCGCTTTCACATCGGGAGGACGTCCCAAGGCACTGGTGTGCAATGTACACCAGTGCTTCCTCATTAGTATCTGAACTTTGTGATCAATTTACCAATAATTGTCCAACATTAAAATCTTTTAATGGGTTAATAAATTAACAGATGTGCTAATACTAAACAAAATGCATGTTAAGGAGGAACATTAGAGCATCATATTTTCACGTTTTTATTAAAGAACAATAAATTCTCATAAATGTCAAAATATTAATGATTTTATATAAGCGTGAACAAAAGATTGCAGAAATGTCAGTCTGTCTGACTTCTGGAATCACTGAAGACGGTTTTCCAGTTTTAGCGACAGTGGTAGACTTTACTTCTATAATAACTTAACCCATCCATTCAGCTTCAGGCAAAACATCACCCGAGTTTACCTTAAGACACAATCTGTTTACAGAAAAAGAAAGAGAATGTGTAAACGAGAGAAATAGATGCATGACACAAAAAATTCTGCGCTGAAATTGGCTGCTGCATTTGCCTACAAAATACAGTCACTACACTTTACAGTAAATCCTATAAAGCCCTTTGAGACATCAACAACAACAACAACAACAAGATTCCATTTATAAAGCGCCTTTCACGTCAGGAGGACGTCCCAAGGCGCTGCACAGTTGGGTCATGACCCGAGCAGGGGGGAAATGGTCAGGGTGAGGGGAGGGAAGGGAGGGAGCGAGGAGGGGGGAAATGGTCAGGGTGAGGGGAGGGAAGGGAGGGAGCGAGGAGCGGGGAAATGGTCAGGGTGAGGGGAGGGAAGGGAGGGAGCGAGGAGGGGGATGAGAGTCGAGAGGGGAGCTGAAGGCTCGGTCAAAGAGAAAGGTTTTGAGACCGGCCTTGAAGGAGGAAAGGGAGGAGGCGGCGAAGGCACTGGGGGATGGAGTTCCAGAGCCTGGGGGCTGAGAGGCTGAAGGCCCGACCACCGATGGTAGGGCGGTTGGGGCGGGGGACGTGGAGCAGACCGGAGCCAGAGGAACGGAGGGTACGGGTAGGTAGGTAGGGGATAGTAGGTCGGAGAGGTAGGAGGGAGCAAGGCCGTGAATGGCCTTGTAGGTGAGGATGAGGATCTTGAAATCAATCCTCTGGGGGATGGGGAGCCAGTGGAGGCGAGCGAGGGTGGGAGTGATGTGGTCCCGAAGCCTGGTGCGGGACAGTACACGAGCTGCAGAGTTCTGAATGACCTGCAGCTTGTGGAGGGAGGTGCCGGGAAGGCCGGCGAGGAGAGAGTTCCCGTAGTCCAGCCTTGAGGTGACAAAGGCGTGAACCAGAGTTTCAGCAGCGTGAGGGGTGAGGTAATGCCGTAGTCTGGCGATGTTCCGGAGGTGATGGAAGGCGGTGCCAGTTGTGGTGCGGATGTGAGGGAGAAAGGACTGCTCAGGGTCGAACAATCCTAATTATTGTGGGCATTTTGCCCACAAATACACAGTCAATTCACTTTGCAGTATATTCTGTGAAGCTTTGAGACGTCTCGAAGACGTGAAAAGTGCTATATCAAATGCAAGGATTATTATATTACTAGTCATGAAAAAGTCAACTTTTAAAGGAAAGAATAAATAATGCTGTTAGAGGAAAACAATTATCCTTATATTTGATAAGAACACCTTTCACGTGAGAAGAATGTCTCAATGAACTTCACAGGATATACTGTAAAGTATGGTGACTATACTTGTAGGCAAACACAACAGTCATTTTATACACAGCAATGTTCCACAAGCAACCACGAAGAACATTTCTTATATTTTTAATCTGGAGGATTGTTGATCTAGGACACTAGGAGAAACTACCTTTTCTTTTTCAACTGAACAATGGGATCTTTAACATCCACCCAAGCATGCATATGGGACCTTGGTTTAACATCAACCAAAGCGTGGCACCTCTGGTGATCCCAACTGATGTTTGCATTTCAACATGGTTAGCAGATGGGTTTTCCCAGTTTGCAAAGACATCTGGTTGAGTGAAACCAGCCTGGGGTAAGGAGCGTGCAACCCAAATCTGCTCAAAGTTTTCTGATTTGAGGTTAATGAAAACCAAAAATGCTACAATCAGTGTGTTTTGGATAAAAGGGAAGAGAAACTTTGGTTGGTATAAACAGGAAGAACTGACTGTGAAATGTTGTGCAGTAATATATGAAGTAATTGAAACATGGGGGTTTACATTTTGAAGGCAGGAGCCAACATGAATTATTCATCTTTGCCCTCTTTACTAAAGAACACATTTTAAAAGCACAATTTTAATTAATTTGTTTCCTGCATAAACCGCCCTCGTAGTTTAGCTTCTTCCATTTTATTCTCTATAAAGTACTTAAGCAAAAAATCTGTTACTTGTCGTGTCCCATCTGGGGCCCCAATTTGTTGGGATTTCCGATCCCTGAGTTCGAAAAATGACCCGACAATCTAAAGTGGTGTAACAAAGTTTTATTGAACAATTAATCAAATATAAGTATTTACAGAATCAAAGCATACTACCTGTTCCAATGACTCTGGGCAACAACCGTCCGACCTCTATCCTTGTCTTTCCTCTGGCTGCTGCCGACCACTCCTCCTCTTTCACTTTCTTACTGGAGGTAAGTTCCCTTACCCCTGTACATATACATAGATACAGTAGAATCAATATTGATTTCACTGGGAAATGTGCTGACCCTCTACACAACTCCAACTGTTCCAAAGTTACATTTTTTTTTGATGTGTTTCTAACTCCACCTCCCCTTGTCACAGAGATCGGCCCCACCTTTCACAAGCCGCTAGCGACCTTTGAGCAGGCTCTTTTGGCATGGGAAAATATCTGATAAGGAGAAAGAGATATGGCCAACTTCTGGGCAGCCTTCCACAGCCTGCTTGTTTCTCAGCTTTGAGATAGGTAGGTATTGAGACTGTAGCCGTTTAATCAGAAGCTGACATTAACTGGTCCAGCAAAGCTACTTTTAACCATTTAATTATCAAACCTTCTGGAACATTCGGTTGCAGTTTGAAATATACCAATGAATCCCGAGGTGATAGTCAATATATTTCAAAAGGGCTATCGGGGCTATCGGTCGAGATCAGCTTACTTGCTTAGAGTCAACGTCATCTCATCCAAAACAGCTCTTTGAAATTGTTGACATTGTTGCTTTCCCAAACTAGACTATGCGAGTTCAAGATCTCACAAGCTTCTGACTCGGAGGTGAGAGTGCTACCAACTGTAGGTTATGGGAAAATATGGATATGGACCATGGCATAGGTATATACGACTAACTTATCGTATTTATGCAGCACCATATGGAACAAGAAGAAAGAATGATTTGAGATTCTTGATTATATTCAAGGATGATATTGCTGATTTGTGAATGTGTTATAAATTGTCACAGCAATCAGATATCACAATGGATATTACATTGACATTGTGTATCAGGCTGGCTCAGTTTGTACCACTTGCACCTCTGGGTCTTAAGGTTGTGAGTTGAATCCCCATGTTCGGTCGTGGAAGGCATAAAGTCTGACATTCAGTGTAGTGCTGAGACGTTAAACTGAGGTCCGTCTGCCTATTCAGGTGGATGTTAAAGATGCTCTGGCACTATTCGATCAGAGAAGGAAGTTTCTCTTGGTGTGCTAGCCAACATAACCCCAAATAAAATTGGAAACACACTCCATGGCTGTTAGTACGACATCGCTGTGCACAGGCTGCTCTGTTTGCATACAAAATACACACAATCACATAACTTTAATGTGAAACACTTTGAGACTTGTGATCAAGTGCTATATCAAATGCAAGGATTATTGTTGTTTATTATTATTATTAATCCCAATGCTTAATGTAAATAAGATTGTATCGAGTGAAGCATTAAACAGGAAAGCTGCCAAACATTTACTATTGGAGTATGCACAAGTGACCAGGGCCTTTTCTAACATATATTGCCTTCTCAACTACAAACAATTTGGGCAGGCCGCACAGCCAAAGGAAATTGCATTCTTTTTTCCTGCGTTAAAAATTCCACGGTAAACACCTTAATTGGCTCTCATTAACGGATGAGATAAAGACAAGATTTAGTTTATTCTGTAAATTCCATTCATTTATTCTGTGTTCAGATCAACACTGGTTAATAGCTGATAATTGTTTGTAGAAGCCATTTTTAAGAAAATTGACTTTGGGTCGAGATTACCTTAGCTGCTTTACAATTAAAGTCAGCTCATCTCATCAAAACTGTTCATTGAAATTGTTGACATTGTTGACTTCTCTAACTAACTTAAAGACCTTTCTCTTTGACCTTATCTGCGGTCATCTCCCCTCTTTCCTCAATTCCTGCCAACCAACTTCGCGCACACCTCACCTCTCACTCCCTCGTCGAATCCCTCCAGTCCGGTTTCTGCCCTGCCCACAGTACAGAGACTGCGCTTGTGAAAGTCACAAATGACGTCCTCTCTATCTGTGACCAGGGCTCCCTCTGCCTCCTTGTCCTCCTGGACCTCTCCGCCACGTTCGACACAGTCGATTACGCCATCCTTCTCCACCACCTTTCCTCCGTCATCTACTTCAGTGGGCCTGCACTCACCTGGTTCGAATCGTACCTCACAAAATGCCAGCAGTAAATCTGCACAAACGGCTTCTCCTCCCGCTCTCACCCGGTCATCTGCGGGGTACCCCAAGGATCCATCCTTGGCCCCCTTCTCTTTCTGATCTACATGCTCTCTCTTGGGGATGTCGTCCGCTGACATGGGGTACACTTCCACATGTATGCAGGTGACACCCAACTCTATTTTTCCACCTCTCTTTGCGACCCCCAGTCCCCTGATGTTCTGTCAGCCCGCCTGTCAGATCTCTGGGGCTGGATGAGCGCAAACTTCCTTTAGCTGAACGTTGACAAGACGGAAGCCATACTCTTTGGCTCTCGTCAATGTCTAAAATCTCACAGCTCTCCCCTCCTCCACCTACCCGACCTCCCCCTAAAACTCTCCGAACCCGTATGCAACCTAGGCGTCAGGTTCGACCCCCAATTATCCTTCCTCCCCCACATCCAGTCCCTCACCCGCATTGCTTTCTTCCACCTCCGACACATCACCCGTCTCTGCCAATAGTGGCTGAAGGCACAGCCGCCAAGGATAGAGCGGAGGACTTGGGGGACGAGGAGGAGGCAATAGCTCTCTCCAAAAGCCACTGAAACCCTGGTCCATGCCTTTGTCACCTCTTGGCTGGACTACTCTAATGTCCTCCTCGCCGGTCTCCCATCCACTACCATCCATAAAATCCAAATCATTGAAAACCTACACAAAACTCTGCTCCCCGATCACCCCAGTCCTCGCCAGACTGCACTTGCTGCCTGTCCCAGAGAAGATCGATTTCAAGATTCTCACCCTTTTATTCATGTCCCTGCACTCCTCTGCACCCCCCTACCTCTCTGACCTCTTCTCTCCTCAAAACAGTACCCATTGCCTTCGTTCCTCTGGGTCTGGTCTCTTCCTCGTCCCCCAAGTCCTCCGCTTCACCCTCGGCGGCTGTGCCTTCAGCCACTATGCCCCGAGGCTCTGGAACTGCCTTCCTCACTCCCTTCGCCCTCCCTTCCTGTTTCCAGATCTCGGCTGAAGACCTTTCTTTTTGACCCCACCTTTGGCCACTTTCCTTCCCTTCCCCCTGGCTTGGTCCCGGGATCCGTTACTGTGAAGCGCTCTGAGACACCATCCAGCTGCACCAATTCCCACTTGCTAGATGGTTCTACGGATGATGTGAATGCAACTGATATGCATAAGAGTCTCCAAAATTTTACCCACAATGGACATCAAATTTACTTTCTAACACTATAAACTTTTGTTTGCTGTTAACTCATCTTCCCAATCAAGTATTCAGCAAGGTGCAGTGTTGCTGTACAAATCAGGATGTGCCTGAACCTTGGGAATCTATTGTGTTGACTTTCTGTTAAACTGAATCCCACTTGATGGGAAGTGAATGTGAATGAATTTGTACCATTACAATCTTAAACAGATCTTTGGCTAGGTCTATGATGTGAGAGAGTTGGAAGGTTTTTTGAAATGTACCTCTTTATAGAAAATGGGTATAGACCATTGTACAGATATGATTCGTATATACCATTTGTGCAGCACCATATGGACCAAGAAGTAAGAATGATCTGAGATCCTGGATTATATTCATGAATGATATTTCTGATTCTTAAATGTGTCAGAAATTGTCACTAAAATTGGATAACACAATGGATGTCTTACACTGACATTGTGTGTCAGACTGGTTCAGTTGGTACCAATTGCACCTCTGGGTCTTAAAAGATATGAGTTGAATCCCCACATTGGGTCGTGGACGTTATGGAGTCTGACATTCAGAGTAGTGCTATGGGTGTCGTCCTTTGTATGAGATGTTAAACTACTCTTTGATTTTATCCTTAATAAGATTCTCCATAATTACACCGACAATGGATGTCAAATTATGTATCCTTCTTTCCTGGGTCTCTTTTGTTGCCTTACTTAAAAATAGGAGTAACATCTGCCATTCTCCAGTCCCCTGACGTGCTCTGGTAGTGCTGGTAGTGATATGAATAGTATTGCAAATTTCCTCTATGCCATCCTTAAGTTCTCTTTCCAGATCAGGGATGTTAACTGTCTGCTTAGTAAAAATTGAAACAAACAACATACTTAACACTATTGCAGCCTGTGCAGTATTGTAACGACCTCCCACCATCCAGTTTGAGTGGTCATATTCTCTCTCGGGCGTCCTCTCTGGGGTGCCTAAGTTTAACTTGGGTTCTAGATTGACTCTATTTTCATTTGACCCTGTTTCAGCTGGTTAAGTGCTGGTTGTTACTCGAATTTAACCAGCTGAAACATGGTAAAATGAAAATAGAGTAAATCTGGAGCCCAAGTGAAATTTCTCCCTCAATAGATTTTTGTTTCTTTTTATTGTTAGTTCACGAATCCAAACAACCAGCTGAAACTAAATCAAGTCAATTAAAGTTAGTTTTGCTCAATGTCAACAAGTTCTGCCCTTCTGACCCATATATTCATCAATAATGGAAGTAAGTAGCAAGATACAGTGCTGTGTTTTTTAAAATTCTATGGAAAAAAACAAGGATAAATAGAATCATGGAGCATTCCTTGTCTAGTTTTGTTCATGGAAATGTGAATCACATGCAATAAGCATGTAGCACTTCTAATATGTTGAAGTGTCTTAATTAATTTTTAAAAAAGTGTCTTCCTTTGAAATGGTTTTGTGTCATTTTATTGTAGATATTTTGGAGCATAGCCAGTGACATTTTCTTAACAAATGCATTCTTGTGTTCAGTTGAGGACTGCTGGTTCTGAACTGAAGATTTCCAAAATCAGCTTCACTTTGAAATATCTCTGTGCTGGATGCTCATGTCTGCTGAGAAAATCAATCAAATTTATTTAAACTCTGACCTTAGGAGGCACTGAGGGCCACATGCTATATAAAAACCACCCACTTGGATCTTCATTTGGATGATGTTCTGAAAGAATTTGCTTAAATGTCTAAGATTGTTTAGACTTTTATACCACAAGGCAGTGTTAAGTTTGTTGAACAAGTGCAATTAACATGTCATCTTGTGGGTGAGTTGGTCAAGTACTATGAGTGCTTGGAACTGTCATCTGCAAAACTGACACTTCTTCCTTTCTCTAGCCAACTCACTTGTACTCACTTTACATTGCCTGCCACACATTGGTATCAGATGGGCTTATGTCTATAAATCCTGTACACAGTAAATTCTAGATATCAGATGTGAACCTTGCTTAGTCAATTGAGGCACTGTCCTGGGAGATCAGAGTGAGTGGAAGATATATTGCACTTCCACACCTTAGATTGGCAATGCCTTGGGGGGCAATTATTGTTCAATCCTTTACGTCTTAGTAGATTCTGTATATCCAATGCGTCTTGAATATGTTTCACGTAATTAGCCACTGAATAAGTCTTTTGAAAAAGAACACCAGGATTGCAGGCTGCAAGTATTATCATATTACTTGTAAAAATGTCTTAGTTTATATTTCTCATAACAATTGGAATCCATTCATGTCAAAATGTCATTGAATAAGAGAATAGCCTTTTGCAGGACATCATTTACAGAATCTACCATATCCATTTGTATTCCCTCACGATCCTCAAAAGTACTTCTGAGCTGCTTCCCCAGGTTGAAATTGGATTCCACTATTAATGTGTTCTGTCTGGGTAATAATTGCTCTTATTAGAAATTGAAGAGTGGGATCTTGATGAAGGCACAGGGCACAAATCCAAATAATTTGTATACTGTTGCACAAGTACAGTTTTGTGTAACTGCTGCAAGCACAGAGTGACCACGAAGTATTGAGAAGGAGCATTCCACATGTACAAGAATAAATAAGAATAATTCTGTGCGTTAATATATATATATACATATATTTCTAGTTAATAGCTTTAGAAACATCATGGTTTCTCAGTTCTTGATGATCTCCAAATCTGAAAAATGATCTAAAGGAGAGTGGAAGTTTCAGTTTTATTACCTTAACCCACTGTGTGGCAAACTGAATGCTATTACAGACTTAAAAATCAAACAATACTAGGATTTAAAATGATAAAGTTTATTATTCTGAATTATTGCAGTTTCCCAGTTGTTGTATAATGTTAGGTTTACATGATAGCCCATTAAAACACACACTAAAAACATTTAATATCACTACTATGACTAGAATAGATTATGAAATTCTAATTCTTAAATTAAAGTTCATGGAACACTTTAAAATTCAAAATAATAATGTAATACTAATGCTTGCATTTTATATAGCACCTTATCGCATCTTTAAGACTTCTCAAAGCGCTTCACAGAATATATTATAAAGGGAATTTTCTGTATATTTTATGGGCAAAACGTGCCAGCCAATTGTGTACAGAAGGGTCCCACAACAGTTGTGGACCAATTTTTTTTTAAAGGAATTATTACCCCCGGAAAAGAAATCCACCAATCGATTAAACAACCAGGTTTCTACTTTCTGCTAGGTAAACAGAGACATGTGGAGTAAGGAAATATGCCCAACATTTCACCCTGCCAGGAATCAAACCCCAGTCTTTTGCTTGTGAGGCAAGTGGTCTAACCACTGCAAGCAAAGTAAAGCAATACTGCAAGATAACATCTTAACAGAAATCAACATTACGTATGACAAGAAGCCTTATACAACTAAATTGAAGTGGTGTAAAATACATACTGCCATAAAATGTTCTGAACTCAATGACTCTAAAAAAGGTTTAACCGGGGAAGGAGAGAGGCATTCCTTAATTATTTCCTTATGCAGAGAAGGTGGGTGGGAGGGGTGGGGGATTACTCACTGAATCTACTGAGCAGAAATTAGTAACTGCACGATGGGCTCTCTCATTGCTTCAATATTAAGGAAAGCCACAGTTTCAATAACTACTGATCCCCTAAACTCTCTTATTCCTAAGGAGATCACTCATCAAAATCTTTTATTGCTCATGGATTTCCTTTATCTGAGGGCATTTCTGACCTAAATCTGAGTTTGTATAGGATTGCTGTTCCAGATGGGAATCGTGTCAACTGTTGAATAAAATTTCTCATTACCTTTGCCTACTTAATAATCAATCTGACCATTTCCTTTATCTGTAACATTCTCATCTCTAAATCAGGAGTTTTAGGCTATTTGTTTCTAGTATTAAAGATTAGCATTTATTTACATTGGTTTATTTGGACATTGAATTATTCACATTCCAAAGAAAATTTGAATTAATTTTAACCTTGGTTATACATTCCTCAAAAAGAGTCAATGCCAGTGTGTATACTGCCTAATGTAGCTCATACATATCTCAATTTACATACCTGAATTGAGGTGTGTAACCCACAATACTTCTCAACCTAATCAAGCATTCTATTATGACACAACCCTTACACAACCGTACAGATAAGACAAAAAATAAAATTAGTAATAATTAGAAGTCTTGAATCTGTTTTTTATGAGAATTGTAACTCCTTGTCACTACTTAAACAACCACAGCAGTTATCAACTTATTTGGTCCATTCTTCTTCCATTGGTTGCTTCATTAAATGGGAATGGTAAAGTATTTTCACTATTTCAATAGTTTGCACATTTATTTTACAGACGATCTAAATAGTTTTGTATTCATATTCCAGAATATGCAAATAGTGCCCAGTGCAACAGTGCTTTATTAAAAGTCCTGAGGCCTATTTAAATTGATCCCCATGTCTCATACAGCACCATAGCCAGCTAAAAATCCCAGAATCATCTTCACCTCTTTGTTTGGTTTCTTCAGTATCTTTGATTAAAATCAGATTTCTGTAGCGCTTCTTATTCTGGGATTCATTTTGATGATTTTCAACTGTGGCTTCTATGTACGTGTTTGTAGATTTATCTTGATCATCTAAGATATAGAGTGAAAGAACAATCAATGTCTCCGCAGCACAATTACAGTCGAATGATCACATTATCTGTAGTGATGATTCAGGATTTTAATCCAGTTTTACAATACAAAATTACATTTGTAAAGCACCTTTCACGTCAGGGGGACAAGCCAAGGTGCTGAACAGTTAGGGATTAGGAACCGAGTGGGGGGAAGGGAGGTTGGGATTAGGGAGAGTAAAGGGTAGGAGGGTGGCCAAAGTCACGTTTGAAGAGGAGAGTCTTGATGTGTGCCTTGAAGAAGGCAAGGGAGGGAACGAGGTGAAAGGAATGTGGGATGGAGTTTCAGAAAGTGGGGTAGAGAGGCTGAAGGCCCGACCGCCGATTGGGTGGGGGACCTGGAGCCTGCTGAACAGCGTGAGTGGACAGGTTGATAAAGGGTTAGCTGATTGCAGAGGTAGGAGGGGGTAAGTTCGTGGAGGGCCTTGAAGATGAGGATGAGGATATTGAACTCGATCCTCTGAGGGATGGGGATCCAGTGGAGCTTATTTTTAGGTAAACAGAGGCGTGTGGAGTAAGGAAACTTGCCTAAGGTTTTGCCCTGCCTGCGAAATCGAATCTGGGTCCTCTCGCTTGCAAGTTGAGTGCTCTAGCCATTAAGCTACAGGACTCCACAAATAATATTAATCCTTGCATTTGATATATCACTTTTCACGTTTTCTAGATGTCTTAAAGCACTTCACAGAATATACCGTAAAATGAATTGACTGTATATTTGTGGGTGAAACATGGCAGCCAATTGAGCACAGCAGTGTCCAACAAACAGTTGTGGTTTTAAGTGACCAATTTATTATTTTTCTTGAGGGATTATTATCATGTATGTGGAGTAAGGAAACTTGCCCAAGGATTCACCCTGCCGGGAATTGAACTTTGCTTGCGAGGTGAGTGCTCTAACCACTGAGCTACAGGACTCCAGTGCTATACATGTCAATGACCAGTGTTTGTGTCAGAGATTTGGAGTGTCTTGTACGTTGTAAAGGCGCTGTATAAATTTTACTTTGTTACATTTTAATTGGGATCGGGATAGGTGAAGGAGGAAAGGGATGTTAGGGGAGCGAGCAAAATCATGATACCAAACAGACAGTACAAGAAAACATCATGATCCTGCTAACCAACTACTTTCCCATCATTTCCTTTCAAAATAACTTCTTTAACTAGATAACAAGTCATCATACCCTACAGGACAAACCACAATGGTTTAGGATGGGGGTGTGTGGGTGTTGGGGGCTCTAGAGGAAAGAAAGGGATGAAACATGGGGGAAATAAAGTCTTTCAACTTATCAAGGCATTTTTCAATGAGATATAACTAGCTGACACTAGGCCATAGATACTCAATGTAAAAAAACAAGTGAAAGTTCAAAGGCATTTTAATACTAAAAACATAACTCGAAAAATAAATCAGGGACTGACAGACAGGCAGCTGTTTTGGTGAATTGATCTACTCTTGAGCCACCTGGGGATTAAGGTCAGGTGATGCCTGTGAATCCAGCTGGTTTGGCATTTTGGGCTGAGAAGATGTTGAATGCTTTGTCCCAGAAGGTTGGGTAATTCAAACAATGGAATGTTTAAAAGAGAGATTGACAAATAGATAGACATTAGGTTATAGAGGTTTTAAGGGATATAGTCCAATGATGAGGCATTAGGATTGAAGGATTTCTCAAGCTCTAATATGTTGATGGAAGAGGCTTGATGGGCTTATTGGCTTCCTCTTGTTTCTGTTTGCCTCTGTTAGCTTTTGCTTACTTTTAGCTAATAGTAAAAATAAAACCAAATGTGTATTGTGGAGGCAAAAGAAAGCAGTGAAAAGAAATGATGAAGCAGGCAGAAAGGTAAAATCACATTAAAATTTGTCTGCTTTCTGTTCTTTCATATTTCTAATTTTCTTTTATAATCCTAAAAGTTCTTTTACATAGCTACATGTTTAAAACACAGGCTACCTGTTGCTGTGTAATAATAATAATCCTTGCATTTGATATTGCACCTTATTATGTCTTCAAGATTTCTCAAAGCGCTTCACAGAATATACTTTAAAATGAATTGACTTGCATATTTTGTGGACGGTATATTTTGTGTAGTGTTTATATCATTTGT
Source organism: Callorhinchus milii (assembly GCF_018977255.1). Classification (NCBI taxonomy): domain Eukaryota; kingdom Metazoa; phylum Chordata; class Chondrichthyes; order Chimaeriformes; family Callorhinchidae; genus Callorhinchus; species Callorhinchus milii. Next base: position 24,713,196 of record NW_024704745.1, read on the forward strand.
GAAATGAAACCTGTTCTCAATCTGATGTTTGTTTTCCTGTAAATATCCCCTTAATTTCTACCTAAACAGTAAGAATCTTGAATTTTAAAGTAAACACAATTTTTTTTTGAAAAATCGGTGGTAGGGAGAGTCCATTGAATTTTCAATAACATGTGACTAAAACCACAACAGTGAAGAACATGACTTTGCAAAATATTGCAGCAGGTAAATTTTGTTGTGATTTCCTACTTTCTGCCCAATTCATAGTTTCACTTAAAAACATGGGGTTAACTTCCACATGTATGCGGATGACACCCAACTCTATCTATCTGCCTCCACCTTGGAAAGGAAAGGCAGGAGTTTAAGATCAGGGAGGGGAGGTCCAAGGATTTTTTTTTAAGGATAGGAGTGATGCAATCTTTTGCAAAGTCACGTTCTTCACTGGTTGTGGTTTTAGTCACATGTTATTGAAAATTCAGTGGACTCTCCCTACCACCGAAAAAAAAACAATTTGCCTTTACTTTAAAATTCAAGATTCTTACTGCTGTCCTGACAGAATGTCTGTCAGACATCAAGTCCTGGATGAGATCTAACTTTCTACAGCGGGCTCTGGCCTGCTTCATGTCCCTTGCCCACCCCACCATTGGTGGGCAAGCCTTCAGCCGCTCTGCCCCCACCCTCTGGAACTCCGCCTCACAGTCCTTCCCCCTCATTGCTTCTCTTGCCTCCTTCAAGACCTGTCTCAAGACCCTCCTCTTCAACCGTACCTTCGATCACCCTCCTTCCTCCACTGCTCTCCAGCTTCCCCAAACCCCACCCCTAGCTCAGGTCCGAAACACTGATTGTCCTGCACCTTGGGATGTCCTCCCGACGTGAAAGGAGCTATACAAATGTAATTTTGTTGTTGTTTACTGTTTTCTTTTTGAGTCTACATTTGTTTTGCTTTTCACTATTATCTAAACATGAAATACACTTTTACAAATTCTACTACAGTTATGTTTCTTACTGGGCTTTCAAACAAATTATCAACAGCTTACACATATATATTAATGCCCTTGTAACAAAGTAGTTATGCTTTCATTTCCATACCTTCCGTCTTGTCACGCAAACATTGCAGTTGTGGGTAAGTATCTTGTACTTCTTTAAGAGCACAGATAAACTCTTCACATTTCTTCTCTCCCTTTCCTAATATCATATCAAGCATGTCTGTGATCCTTTTAATAGGATTCTGCTGAGCTTTTAGTGCTTGATACTCATGAGTGAAGAGCATCTCCTTTGAGTCTACTTTCTGCAGGATGTAGTCTGGATCACTGGCCAGACATTCAATCAGTTCACATTTTTTTGATTTTATCTCACGTTGTGCCTTCTTCATGTCAACTGCCATTTCAACTCACAAAACACTTGTGAACCTAGAATGAAAAGAACAGTTTAAAAAAAACACATAAATTTTCGTCTTAGATACCTTCTAGCTACATTCTGAACAAGGACTAGAAGCTTATTTGAAGAAAAATATTGGGGTGAAAAATGCAACACTGATGGAAATTATGGTCCTGTCAATGTCTCAGTTCATGTCTCTGTGTGGGTGAACATCCCTCCCCCTGATTTTGTCAAAATGGTTGGGTTTGAATCCTTTTGAGGTGCCATTGAATGCCATAACAATATCATTAAATGTACCACCTTTACATCAACATTAATAGGTGTCTCTCTTGCCTCTGAGTCATAACATTGTGGGTTCAAGCTCATATGTGCTAACTCAGACAAATGATCACACAAGGTCAGTGGTCTCAAGCACATTCCAAGAGTCTAGTGAAAACACAGCAGCGGCTTGGAATGCAGCAACACCTCTATTTTAATGCCACATTTTTAGTCTCTGGAATGCCTAGACCACAAGGAACCTGGTTGTTAGTTGATTAGTGGATTGCTTTTCCGGGGGTAATGATGCCTTCAGAAAAAAATTAATCAATAATAATTTGTTATTATCTACGTCTGTTTGTGGGACAACTGCTGTGCACAATTGGCTGCCACGTTTTGGAATCAGTTGCTGGGACCTATGGAAACTCTGCTGTAACATAATATTCCTTGCACTTTTTATGGCGTCTTAAACCATGTCTTTGAGACATCTCAAAGCACTTCACAGAATATACTGTAAAGTAAATTGACTGTATATTTTGGGGTGAAACATGGCAGCCAATTGCACACATCAGTGTCCCACAAACAGTTGTGTATTGAATGACTTTGTTTTAAAAAAAATTGAAGGCATTATTACCCCCGGGAAAAGCGATCTGCCAATCGACTAACAACCAAGTTCCCACTTACTGCTGGGTAGACAGAGGGACATTACAACTGACCTCAGTATCCTTATGCTGGGGAGGGAAAAAATAGGTCAGGGTTTATCCTCTGGAGTAAGTAAACTTGCCTAAGGTTTCGCGCTGCTTGGGAATTGAACCCGGGTCGTTTCGCTTGCAAGGCAAGTACTCTAACCACTACACTACAGGACTCCACGTCATGACTACGTTTTGACATTGGATTTCCCAAAGGCTGGAAGTGAAACTTGCATTTACATCAGCAGTGATTATTCACAGCTCCCCCTCCAAAATGCAGCTGTTGTAAAGTTGTATTTTTCCATTATATTTCCTCTATTTAACTATTGAAAAATTTGCCATCCACCTCGCTCAAAAGGACTCACAAATCTAGAATAATTGGGTGAGCCCTATATCTGCAAACCTTACCTCAGTGTGCCCACAGCAAAGTCCAAAACGTTGTGATATGCAGACAAGTACTTTGTCTTATTATTAGAATTATTGCATTGGGCTGGTTAAAGGGACTGCAAACACCCCTTATAAAATATAGTTGATTCAGATTGGCCCTGGCCAGCAGTGTGCTGCTGTAATGCTGTTCTTTGCTGTCTGTACCATATTCTGGGGGAAAGTCCTTGACTTATATGAAAACAAAATAACTTTTTGGAAACCACACCACAATTCTTTACTTTTTTTTCATTTTGATAGCAAAAATGTTTTCACACAGTGAGTTGTTCGGATCTGGAATACATTGTCTAAAAGGGTGGTGGAAGCCGATTCAATAACAACTTTTAAGAGAGAAGTAGATAATTATTTGGAGAGGACAAGTTTGCAGGGCTATGGGGAGAAAGCAGGGGAGTGGAATTGATTTGGATAGCTCTGCTCAAAGAGTCACCACAGACACGATGGGCCAAATGGCCTCCTTCTGTGCTGTATGATTCTAGGAATTTTAAAACAACTTGAATTTATACAGTGCCCTTCACATAGGATAATGTCTTGGAGCACTGTAACTGCAAGGTTAGACACCGAGCAAGGGACAAGGGGGAGGTGACCATATGTGAGGAAGGAGAGGAGGGAAACAGAACAGGAGGTCGAAGAGGTAGGTCTTCAGGTAGGAATTAAAGATAGATAAGGAGGTGTGAGGGAGAGAGAGAGGTCAGGAGTTTCAAAGATTAAGGGAGTTGTGGCTGAAGGCTTGGTCACTAATGGTGGCATGGAGGCATGTGCATAATTGGTGCTGATGGAACAATCTGATTTAGAGGAATGACTAAGCCCAGCGAATGTTGCTGTCCGCTGTTGTGAAAAAATCACTGCAGGGGTGAAGTTGGTGAGATGAGAATGGGGCCACCAGAATGGGGCTGGGCCAAACTGAGGGAGGTTTAAGAACTGTATTAGTTCTTTAGAGGAACTATTCGATCCCTTTAACCTCTCATACTACTACCACATTTCCAACCTGCCCTTCCTTGCTAAAGTCCTGGAACACAATGCTGTAGGTCAACTTCGGTCACACCTCTCCCTCCACTCCCTCCTTGAGCTCCTGCAGTCTGGTTTTCATCCTGCTCACAGCACAGAGTACTTATCGAAGTCACAAATTACATCCTTTCTATCTGTGATCAGGGCTCCCTCTGCCTCCTCGACCTCCTGGATCTCTCTGCCATGTTCAACATATTTGACCACGCCATCCTCTTCCACTGCTTCTCCTCCCTCATCCAACTTACTGGGACCACACTCGCATGGTTTGAGTCCTACTTAACCAACCACCTCCATTTCATCTCAGCAAATGTTTTCTCCTTCCACCCCTGTCTGGTCACCTGCGGGGTACCCCTAGCCCCCTTCTTTCCTCATGTACATGCTCCCACTTGGCAATGTCACCCGCAGACACGGGGTAAACTTTCACATGTATGCGGATGGCACACATCTACTTTGCCTTCTCCAGTATCAACTCCAGGTCCGCTGATGTTCTATCAGCTTGTATGGCAGACATCAGGGCCTAGATGAGTGCAAACTTCCTGCAACTGAATGTGGACAAGATGGAAGCCATACTCCTTGGCTCCCATCAATGTCTTCACTCCTGCAGATCTGAACTCCTCAACCTCTCCCTCAGACTCACCGAACCAGTGCTTAATCTAGGCACCCAGTTCGACCCCTGGGTGTCCTTCCTCCCCCACATCCGGTCCCTGACCAGGACCACATTCCTCCACCACATTGCCTGGCTCAGACCGTACCTTACCCCAAATGCAGCCAAAATCCTCGTGCATGCATTTGTCACCAATTGTCTGGATTACTCCTCGCCGGTCTCCCCAGCTGCACTATTCAAAAAATCCAGCTCATTCAGAACTCTGCTGCCCGCATACTTACCTGGACCAAACTTCACACCCACATCTCACCAGTTCTGGCCAGGCTCCACTGGTTCCCCATCACTGAATGGATCGACTTCAAGATCCTCACACCTGTATCCAAATCCCTTCACTCCCTGGCACCTCCCTACCTTTCCAAACTCCTCATTCCCCAATCCACCACCCTATGCCTCTTCTCGACTGGCACTGGCGATTAGATATATTTTTTAAAAATCCAGCTTTCACTGTAATCTGTGGCCTTCACTTTATCAGTTCAGTAAACAATTTAAAATTAGAATGTAAAATAACATACATTCTGGAGTACACTTGCAGCAGTCTTGTGACAAGACAATAATTACAACTCACTCAATTTTACTCAATAACAGAAGTGAGTTTCTCCTGGTGTCCTTGCCAACAAAACCCCAAATAAAATTGGTCACTCACTCCATGGCTATATGTGGGACATTGCTGTGTGCAAACTGACTGCTGGGTTTGCCTGCAAAATACAAAATATTTTATTATTTACAATCCTATTTATAAAAAAAATTCCTGACTAAATAAAATTGAAGGTGAACATACAGACAATGGAGAATGATGAGCATTATATTATCTGGAATTTGTGTTTGGAGGTGGGGAGGGGTGTATGTGTGGAGTGGGGGGGAGGTGCAGGGTTTGGGGTGGGGGAGAGATGAGTTGACTTATTTATTTTTTGATCAGCCACATGTCTGACACACATAGAAATTCACCATCATACTTAATAGTTTCCATCACCACAGCACTGCTCATCTCACAGTTCATGGGACATTGCTAGTGCAGTCTGTCTGCAAACTGCCCTGTTTGTCAATCTAATTCTTTACCATTCCTTTTCTGATTAAATCTTTAATTTAGATCTGTTCTGCACTTCGAAGGGCTTCTTCCCCCCCTCTCCCTGCCAATTTGGCTAATTTGTCAAAGAAACTTGGGAGCACACTTAAAGAGTAATGGCTGTACCATAATAATGTCCAGGGATCCACCATCCAGGGTTGCACACTCCACCTCACTGAGCCAATCCAGAATCTTGGTGTCTTGTTTGACCCTCAACTATCCTTTCTACCCCATATCCGTGCCATGACCCGCTCTGCCTTCCTCCACCTCTGCAACATCGCCCGGCTGCCTCAATCTTCAGGCCACCGAAACCCTCATCCATGCATTCATCACATCTAGGCTCAATTACGCCTACTTCTCACTTGTTGGCTTTCCCAACTCATTCCTCCACAAGCTGCAGATCATCCAGAACTCTGCAACTCCTTCCCTCTCCCGCACCAGGCCCATCACTCCCACCCTTGCCCAACTCCACTGGCTCCCCCTCCTCCAGAGGATAGAGTTCAAAATCCTCACCTTCAAGGCTGTCCACAGCCTTGCTTTTCCCTCCTTCTGTGACCTGCTGACCCCATATCAACCTCTCCCTTCAGCAGGCAGTAGCCTGCTCCACGTCCTCTGCCTGGCCCCCGCTATAATTCAGCCTTTCTGCCCCCACCTTATGGAACTCCATCCCACATTCCCTTCACCTCAGTCCCTCCCTTGCCTCCTTCAAGGCACATCTCAAAATCGTCCTTTTCGACTGAGCCTTTGGCCACCCTAGCTGCCCTCCACCCTCCCTGATCCTGACCCTCAGCTCGGGTCCAAATCCCTGACTGTCCAGCCCCTTGGGATATCCTCCCGACGTGAAAGGCGCTATACTCCTAGGCTCCCGTCAATGTTTTCACTCATGCGGATCTAAACTCTTCAACCTCCCTGGGCTCTCCCTCAGATACACCAAACCAGTGCGTAACCTAGGCTTCCAGTTTGATCCCCAACTGTCCTTCCTCCCCCACATCCAGTCCCTGAGCAAGACCGCCTTTTTCCATCTCTGCCACATTGCCCTCCTCCGATCCTACCTTACCCAAATGCCACCGAAACCCTCGTGCATGCGTTTGTCACCTTCTGCTTAGAGTACTCAAACGTAGTCCTCACTGGTCTCCCCAGCTCCACTATTCAAAAGATCCAGCTCATTCAGAACTCTGCTGCTTGCATACTGACCTGAACCAAACTCCGTACCCACATCTCACCTATTCTAGCCAGGCAACAATGGCTCCCCATCACCGAATAGATTGACTTCAAGATCTTCACACTTGTGTTCAAATCCCCTCAATCTCTGCCACCTCCCTACCTCTCCAACATCTTCACTCCCCAATCCACCACCCGGTGCCTCCGCTCCACTATACCCTGAAACTCTGAAACACTCTCCCTCAATCCCTCTGCCTTGCCCACTCTCTCCCATTTTTCAAATCCCACCTGAAAACCTTCCTCTTTGATCTTGCTTACGGCTACCTCCCCCCTCTCCCCGGCTCAGAGTAAGGCTCCGACACCATTTAGCACTTTGAGACACTACCCTGTGTGGAGGGCACTGTATAAGTGTAAGTTGTTATTGTTGTTGAAGACTGAAATACTTTGAGCAACAATAGAAACACAAGATAGAAAAGGTACAGAAATATATTCCATTAAGAAATAAAGAAAAAATATCTGGGGATGAGTTCTGGGGCACATGTAATCCCTACAGGATGGATGGACTGCATCTGAGCAGGGCTGGGACCAGTCTCCTTGCTGGGAGAATTAATAGTGCTGTGGGTAAGGATTTAAAGTAACATGGCAGGGCGGGTGGGAGGAGCTGACAAGATATGGTAGAAATGAAAGGAAATGAATGTCAGATCAAAAGTTGTAGAAAAAATAAATTATGGGGAGCAGAGAAGGGAATATCTTGAAAGCACATTTACTTTTCAAAAATATGCAAACTAAAAATTGAAGGTGAGCCTAAAACAATTAATAATAATTCTCTGTGCTTTTAGTACCAATGAAACTATTTTTTGTTGGCAATAAAGCTAAACCACTACAAAAATAGATTAGAGCTATATTAGTTACAATGCAAACTTTAAATAGGCAATATAAAAACCTTCATACATCTTTTAATACAATAATACTTTTATCAATAAAGTTCATATATGCAAGAAAAATCATTAAATCTAGAGTAACATTGAAAGTTAAATAAATAATTAAATGATTTAAAATGCATATCATCTAATAGCCCTAACAACAAACAAAATGATAACACTGTGGAAATTGTTTCTTTTGAACCAGAGCTCCAATGCCTCCACATCTACCTTGCGTTTCTTACTGAGACTCATAGTTCTGTCATTTTAGAATTACAAAATAATCAACAATACAATTTTAAAAGTCCCTTGCTGGGCCTCTCTTATAGATTCATAGAATGTTACGGCACAGAAGGAGGCCATTCTTCCTGTTGTTCTCCGTGCTGTCTCTCATAAGATTACACTAGGTTCGAAGCAGCGGGTAGGCCAAACAGAAGAGAGGCTCAGCCGGGAGGTAAAACAGTGAAGTCGGAAATTGTTAGAGGGCCTGATGAAATCTACCCCTGGCCTGGATGCGTCCCCTGGGCTGCCAGTTTGACTACCTAGCTTAGGCTATGCAATTCCAAGTACATTGTATGCGATTCCAACGAGCTACACACCTTCGATGCAAGAATATAAGGTCATCCATACAGTATTTCCTGCGTATTCCAAAATACTTACTCAATACTTGGAATTCCCCAGGTGTCCTGGCCAATAACCCCACAAATAGAATTAGTTATGAACTTCATAACTATTAGTGGGACATTTGTGTTTGCCCACAAAATATACAGTCCCTACACTTTACAATATATCCTATGAAGCGCTTTGAGACATCCGCCTGACACGAAAAGTGCTATGTCAATTGCAAAGATTATTATTATTAAATGCAAGGATTATTATTAATGTCACAGAGAATGTTTTGTAGACAGCAACTTACCCTGATAAAGCCATGGGAGTTATTTTTTGAAGATAATCCAAATGTCAGTCATTTTCTGTAGACCACATTCTTTTCACCGTAACATTCCAATACAACTTTCAAAGTGTTGTGTTTCAACTATTGTTGTCAGTGTGATTTCTTTAAACGTTGATGTAAATTGAAGTGTGTGTTAAGTTCAAAAAATAGGTTGTGCATGGCTGTGTAAATTTCAAAGAAGAAGTTTCTATGTACATTTCCTGTCAGGAAGTTAGTAGTTCATATGTCTTCTGCACGAGTTATGAGATTAGTCAGCATTAAACCACACTGAGAACCTGATGCAATCTGAAATAAAATTACAAAGTTACTTCAAATTCAAACAGAGAATTGCCTTCTCTCTGAGCCATGGGATATTGAGCATTCAGAGCAAGAAGGCCCAGGTTCTTCTTTGATTTTTTTTCTTGAGGGATTATTATCAGGCGTGTGGAGTACGGAAACTTGCCCAAGGTTTCACCCTGCTGGGAATCAAACCCAGATCTCTTGCTTGAGAGGTGAGCGCTCTAACCACTGATTTTGTCTTTGAAGGAATTATTACCCCTGGAAAACGATCCATGAATCGACTAACAACCGGGTTCCTACTTACTGCTAGGTAAACAGAGGGGTGTGATTATAGGGATATTACAATTGACCTCAGTATCCTTATGTTGGGAGGGAAAAATAGGTCAGGGTTTGTTCTCTGGAGTAAGTAAACTTGCCTAAGGTTTCGTCCCACCTGGGAATTGAACCAGGATCCTCTCGCTTGCGAGGCAAGCGCTCTAACCACTACGCTGCAGGACTCCATGTCATGATTTAACCGCCTCCTGAAGCTCGTTGTTTAAAGTCATACACAAAGATAGGGCAAGGGTGACGTACTGGAATTGACAGGCATTTGAAGAAATGCAGAGTATTATCCATTTCCTGGTTCACCAGTGTTGAACAATATCAATATTGTATTTTCTTTTGGTCAAATTGCCTTTGGAGTCCTGTAGCTCAGTGGTTAGAGCACTTGCCTTGCAAGCGAGACACCTGGGTTCAATTCCAGGCAGGGCAAAGCCTTGGGCAAGTTTCCTTACTTCACATACCTAATAATAATCCCTCCAAAAAAACAAAACAATAATAAATTGGTCATTTTCAATCCACGACTGTTTGTGGGACATTGCTGTGCGCAATTGGCTGCTGCGTTTCGCCCACAAATATACAGTCAATTCACTTTATAGTCTTCTGTGAAGCGCTTTGAGACATCGAGAAGACATGAGAAGCGCTATATCAAATGCAAGGATTATCATTATATTAACCCATATTTTCTACTGTTCCAAATTATGCTGCTATTACAATATCACAAATCTGTGGCAGAGACTTAACTGCGGCAGTGGGGAACGCCAGTACGAAATGCACAGTGTGACATTAGTCTGAATTGGTCTGTCGTGGATTTCAGGATCTGGCAAACATTTCTCAGAAATAAACTTTGCTTGATTTTTGAGTAATAGTGGAGTCCCAAAATACCTAAAACTTTACAATATCAACAAGCTGAATACTACAAAAGATAGACATTATCAGTGATGCATCAATTGTTTTCCCGCGTTTCGCCCACAAATACAGTCAACTCACTTTACAGTCTCTTCTGTGAAGCACTTTGAGATGTCTAGAAGGCGTGAAAAGTGTTATATGAAATGCAAGGATTATTATTATTTTCCCCTTATTTAATTGATCTGGGTAGCTCAGGCAATTGAGAGCCAGCCAGTTTAGTGTTTCATCCAACGAACAGCACTTCTGACAATGTAGTGTACCTCTAGCACTACCCTGCCATTGTTAGTTTAGACTGTAACTTCAAAGTTTTGATTTACAGCTTAAACTTTCAAACCAGAGATGAAAGTGTTACCAACTGAGCCAAACTGACATCCAGTGATTTTGACATAACCCTGGCAAAAAGACAGACCTGCCTACAATAATACACTGTTGATAGAGAACAAGCTTGAGAAGTAAAGTGCTACGATCAGTTAGTTAACTACTATGATCTACAGTTACCATTATTTCAAAAACATGAACTTGCATTTATTTATATAGTGCCCTTCAAGTTACTTCGGAGTGCTGTCAACTAATCACCTAATAAAAGAAGCTCTGTGTTTCAGAAAGTAATAGATAGAGTGAAGCACTACTACCTTGTAACATAAACACTAAGTTAGTTACAATGAGCACGAGCAACAACAAGGATATAATTGAATGCATAGTTGAAGCCCTTTGTTATGTGAACAATTGAAGATAGCTTCCCACCTGTGGATTGACCTTAATGTGAGGATTTTCAAAAATGGTAATCTCTCCTAAGGGCTACTGGAGGCAGCACATGTTCAACTTGTTTTAGTATCTACTGTTATAGGCTTGAGGCTCATTAGTCGGAAGCTCTCTCCTTTTAAGGAACACTCAAGTCTTGGCTCTGAAAAAAATGAGTGTGGAGTTTAACGACAAATATGGCACATGTGATAATTATTACATTGACAGTCAAGCAAATCAATATTTATCGACTGGTTGTGGATGAAAGAGATGAAACCTCTTCTTTCCCCCCCCACCTACTGAACACAATGGTTGAGCCAGGAGCAAGTTCAAAGTTTTAACTCCAACATTTTAGTTGTGAAGCTGCAAGTGTTAATTTTTATTAAAATTAAGCTGGTATCCCATGAAGCCTGTTCTCAAACATTATGCTCCATGGTTGATTGAAATATCCATCAACAACAACAACAACAACAAGATTCCATTTATAAAGCGCCTTTCACGTCAGGAGGACGTCCCAAGGCGCTGCACAGTTGGGTCATGACCCGAGCAGGGGGGAAATGGTCAGGGTGAGGGGAGGGGAGGGAGCGAGGAGGGGGAAATGGTCAGGGTGAGGGAAGGGATGGGAGGGAGCGAGAAGGGGAAGAGAGTCGAGAGGGGAGCTGAAGGCTCGGTCAAAGAGAAAGGTTTTGAGACCGGCCTTGAAGGAGGAAAGGGAGGAGGCGGCGAAGGCACTGGGGGATAGAGTTCCAGAGCCTCGGGGCTGAGAGGCTGAAGGCCCGACAACCAATGGTAGGGCGATTGGGGCGGGGGACGTGGAGCAGACCGGAGCCGGTGGAGCGGAGGGTACGGGCAGGTAGGTAGGGGGATAGTAGGTTGGAGAGGTAGGAGGGAGCAAGGCCGTGAATGGCCTTGTAGGTGATATAGGATATGTAGGCCATATCCTAACCCCTATCATCCTTCTCCCTCCTAGTCCTCCTTGATCTCTCTGCTGCTTTCGACACGGTCAACTACTCTCCTCATCCACCACCTCTCCTCTCACCTCAAACTTCAGGGCTCAGTTCTTGACTGGTTCAGATCATACTTCTCACACCGCCTCCACTTCACCTCCACAAACAGATTCTCCTCTAGCCCCTGCACTATCTCGTGCAACATTCCTCAGGGATCTGTGCTTGGTCCCCTCCTTTTCAATATCTATATGTTACCTCTTGGTGACGCCATCCGCAGACATGGGGTCAACTTCCACATGTATGGGGACGACATCCAACTCTATCTCTCTGCCTCCACCCTTGACTTCAGGACCCAATGCTGTTCTGACTGAATGTCTGTTGGACATCAAGTCCCGAATGAGAGCTAACTTTCTTCAGGTGAATGTCAACAAAACCGAGGCTCTCTTGATTGGTTCCCATCAGCTCCTCCTCACCTCAGGCACTGACAGCATCACCATCCATGGATGCACATCACCTTGCTAAGCCAGTCCGGAATCTTGGAGTCTTGTTTGACCCTCAACTATCCTTTCTATCCCACCTCTGTGCCATGACCCTCTCTGCCTTCCCCCATGTCCACAACGACACCCGGCTCCACCACTGTCTCACACCGCAGGCTGCCAAAACCCTCATACATGCTTTCATTACATCGAGGCTCGACAATGCAAACTCTTTGCTTGTCGGCCTCCCCAACTCCTCGCTCCACAGGCTGCAGATCATCCAGAACTCTCATCACTGGGTTCCGTGACCCTATCACCCCCATCCTTGCCCAACTCCACTGGCTTCCCATCACACAGACGATACAGTTCAAGATTCTGGTCCTCACCTTCAAAGCCCTCTATGGTCTTGCTCCCCCCTACCTCTGTGACCTCCTAACCCCCTACCATCCTGCTTGCTCCGTCCACTCAGCGGGCTCTAGTCTGCTTCACTTCCCCTGCCTTGCTCGCCCTACTATTGGCGGGCGGGCCTTCTTCCACTCTGCCTCCACCCTCTGGAACTCCATCCTGCAGTACCTCCGCTTCGCCCCCTCCCTCGCCACCTTGAAGACCCATCTCAAAAACCTCCTTTTCGACCATACTTTTGATCTCCCTGCTCCCCCCCTGCCCTCCACCCTCCCTGAACACGACTCCCAGCTCGGGTCCATAACTCTCTGTCCAGCGCCTTGGGACATCCTTCCGACATGAAAGGCGCTTTACAAATGTAATTTTGTTGTTGTTGTTGGCAGCAACAGTAGCAGCTCCTAGAATAATTGGGCTGGCTTAGGACTTATGCATTGTTCCAGGACACTCTGGGCTGAATGGTCCTACTTGCTGTAAATTTCGGTTTCTAAAGTTAGAACATAAGAACATAAGAATTAGGAGCAGGAGTAGGCATTTGGCCTCTTTAGCCTGCCCCGCCATTCTATTCTATTCTAACTCCACCTATCTGCCTTATCCCTATATCCCTTAATCCTTTTATCCACAAGAAATCTATCAATCTCAGTCTTGAATATGTTCAAGGACTGAGCATCTACAGCCCTTTAGGGTAGAGAATTCCATAAATTCACTACCCTCTGAGTGAAGAAGTTTTTCCACAACTCAGTGTGAAAGGGTTTACCCCTAATTTTAAGACTTTGACCTCTGGTTATAGTTTCTCCAACCAGGGGAAAAAGTCTCCCACTATCTATTCTGTCGTGCCCCTTAATAATCTTACAGGTTTCTATAAGATCACCTCTCATTCTTCTATATTCTAGAGAGTATAGGCCTAAATTGCTGAACCTACCCTCATATCTCATCCTCCTCATGCCTGGTACCAACCTAGTGAATCTACGTTGTACCCCTACCAAGGCGAGTACATCCTTTCTTAAATAAGGAGACCAAACTGCACACAGTACTCTCAGTATGGTGTCACCAGGGTCCTATACAGTTGCAGCAATACTTCCCTACTCTTATATTCTAACTCTTTTGTAACAAATCCCAACATACCGTTAGCCTTCCTAATTGCTTGCTGTACTTGCAAACTAACTTTTGTGACAGGTGTACAAGGACACCCAAGTCCCTCTGAACACTAACATTATTTAGTTTCTCCCCTTCTAAAAAATAATCTGCTCTACTGTTTTTGCCACCGTGGTGGATGATCTCACACTTCCCTACATTATACTTCATCTGCCACCTATTTGCCCACTCATCTAGCCTATCTATATCTTGTTGCATTTTTTAATGTCATCCTCAGTGTTTACTCTCCCTCCTAGTTTAGTGTCATCTGCGAATTTGGATACATTAAGTTTGATGTCCTCATCTAGATCGTTGATGTAGATTGTAAATATTTGAGGCCCAAGTTCTGATCCTTGTGGCACTCCACTAGTCACATCCTGCCAATCTGAGAAGGACCCATTTATCCCTACTCTTTGTTTTCTTCCCGTTAGCCATTCTTCAATCCACGCTAATATATTCCCCTTAATTCCATGGATGCTAATCTTGTGGATCCACCTTTTATGCAGCACCTTATCAAATGCCTTTTGGAAATCCAAATACACTACATCCACTGATTCTCCCCTATCTAATATACTTGATATGTTCTCAAAAAAATCTAAAAAATTTGTTAAGCATGACTTCTCTTTTGTAAAGCCATGTTGACTCTGTCTAATCATATTGTGATCCTCTAAGTACCCCACTACGACATCCTTAAATAAGGATTCTAGAATTTTCCCTACCACCGATGTCAGACTAACTGGTCTATAGTTCCCCATCTTTTCTCTCCCACCCTTCTTAAATAGTGACATGGTGTTTGCGATCTTCCACTCAATGGAATTGTTCCAGAACCCAAAGAATTTTGGAAGATCAGACACAAGGTCTCCACTATCTCATGAGCTACCTCTTTTAAAACGTTGGGATGCAGACCATCAGGTCCAGGGGACTTATCACTTTTTAATGTTGGAGACAAGTTTCATGCCTGTAACCAGTCAATAATTACTGAATAATCCAACTGAAGTTTTAGTTGATGTAGTGAATGTTCATTTTTTAAGTTTCCATCTTTTAGCTTCTGCTTCTCTGGAATCCGTCACTTCCTTTAGCTCAATTCCTTTAGCATCTAGTGCACAAATCACACAATCATCAATACAGCAGAATAGTTGATTATTAACCACATGAGCAAAGGAGCTGCACTAGGCAGGGACCAATAAAGGTCAGATTGCATCTATAATCCAGAAGCTGCAATACAATCATTTAGCTGCATTTGTACTAAGTATTAGTACTGAGTATTCTCGACCATTTTGGGTTAGATATTCCAATGAACAGCTACTAAGGGTACTTAAGAAGCAAATCACAGGTAACATACAATATAAGCAACGAGCAACAATATGAGATAGATGTATATAATGGAATACGAACAGTTGGTTTTGTATCTTCAATAACTAAATACATAAGGTATCGGGCTTCACAGAGAGAGCACGCACAGTTAATGAAGATACTAATTTAGAATCCATTTAATATTTTTTTTTACCTGGTTTTGCTTTGTAGACATTTATAAATATCCTCTAGATAAAATTGGTTGTTCACTTCATGTCTGTCTGTGGGACACTGGTCTGTAAAAAAAAATGACTGCTGGGTTTGCCTACATATATATGGTCACTCTACTTCCAGTAAATCCTGAGCCGTGCTTTGAGACTTCCTCTTGGCATGAAAGACATTATACTAAGTACAAAAAATATTATATATGGTGGTAGATACAGGGATTTTGGTTGTTTCTTGTTGTTATGAATCAATGGGGAATCAGCCCACTTACTGGACTTCCTGTTTATTTTGGCAGCAGTTCTTACTCATTTTTTACAGAAACAGCTTTTAGAAAATACTGTGGTACCAAGGCTTCCAATAAGTTGACAACTGCAGGGAGAAGTGGCTTCAATATCTAAGTGGTCATATCACAAAAGGCATGACAAACATGGCCAGAGATCTAGTTTTGTCTCAGAAGGTTTTGTACAGATTAAATTAATTTTAGTCAAAGCTTTTCCCTACAAAATTATAGGTCAATCTGGATATCTGGATATAATCGTGGAGTCCTGTAGCTCAGTGGTTAGAGCACTCGCTTTGCAAGTGAGAGACCTGAGTTCAATTCCAGGCAGATCAGGGCGAAACCTTGGGCAAGTTTCCTTACTCCACACGCCTAATAATAATCCCTCCAAAAAAAAACAACAATAATAAATTGGTCATTTTCAATCTACGATTGTTTGTGGGACATTGTTGTGCGCAATTGGCTGCCGCGTTCGCCCACAAATATACAGTCAATTCACTTTACAGTGTGTTCTGTGAAAGCGCTTTGGGACGTCCTCCCGACGTGAAAAGCGCTATATCAAATGCAAGGATTATTATTATTATTATTATTATACTGTCAGAGAAAATAAAGAACCTGATAAAAATGTATTGCAAGACAAGACTACAACACATTCTTAAACCACAAGGATGATAGGCATGTGGAACAAATTACCAGCATAGGAAGTAGAGCAGGAATTTTTTTAAAAAAAGGCATGTTTCAGGAACCTAGAAGAATTCAGGATTATTCAATGATGAATTAGGTTTGTCAAAGGCATATTTTGGGAGACTAGATGGCTAAGGCTATGAGAAAGTTTGAGCCCAGAATACTACAGTAACAGATAAAGAATGGGATACAGAATATTGGCGGAAAGTTGAGAGATCAGAGGGCAGATACAAATAAAGAAAGTACTGTGAGCTCAAAAATTAGGTTAAAAGGAACAAAGGAAATAAACCTGAGGAGATGCTTCTGAAATTAATAACTGAAGAATAGAAGGGGAAGGAAACGACTGGAGGCAATACAATGAAGCAAAAAAAGTGATGTGAAAGGAAGCGTTCACCAGAAAGTACTGGGAGAAATTGCTTTAAGGTTCAAATAAGACATTATAATCAAGTATTATTAATTATTTGCTTTCTTTCTCAAATACTAATATTCCTGTAAATTTTTGTCATTTAGCAATAAGCATATGGGTGCTCCAACATTCCGATAACATGAATACTTTGATCCAGAACCACAGCAAACTATCAACTGCACACAATCTTGGTGGCCCCTGCCAGTATGCATCCGTTGCTGGTTAACACATATTAGCGAGAAACTGAAACCACATATGTCGTAATTCAAAAAAAGAAGCAAGGGCTCAATTTAATTTATTTTGGCTGCGAGTCTACTCAAGATAGAAGGCTGCCTTGATTTTATTAATCACCTACTTATAATCTCTAAAAGTAACTACACAGGCAGATAAGGCTATAAAAAGGCCAATGCGGTCTTGGGTTTTATATCCAGAGGGATGGAATATAAAAGTGAGAAGGTGATATTGAATTTATACAGCAATTTGGTTGGACCTCATTTGAATATTCTGTCCAATTCTGGTCTTCACACTACACAAAGGATATCTCAGCGATGGAAATAGTACATTGTATGTTTACAAGGATAATACCAGGACTGGCATGTCTGGTGAAGGTGTAAGGGTAGACTGGGATTTGGTGAAGTTGTAAGAGCAGATGGTATCTGTTGGAGGTGTAAGGATTTCTGAGATCTGTTGAAGGTATAAAGAATGAGTTATGATTAGTCATTAGACAAGCTAAGGTTCTTGAGATGTTGAGAGAAGACTCAGAGGAGACCTTGTGGAGGTGTATAAAATGATAAATAGGATTGAAAAAGTAAACTCCGAACAATACTTTAGGATGCACAGTAGAACAAAGGACATAGGTTTGGAATTGTAATGGGCAATTCCAACAACAGCAACAACAATAAATTGCATTTATAGAGCACCTTTCATATTGGGAGGCACAATTTCTACACCGGCAACAAATGCTGCTACATGCTGGGTTTCTATCTATATCTGGTGCTAAGAAGGGTGGGTCTGGCAAAACTGCCTTGAAACGTTCCACACAGTTGGAGCGTCCCGAACCACCTTTCTTATTTTGAAAAATTCCTGAAGAACACCATCCCAGACCGTCATACAATCACCAAGTGGTCTTCGTGGCAGGTAGTCGAAACAGTTCGAAAGGGGGAGAGGGCAGACCCGATCGGGAGGTACCCTGCGGTGACAGCGAGCTACATCTGGCAAAATGCCTCGTCACTGGCCCTGACCAACAACAATCAGGAAACGGCTTGGCTGACGATACAACCCACTCAGGGCGCACCCACTGGGTAGCCCATGAGCGCACCCAAAACTGACTGAAGTAAGGGTATAGAAGGATGCTTGAGATGTAAACAAAGAGCAGACCGAAAATGTATGTATGGTAAACATGTTGCGTACGGTGGACATTGGGGCGCCTTCCGAAAGCGGCAAGCGTGACTTATCAGGGTGTGCGCGGGCGCACACATGGATGTGGTGTACACAGGAGTGACTCCTGACTGTGTTAAAGGGAGCGTCTCAAAAGAAACGTGTGCACAACCTATGTGCGGGGAAGGAATGTACGTAAACAACTGAATGTTTTTTGTATCGGGAGAAAAAGAAAAAATTGTAACAAAAGATGTTTGTTTGGGATTTCTGTTGTACTGAATATTATTTATAAATATATATATATTTAAAAAAAGCAATTTCAAGACAGATACCAGGACATCTTTCTTTACCCAGAGGGTAATTAATGACACTGGGTTCGTTTAGAAAAAAACAGCTTGGCGCTGCGATGGAAGGACATAGGATGGGTAGTCTGAAGGGATGAGAACAGATGGATTGAAGGACTTTCTTCATCCAAACCAATATTGTCATCTTGTGAGCAAAATTCTTCTGGCTTGAAATATTTTGATGGACTGTGGATATGGGAGCACAGTGGTGTTCTTGTCCCTTTGGATGATGGTAGTCATAGGGTTGTCAAATCCCGTGAAGTAATGTTGGACAGTTTTTGCAGCACTTACTATGAATAGCACACAATGCTATCTACTTAAATAAAATTACGCAACTGCCATGGCAGGATTTGATCCCATGACTTTTGGGTTGCTAGTCCAGTAAAATTGTCAATACAAATAATAAATGTTTGTAACAACTGTACATTTACCAGCAGCTTTTGAATTGTAACAAAAGGATGTGGTAATTGGATGGCACAGTGGTGACTGGAAGTTATTACAGAACTGCTATGGTTTCCAAAACAAACACAGCATCATAATAGAAGACTTATTTTTATTACAGTAGTCTGATACCCTTGTCAGCAAATCAGGGAATCAGAAAAGATTAAGAAATCCAAGTGACCAGTAATTTTACCCTTTGCTGCGTTGGCCTTTGGTCTGAGCTTCGTTTCTTGGTGATAAATTCCTAATAATGCTTGGAAAGCTGGTATCTTATGAAGCAGCACTGAAACATTGCTGGGAACAATGGCACCTCCCCCCAATTAGTAAGAACACAGTTCAGAACTTGTGTACTGACTTCAGGCCCCATAATTGTGCCAAAGTTGTGGAGTCCTACAGCTCAGTGGTTAGAGCACTCGCTTTGTAAGTGAGAGACCTGAGTTCAATTCCAGGCAGGGCGAAACCTTGGGCAAGTTTCCTTACTCCACACGCCTAATAATAATCCCTCCAAAAAAACAAAACAATAATAAATTGGTCATTTTCAATCCACGACTGTTTGTGGGACATTGCTGTGCGCAATTGGCTGCCGCGTTCGCCCACAAATATACAGTCAATTCACTTTACAGTGTGTTCTGTGAAGCGCTTTGAGACGTCCTCCTGACGTGAAAAGCGCTATATCAAATGCAAGGATTATTATTATTATTATTAAAGTTAAGGATGGCATTCACCCCTGCTTTTGACTACATGATGTGACAATATCTTTGATGATAATTAAAGCATTACACATTGCATTTTACTCCTCATGGTGGGAAATAGCCTAGCCCAAACTACTCTGTGAATCGCCACAGCTATACTTACAGAGGCTGGGAATATGACCTTGTAAAATAATTTTTTTCAGTAGTCAATTCGCAAACAATAATACTGTTTCCCACAAACAGCTATGAAAGTGAACAACCATTGTTTTTTCTCTGGGAGTTTGTTGGCTAGGACACTATTCTTTTGGAATAGTGCCATGGGATTTTTTAATATCCACCTGAACAGGCTGGCTCATTTGATTTAATATGTGGCTTGGCCTCTCAACTGAGGTGTTGAATTCAGTGGCTGTCCAGGGCACAGCATTCGGGGAGGAGAATCTGGAGTTGAGCTCATCCCAAATAGATTGTAAGTTTATTATTGATCTGGTTTACATAAAGTTAGTTTCACTTTCTTGATTGACTAATTTGAGACTGTTACGTAAGCAGAGCAAATTGCTATTTTGCTCAATGTATGTGCGGTTATTGTGCTGATATTTGTCACAGCACTAAACATACCTGCCTTGGAATTCCCCACATATGCTGGTGGTTTGAGGGTTACTTGCATTTATCAGTAAATATATCAACCTTGGGTGATCAACTGTCTGTTTTCTGTGCTCCTTCAGTTAGCAGCTGATTGTAACACAAAACAATAGCTTTACATTTAGGTACACTTAGGTATGTTTCATCCAAAATACAAAGTCAATTCACTTTACAATTTACACGTGATGAGACTATATCAAATGCAAGGATTATTATTATTATGAATGTAGCCCATAACTAGGGAACTCACTGGATGTGTCTTAGATATACAACCGGCAAAACTTCAGTATTAAAACAATAATGAAACTTGGGAATCGAACAGCCTTGCACATACACTCATACCAACACAATTAGGAGCAAAAACAATTGCTGATTTTGCCCTGTGAAATGTAAGAGCAATCAGACTGATTGTGTAGCAACCCAACTTCTGAACTAATGACATTACCTAACAGAGTACAGCTCATGAAATGGATCTGGGACCTTTCCCATCTGAATGATTCAGCTCCTGATTGAATAACACGCAATAACAGATACAAGATGGCAAAATATGATGAGGTTTTTATGACAGGTATACAACAACAACAATAATAATAATAATAATAATAATCCTTGCATTTGATATAGCGCTTTTCACGTCGGGAGGACGTCCCAAAGCGCTTCACAGAACACACTGTAAAGTGAATTGACTGTATATTTGTGGGCGAACGCGGCAGCCAATTGCGCACAGCAATGTCCCACAAACAGTCGTAGATTGAAAATGACCAATTTATTATTATTTTGTTTTTTTGGAGGGATTATTATTAGGCGTGTGGAGTAAGGAAACTTGCCCTAGGTTTCGCCCTGACTGGAATTGAACTCAGGTCTCTCACTTGCAAAGCGAGTGCTCTAACCACTGAGCTACAGGACTCCACAACCATGTGCACTTACCGGCCAGCTGCAATGAATCGCGGGAAACATAGTCTTGAACCATTGCCTGATGCGCAAAAGAACTTCCATTTCCTGCGATTCAATGCTTGCTGGTAAGTGGGCATGCTCCAACGGGTAAGATGCACTGAAATCAGGAAACGTAGCCTTGACTCGTCACATGCACACTTACCGGCTCCAATGACGAGGTACCACATGCACACTTACCGGCTGCATTAAATTACTCATGCGCCGTGCAGATTATTGATTAGATCGTACTTATTCGATTTGTAGTTTGCCCACAATTTGGATTTCAGGTAAATCATATTGAATGTTATGGCCCTGACTGATATGACTTATGTGAGTTTTACTGTACCGTGGCTGTACACAGTAAACTCAAACACATGGACTAAATATTCACATTTTATTAGCAAACAAAGTTATATGTATGCCTTCTACAGCACCATCGTGCCAGCGAGATATTTGAACGGTTTACTCGTAGCTGTTAATTTCCCAGAAAGGGCAGAGTGGCCGTTTTGCTGATCTATGCTGAGCCTGACATTTGAGAATGAACTGACTGCAGCAGAGGATTTCGTCGGAGTGCAAAACGATATCGCAACTCTGCAAAGCTTTTGCTACCTAGGTTACTAGATGACATGGATTGCATACATCTTTTAGTGTCCTAAAATTATACCATTTATAGTTTGCATTATGTAATTAGTCAATTTAATTTCTTCAGCTTTTAATGTAGGAGTTAGTGATATGGTAAACAAAAACCTAGAACATAGAGATATAGATTCTAGCTCAGAAAAGGGAAAGTAACAGATAGGATTTAAATATTTTATGTAAGATAGGTTAGACTACCCAAATAAGTAGATGGTTTGAGCAAATCCAAGATGGAATTGGATAGTTATTCGGTGAAAATTTAAATTGAGCAGAGAAGATGAATAATGTAGGAATATTTAATTAAAAAAAGACTTTGGCTCCAGCCGGATGATCATACCTTTCACTCTTAACCATTTACAGATGGACGGCTTTTCAGTATAGCAGAGGTCATCTGCACAATTGTATTGAGAGCCAGACCATTGAGAAACCCCTTATTATTTGCTTTCAAATAACAATAACAACAACTTGGATTTATATAGCGCCCTCCACGCCGGACGACGTCTCAGAGCGCTTTACAGTTTCGGATCCCAGGACCGAGCCAGGGGGAGGGGGGGGAAGGTGACTAAAGGCGCGGTCGAAAAGAAAGGTCTTCAGCAGAGACCTGAAGATGGGAAGGGAGGGCGAAGGGAGTGAGGAAGGCAGTTCCAGAGCCTCGGGGCATAATGGCTGAAGGCAAAGCTGCTGAGGGTGGAGCGGAGGACTCGGGGGGGACAAGGAGGAGGCCAGACCCAGAGGAACGAAGGCAACGGGTGCTCTTTTGAGGAGAGAGGAGGTCAGAGAGGTAGGGGGTGTGGAGAGGAGTGCAGGGACTTGAATACGAGGGTGAGGATCTTGAAGTTGATCCTCTCTGGGATAGGCAGTCAGTGCAGTCTGGCAAGGACTGGGGTGATCGGGGAGCGGAGTTTCGTGTGGGTGAGAATGCGGGCGGCAGAGTTCTGAATGAGTTGGATTTTATGGATGGCAGTGGATGGGAGACCGGCGAGGATGGCATTGGATTAGTCCAGCCGAGAGGTGACCAAGGCATGGACCAGGGTTTCAGCGGCTTTTGGAGAGAGGTATTGGTGGAGACGGGCGATGCGACGGAGGTGGAAAAAGGCGGTTCTGGTAAGGGACCGGATGTGGGGGAGGAAGGATAATTGGGGGTCGACCCTGACGCCTAGGTTGCGTACGTTTTTGGAGAGTTTTAGGGGGAGGTCGGGTAGGTGGAGGAGGTGAGAACCATGAGATTTTAGACGTTGACGAGAGCCGAAGAGTATGGCTTCCATCTTGTCAATGTTCAGCTGAAGGACGTTTGCGCTTATCCAGCCCCTGAGATCTGACAGGCGGGCTGACAGAACATCAGGGGACTGGGGGTCGCAAAGAGAGATGGAAAAGTAGAGTTGGGTATCATCTGCATACATGTGGAAATGTACCCCAGTCTGCGGATGACATCCCCAAGAGGGAGCATGTAGATCAGAAAGAGAAGGGGGCCAAGGATGGATCCTTGGGGTACCCCACAAGTGACTGGATGAGAGCGGGAGGAGAAGCTGTTTATGCAGATGTTCTGCTGGTGTTTTGTGAGGTAGGACTCGAACCAGGCGAGTGCGGTTCCACTGAGGTGGATGACGGAGGAAAGGCGGTGGAGGAGGATGGCGTGATCGACTGTTTTGAACGCGGCGAAGAGGTCCAGTAGGACAAGGAGGCAGAGGGAGCCCTGGTCACAGATAGAGAGGATGTCATTTGTGATTTTCACAAGCGCAGTCTGTGTACTGTGAGCAGGGTGGAAGTGGGAGGAGAGGTTTGCGCGAAGTTGGTTGGCCACAACCCGTTCTAGAGCTTTTGAGAGGAAGGGCAAGTTAGATGTTAGGTGCTCATGGAGCAGCAGGACGGCTTTAGGATGCTCCCACTGGAGCATTTAGCATCCTAAAGCTGTGGCTTAGAAAATATCTTAAAGAAAGATGTAGCCATGGAGGGGTTTGAAAGTGAAGATAAGGATCTTGAAATCACTCCACTGGGAAATAGACAGCCAGTGGAACCGAAGGAGGATGGGGGTGATGAGTTACAGTTACATTCAGTGTTCATTACAAACAACAACATTGCATCCTGACCCAACTGTCCAGCGCCTTGGGATGTCCTCCCGAAGTGAAAGGCGCCCCTTAAATGAAATCTTGTTGTTGTTGTATAGTGCCTTTCACGTTGGGAGGATGTCCCAAGGCGCTAGACAGCCAGAGTTTCGGACCCAAGCTGGGGGTTGGGATCAGGGAGGGTGAAGGGCAGGGGGTGGGGGGAAGCAGGGTAATCGAAAGCACGGTGAAGAGAAGGGTCTTGAGATGAGTCTTGAAGGAGGCAAGGGAGAGGCGAGGCGTAGGGACTGCAGGATGGAGTTCCAGAGGGTAGGGCCAGAATGGCAGAAGGCCAGCCCACCAATGGTAGGGTGAGCGAGGTGGGGGATGTGAAGCAGGCCGGAGCCCGCTGAGCGAACAGGTTGGTTGGGGGTTAGGAGGTCGCAGAGGTAGGGGGAGCAAGACCATGGAGGGCTTTGAAGGTGAGGAGCAGGATCTTGAAATGTATCCTCTGCGATGGGAAGTCAGGTGAGGATGTGGATGATAGGGTCATGGAGCCTGGTGCAGGAGAGGACACTGGCTGCAGAGTTCTGGATGATCTGCAGCCTATGGAGGGAGGACCGGGGGAGGCCAACAAGCAGTGAGTTTGCACAGTCAAACCTCGATGTAATGAAAGTGTATATGAAGGTTTTGGTGGGCTGCGGTGTGAGACAGTGGCAGAGACAATGTTGCGGACATGGGGGAAGGCACAGATGTGAGGTAGAAAGGATAGTTGAGGATCAAACAAAACGCCAAGGTTCTGGACTGGCTTAGCAAGGTGGAATGTGCAACCATTGGATGGTGATGCTGTCAGCGCCTAAGGTGTGGAGGCGCTGATGGGATCCAATCAGGAGAGCCTCGGTCTTGTTGACGGTCAACTGAAGAAAGTTAGGTCTCATCCAGGACTTGAACGCACCTGTGTCAAATCTGGCCTAACGGTCCACCGACAAATCTGGCTGGACCTCCTCAAAATTTACCGCTCCACTCTAGCCTCGGCCAAGTCGTCCTTCTACTCCAGGATAATCCTGGAGGCGAAGAACAACCCCAGGCTACTGTTTTCCACCACAACCCGACTCCTCCGTCCCCCCGCCACCCCGCGCAGGTCATCTCCTCCAACCTTCACTGCGAGGAGATGCTGGATTTCCTTGAATCCAAGATCAAGGGAATCCGCTCCGCGGTCACTTCCCCTCCAACTTCCACCCACCACCCACCCCTTCCCTCCCACACTCCGACTCCTACCCATCCTCCCCTACACACCTTCGTACCCGTTTCCCCACCCTCTGTCACTGAACTCATCCTATCCCTAAAACCAACCACCTGCTCCCTTGACCCCATCCCCACTCCACTCCTTATCTCCCAGCTCCACTTTCTTGCCCCACATATCACTGACATCATCAACCTGTCCCTCTCCTCTGGCTCTGTCCCCATTCCATTAAAAACTGCCATCATCACGCCCACCCTGAAAAAACCCTCCCTTGATGCGTCGCAGCTATCAAGCTACCGGCCCATCTCCAACCTCCCCTTTCTCTCCAAGGTCTTGGAAAGAGTTGTCGCCTCCCAACTGCGCTCTTTCCTTTCCACCCATTCTCTTTTTGAACCCCTTCAGTCAGGTTTCCGTGCTGCCCATAGCACAGAAACTGCCCTGGTCAAGGTCACCAATGATATCCTGACCATCTGTGACCAGGGCTCCCTCTGTCTCCTCGTCCTCCTCGACCTATCGGCAGCATTCGATACGGTCGACCACGCTATCCTACTCCACCGCTTGTCCTCCCACCTCAACCTTCAAGGCACTGTCCTTGAATGGTTTAGGTCGTACCTTTCTCACCGTCTTCACTTTGTCTCAACGAATGGCTTCTCCTCCACCCCCCGTACTGTCTCATGTGGTGTCCCTCAGGGCTCTGTCCTCGGTCCCCTCCTCTTCACCCTCTATATGCTCCCCCTCGGTGACATCATCCGCAGACATGGAGTTAACTTCCACATGTATGCGGATGACACCCAACTCTACCTTTCCTCCTCTACTCTCAACTCCACGACCACCGATGTCCTGACAGCTGCCTGTCCGACATCGAGTCCTGGACGAGAGACAACTTTCTTCAGCTCAACGTGCGAAAAACCGAGGCCCTCCTGATTGGCTCACGTCAGCGCCTCCGCACCTCAGGCGCTGACACCATCAGCATCCAAGGCTGCACTCTCCACCTCTCAAAGCCAGTCAGGAACCTCGGCGTTTTGTTCGACCCTGAGCTGTCCTTTCTCCCTCACATCCGCACCACAACTGGCACCGCCTTCCATCACCTCCGGAACATCGCCAGACTACGGCACTACCTCACCCCTCACGCTGCTGAAACCCTGGTCCACGCCTTTGTCACCTCAAGGCTGGACTATGGGAACTCTCTCCTCGCCGGCCTTCCCGCCACCTCCCTCCACAAGCTGCAGGTCATTCAGAACTCTGCAGCTCGTGTACTGTCCCGCACCAGGCTTCGGGACCACATCACTCCCACCCTCGCTCGCCTCCACTGGCTCCCCATCCCCCAGAGGATTGATTTCAAGATCCTCATCCTCACCTACAAGGCCATTCACGGCCTTGCTCCCTCCTACCTCTCCAACCTACTATCCCCCTACCTACCTGCCCGTACCCTCCGTTCCTCTGGCTCCGGTCTGCTCCACGTCCCCCGCCCCAACCGCCCTACCATCGGTGGTCGGGCCTTCAGCCTCTCAGCCCCAGGCTCTGGAACTCCATCCCCCAGTGCCTTCGCCGCCTCCTCCCTTTCCTCCTTCAAGGCCGGTCTCAAAACCTTTCTCTTTGACCGAGCCTTCAGCTCCCCTCTCGACTCTCTTCCCCCTTCTCGCTCCCTCCCTTCCCTCCCCTCACCCTGACCATTTCCCCCCTCCTCGCTCCCTCCCCTCCCCTCACCCTGACCATTTCCCCCCTGCTCGGGTCATGACCCAACTGTGCAGCGCCTTGGGACGTCCTCCTGACGTGAAAGGCGCTTTATAAATGGAATCTTGTTGTTGTTGTTGATATATGACAGACATTCTGTCAGCACAGCAGTGGTCCTGGAGTTGAGGGTGGAGGCAGAGAGGTAGAGTTGGGTGTCATCCGCATACATGTGGAAGTTGACCCCATTCTGCGGATGATGTCACCAAAAGGGAGCATATAGATATTGAGGAGGAGGGGACCAAGGACAGAGCCCTGAGGAACACCGCACAAGTCGGTGTGGGGGCTAGAGGAGAAACCATTTGTGGAGATGAAGTAGAAGCGATGTGGGAGATACGATCTGAACCAATCAAGGACAGAGCCGTTAAGGTGAGAGGAAAGGCAGTGGATGAGGTTAGAGTGGTCGATTGTGTAAAAGGCAGCAGAGAGATCAAGGAGGCCGAGGGAGTCCTGGTGTCAGATGGACAGAATGTCATTTGTCACCTTGACGAGAGCTGTTTCTGTGCTGTGGGTGGCATGGAAACCTGATTGGAGGGATTCGTGAATGGAGTGGTGGGAGAGGAAGGAGAGAAGCCGGAAAGCAACAACTCATTCCAGGACCTTGGAGAGGAAAGGGAGGTTGGAGATGGGGCAGTAGTTTGAGAGTAGAGATGGGTCCAGGGAGGCGTTTTTAAGGATAGGAGTGATGACGGCCATTTTTAATGGGGTGGGGGGACGGGGGAGGGAACAGTACCAGTGGTCAGGAAGAGGTTTATAATATCTGTGAGTAGAGGGGTAAAGAGGTGTAGCTGGAAGGTAAGGAGAGGGATAGGGATGGGGTCGAGGGAGCAGGTGGTCGGTTTCAGAATACTTAAGTTTACAAAGACTGTATTCTTAAGTATTTTCAGTAAATTATATGCAAAGACTGCTTAATTTAACTTCTAGTCAAACACGGATTTACAGTTATATATGAAAAAAGAATAAATGCCCTGTTTTGCAAAACCACTTCCCAGATTTGATTTAATAGTCATGGTGACATGCAGTTGCAGTAGTTACAATTAACACTGATAATGTAAAGCAGAAAATTACTGGAATGGCTACATCTGAGCCTGACAGCTGGAAACAGGAAAAAACATGACAAAACCACCAGTACTGTAAAAACTGAAAGCTGAAAAACAATGCTGTTGGGTTTGGTGACTGTGTAAATTGTTAGGGCTTTATTGTTGTAGCTTTACAGTGGCGGAGCCTGACTCCGAGCTGGGGGTGGGGGGCGGGAAGTGACCGTAAGCGCGATCGAAAAGGAAGGTTTTCAGGTGGGACTTGAAAAAGAAAAAGGGGAGTGAGGGGGCAAGGTGGAGGGAATCAGCCAGAGTGTTCCAGAGTTTCTGGGGCATAGTAGCTGAAAGCGAGACCTCCAATGGTGGAGCGGAGGGTGCAAGCGACAAGCAGGAGGCCGGTGTCAGTCGAGCGGAGGATTGATGATATGAATAATATGAACAGGCCTTCTCTTCACTACCGACTGGTTGCTCCATCCACCCTCTCACGCTTCACCTTAGAAGGAAGTTAACAGGGATGAGCTGCCATCTATCAAGAAAAATTGGACAGGTTAAAGCTTTTCTCCATAAAGATGCGACAATGAGAAGAGACCGGTAGGGGTGTTTAAGCACATGAAACAAATTGATTAGGATAATAGGCTGTTTTCACTTGTTGGTGGATCCAAAACGAGGATATAACTTGGTGGGGTGAGCCAAGGTTTGAGGAGTGTTCGTTGGGGTATTGCTGGAGTCTAACCATCTAAAACTGCATAGCTTGCCGTTGATAGCACAGTCTGGCAAACTTTGCTGCTGCTTGTCCAGCAAGCATTTGGCTTTTTTTTAGAGCTGAGTGGGATGATTCCCTGCCCCCAATGACTGATCTTCCCTTTCAAGTCCTGCTGGCTGTGCTTTCAACAGCAATGCCCTGGAGTACTCCAGACCTGCCTGGTTCAGGAACCGGACTACAGAGATGGCCAAGGAGGGCTGGCTTAATTCTGACATTCCATTACCAAACAATTCACCAAGGCCATCCCTCTTGCCAAGGAAGATGTGAAAGGCGCTCTATAAATACAATCTTGTTGTTGTTGTATTAACAATGTGCGGAGCAGGAAATATAAATCAGGATTCCACTCTACATTACTACATTGCCAGAACTCCTGGCTGGATAAACAGAACGTAAATTTGGATCCTACTTAAAAAATCATATTTGAGTCTGAGAAGTTGAGTGGAACCACTAGAGGAGGCTGCTCATCAATCGTGCTTGAAATGTAATTTTTTCAAGGTTAGCACTTTGCAAATAAAGCCACATCCTTTATCATGTAATGCTTGAACACAAAAGGCCACAGAAATCTACGGAGACCAAACATCTAATGCTTTCTCTTAAATATGCCAAAAAATGGAATTTGAAAAATATAGGCTGATTGAGATGTTCAGAATTTTTTTTACAGCCCAGAAGAAGGCCATTCAGCCCAATGTGGAGTCCTGTAGCTCAGTGGTTAGAGCACTCGTTTTGCAAGCGAGAGACCTGAGTTCAATTCCAGGCAGGGCGAAACCTTGGGCAAGTTTCCTTACTCCACACGCCTAATAATAATCCCTCCAAAATCAAAAACAATAATAAAATTTGGTCATTTTCAAACTACGACTGTTTGTGGGACATTGTTGTGCGCAATTGGCTGCCGCATTCGCCCACAAATATGCAGTCAATTCACTTTACAGTGTGTTCTGTGAAGCGCTTTGGGAAGTCCTCCCGACGTGAAAAGCGCTACATCAAATGCAAGGATTATTATTATTATTGTGTCTGTACTCTTTTAGAGAGAAACTCTTTCAGTCACATTTACCTGATTTATTCCCATATCCTGTAGTTCACTCCTTTTTAGACATTTATCTAGTTCCCTTGTGAAAGTTAATATGGACTCTGCTTAATCCATTGCTCCCGGCAGGGCATTCTATATTCGAACCACTCTGTATGAAAAAAAATTCTCCTAGCCTCCCCACATAATGTTTGCTCACTATCGTAAATTGATGCCCCTCCACACCTCAGGCGCAGACAGCATCACCATCCATGGTTGTACACTCCACCTTATAAGCCAGTCCGGAATCTTGATGTCTTGTTTGACCCTCAACTATTCTTTTTGCATCACATCCGTGCCATGACTTGCTCTGCCTTCCCCCATCTCTGCAACATCAATAACTCCACCACTGTCTCACACCACAGATCGCTGAAACTCTCATACACGCATTCATAACATACAGGCTTGACTATGCAAACTCCCTATTTAACAGCCTCCCCAACTCCTCCCTACATAGGCTGCAGATCATCCAGAACTCTGCAGCCTGTGTTCTGTTGTGTACCAAGCTTCGTGACCCTATCTCCCCCATCCTCACCCAACTCCACTGGCTTCCTGTCACACAGAAGATACAGTTAAAGATCCTGGTCCTCATCTTCAAAGCCCTCCATGGCCTTACTCCCCCCTACCTCTGTAACCTCCTAACCCCCTATCAACCTGCCCACTCCCTCCACTCAGCAGGCTCCGGCCTGCTTCACGTCCCATTCCTCGCCCGCCCCACCATTGGTGGGTGAGCCTTCAGCCACTCTGCCCCCACCCTCTGGAACTCCATCCCACAGTCCCTCCGCTGCAGCCCTTCCCTTGACTCCTTCAAGACCCATCTCAAGACCCTCTTCGATTACCCTCCTTCCCCCTGCCTCCACCCTCCCCGATCCTGACACCAGCTCGGGTCCGAAACACTGACTGTTTTGGAACGTCCTCCTGATGTGAAGGCTATACTAATGTTTTTTTTGTTATTGTAGTGACAAATTAATCAATAAAGATACATGCAAGTTACTGCATATACAAAGTAAGAATAAGGAGCACATAAAGCTGTTAGTTGCTTCAATATTCATTATGTCCAAACCATGAGGCAGCAATAAACCAGGCAATGAATGCTGCTCTGTATGGATTGCTATTTTGTAAGATAATTTTGATGCTTTTGGAAAATGAAATGTAGTTTGAAAAATTAACTATTATGGAAAGTTAATGACATGTAAATTATAACATTTGTGAATCTATTAAAACAGCAAGTTACAAATCTTGGATTTGCTAGGATCCGATGTACAGTCTCCTGAATTTTTGTTCTTATTTTTCTGTTCTTTGCTTACCTGTAGCAGTGCGTTTCACCAGCTAAGGTCTATTGGTGGAGGTGGAGTGGAATATATAAAGTCTTACTGTAAAACTAGCCAACCTTAGATGATAAATATATCTGCATTGAAGGCTTAATGGTAAAATACAACCACTAACAGAATATTTACATTTGTTGGAGAATATTGCAACTGAAAACCATATTTATTCCATAAGTTAAAGAGACCATATAACTTAAGAAATGAGAAAGTTTAACCCAGCCCTCAGTGGGCGTGGACCCACAACACAGAACTGTTTTTAATTTGAACTGAAATTTCCATCTCACTTAGAGAAGTCGTGGTGTAGGAAATGGAAATATTCTTAGTGGTTCAGCAGTGAGTCCTTTTCTGAGATAAAGGCAAGTAGTCACCTTGAAGGTTAGGAGCGTGTTGAGGTAATGCTTTCTGTTCAAAGTACTCCCCTTAGCTTTGTTTCAAAATGACATATATGCTTGTTATTACAAATATAATGGGAATCTCTTCATAAAGCTGTAACAAGAATAATAATAATAATAATAATCCTTGCATTTGATATAGCGCTTTTCACGTCGGGAGGACGTCCCAAAGCGCTTCACAGAACACACTGTAAAGTGAATTGACTGTATATTTGTGGGCGAATGCGGCAGCCAATTGCGCACAGCAATGTCCCACAAACAGTCGTAGATTGAAAATGACCAATTTATTATTGTTTTTGGTTTTGGAGGGATTATTATTAGGCTCTGTGTGGAGTAAGGAAACTTGCCCAAGGTTTCGCCCGCTGCCTGGGATTGAACTCAGGTCTCTCGCCTGCAAAGCGAGTGCTCTAACCACTGAGCTACAGGTCTCCACAATGAGAGCGAGTGGGTGAGAAAGAGAGGACGAGAGCGTGAGAGATGGTGTGTGTGTGTGTACGTGACAGGCTGCGTGTGAGAAATAGAGTGTGTGTGAGAGTGTGAGCGTGTGTGTGAGAGTGTGAGCGTGTGAGAGAGAGTGTGAGCGTGTGAGAGAGAGAGAGAGAGAGAGGGAGGGAGGGATAGGAATTGGGGTGTAATGTCTCTCAAACTCCAACGCTGTCACACAGCTTCAGTGCAGTAAATCCGCGCCCACACGTACACACGTACATAGAAATAGAAATGTAAATAGAAGAGGACTATTTATAATGATAAGAATATGATTGAACCCCATTCCCCCCAAACAATTGTGACACAAGCAGCATACATCACTGAGTGGCTTCATTTACTTTGATGGATGCAGATTCTATGAGCTGGCCTGTGTAAGGGTTAATTTAAATTTGTGACCCTGCGTTGAATTAAGGACTGACACAAATGTTGTACAAAAATATAGATGTTTATTAAATCAGATTAGCAATAGTTATAAGTAATTAAAAGACTATATCACAATAATGCTTACATATCGACGCATAGTTCACAACGATTTAAGTTGACCTAACCAAATGATGAGAACCAATTCTGATAAGGAATGAAAACAGCTTGTTTATAAACAGTCTTTTGTTTCTCCTCCTTGAGCAAGAATCTTCTTCAAAGCTAGTCTCAACCAGCTCCCCTCATATGAGATTGATCATATGTTTCAAATATATATGTATAAACATCGCAAATATAATTTGAGATATTATTTAAGATATTAATTACAGAATCTTGCACCTAGGAGACAGTACCAGGGCGTCTGACTCCAGAAGATTGCAGAGGTGAAGGTACTGATGCATGTTCCCCATTACTGTGCTTTTCTCCCATCAAGCTAATCCTGTTCAGTTTCAAGGCCTAACATAACATGTAGGAGCAGGAGTAGGCCATTCGGCCCTTCGAGCCGGCCCCGCCATTCAATCATGGCTGATCTTCTAATCTAACTCCAGCTAATAACCTGACCCTGCCTTATCCCCATATCCCTTAATCCCTTTTGCAATAAGAAATCTATCTATCTCAGTCTTGAATATGTTCAAGGACTGAGCGTCAACAGCCCTTTGGGGTAGTGAGTTCCATACATTCACCACCCAATCCAAAGTATCATTGCCATTGAACTAAACTGGACTGATTGCATCAACAATCTATTCCATTTTAAAGGTCTTCACTTCCTTGAAATTAAATAACTTTCATCGTGGGCTTGTTTCAGAGAGACTTGCTGGTTGGCTTGTGCTCAAGACCTGTGGTTTCTGTTTATGGTACTTTTCAACTTTGTTGTGGGTTTTAAGACTTAGCAGTTGGATCTTTTTAGTTCTTTTCTGGGTTGTGATCTGTGTTTTTGTGCTTTCTTCAATTCTATACCACTTTTGAACAGAGAACTAATTAAAGGATGAAGGCAAGGCCTATACACCTGCAACATTTGTGAACTAATACATAGAACAACAACCACAAAATTATATTTGTATAGCCCCTTTCACGTCGGGAGGATGTCCCAAGGCGCTGAATAAAGGAAGAAGAACGTGACACCCACAATTCTGTCTCACAGTTAATCACACTCCAGATAAAGGACAAGCAATATAGCAAATGCAATTGCCAAGGTCTCAGAGACAGTGAAAACAATGCTGCACACTGCAGCTGTTCAATTTCATGCAACAACTTGTTCATTGCACAGGAGGAGGTTATTTTACTGCCGATACAAATTGTGCAAGCATCTGCTATTGAAAACACTCATGTGACTGACAACAATATAAGGACAATCTAAAGATACTCAGATTGGCATTATGTGGTGCCTATGGGTGCTCACAGGCACTAATAATCCTTGCATTTGAAATTGCGCTTTATTATAGTATCAAAACACCTCAAAGAGCTTCATAGAGTTTACTGTAGAGTATACTCACTGTACATTTTCTAGGCATATTTGACTCTTCTGAGTCTACAATCTTCTGTTCACCTATAAAATGCATAGTGACCACACATTACAGTGTATCATGTGACACACTGAGACATCCTTACAACATGAAAGATGCTATATCAAATGCAACGATTATTTACTTATTTTATTGTAAACACGGCAGCCACTTTACACATAACAGCATCCAGGAAACAGCTATGAAGTGAATAACCAATTTTATTTGGGGATTTGTTAGCCGGAACACCAGGTGAAACTCCTTTCTCTTTTCCAATAGTGCCATGGGATCTTTAACATCCAACTGAACAGAAAGACATGACATTGAATTGACAGGTAGACAGACCTCCAGGATTGCATTGATCTGTCAGTGTGTACAATGAGCTCAAATTCACAACATAGGGCTTGTTTCAGAGATGAGAGTGCTACTAACTAAGGTAATCTGCCACCTTTTTTCCTTCTTACATTCTTAAATTTTAGTCTTAATTTCGGAAATGGCGTCTTTTGAAAATGGCTTACAAATTGGAATTGAATTAAGAATTTTCCACAATTCTGCATAATTTTAATTTCTAAGACAAATAGTCTTGACATGTTAAAGCTTCCATCTTATGTGAAGTGGAGCAATGATTAGACAATTTAGAGCTTGTCAATTTTGAAAGGAAATATCTCAGAGGGGACCTTTAAAGTTACACAAGATTTTAAATAGGATGAAGAAAGTAAACCTAGAACAATACTTTTGGATATACTGAGACAGTAGGTGAAAAAGGACACGGGTTTAGATTTGCAAAGGGCAATTTCAGGGCAGACATCAGGAAGTATTTCTTTAGCTGGAGGATAATTAACAGCTGGACAAGCTACTGGGAATGGTGGCTGAGGTCAGGTCACCTATTTCACTTGAAAAATAGCTTGATACTGTGATGGAAAATAATGGATATTCCGGGAGGATGAAACGAAATGGGCCAAACAACCCTCTTCATTGAAACTTCTCTTGTGATTTTCTGGTTCTTTCAAAACTTTACAAATTATAACTGATGACAACAAATCTGAAATCATTATCACAATGTTGATTCTAAAGACTGAATCTATGGATTCCAGACGTCAGATAATCAAGCTCACATTGATGATATTTATTATTTGTATCACAAAGGTACAGAAAAGGCATAGTTACCAATCTGGAAAACAGAGATAAAATGGCTTTTGTATGTTTGTCATCCTGGATATGTCCTAAACAACAACAGCTGCACTGGATATATTTATACTACATTCTTTCATTGATCCGGTCATCACTACAAAGCCATCCGAGCATTGTTCTGACTATGACCATAAGTCCACCTGATATCATTTCCTTATCTTCTGCATACAACGACCCTCTATTTACAGATCTTATTTTCACACAATTATAACAGACATGGTCAAGGATATTAAACGTAGTTTACAAAACACATACACATATTACACATTAAAAATGCTGACACTCATGTTTTACAACAGCAAAGTTACAAAGTACAAATGTTCAGTAGGTTTCCATTTATAACCACAATGCATAGCTGCACACATTTCAATGGTCAACTTAACAAAGTTTCATCAATCTACACAAGTATATTTGTCCATCTCGCCACAGCCTGACCTGCTGAGTGTTTCCAGCGATCTCTGTTTATGTTTCAGATTTTCAGCATCTGCAGTCTTTTGCATTTTATTTATTTTAATTCACTGCCACTTCTCTTCTAAGAATGCCTACCTTGGAGATGTTTTGCTCTTCTCTTCACAGATACTGCCTGACCTGCTGAGTGTTCCCACAAGTATATATATAGATGTCTATTTTCTATGAGTCTTTTAAAGATTGTCAGAGTTAATTAGCAGCAGGGCTTTATTGAACCAAACCTTTGCATGTTCCCTGGTGTTATGTAAAATTCCTGATCTAGCCATGTCTAAGTGTTTGATGTTGATTCAAGTACAAATGTTCTCTATCTGTTCTTGTTTTGTTGCTCAGTATATTGATCCCACTCAGTTAAATACTCTCCAGCATCAAACTGTTACGACAATGAAATCTGAAAATTTATAACATCGACAGACAAAGTACTATTTGTTTTCAGATAGGTACGTTTTCAATATTACCAAGAAAACAATGTTGACTTTATAGGATAAACAAGTTTTATTGAGGGTGTTAATTGGATAATATATCGTAAACAGAGTTAATTCTTTCCAAGTAAACACTGGCCTGTTGTTGTATAGCAGATGCACCTGATTCCTAGAGGAAATAAAGTGATGGTTAGTTTCTAAACAGTAATTTTAGACAGCACTATTTGCTGACAGAAGTGAAATTTATAGAGGTTTATAACACATGCAATGTGATCATACTGGATGCATTATGAAATGGAACATATTTCAAATTATTTCTAAAGAATGGCTGTACAACAAAACACCCCTCTGGCTTTCATGCATTGGATGCATTCCTATCCACCTCAAAATCTGCAACAGAACAATGATTGCAACAGAAAAATGAAGCCTCTGCCAGAATCTCTTTGTAACTAGTTGCAAGAAGGTACTCTATCTTTTAATGAGGGTACTCTATCTTTTAACATCCAGCCCTGCTCCTGTAGAAGTATAACTGTCCTTTGCTTGGTATTCCCTCTTTTTGATGCCACAGTTGAGTCACAGATTCAATTTGTGGAAAACAGTAGGACAATAATCTTTATATGTACAAAAAAGTGCACCATAAATTTACTGTTGGAGCATTGCATACTGATTGTGTGTAAAATGTAATAATTACCTGTGTATGTACTCTGTTAGTAGGTTTGGTCTGCTTCCTACATTTTTTAAAATAAAAGAAATCCATTATATTGACTGATATCTGACTTATTTTCTCCTGATAAATTGCAGATATCACTTGACAAAATTTCAATCATTACATTACATTACATGATTAATTTTTCAATGCAGATATTAGCACACGTCAATTACACATTATGTTTTGGCTACCAATGTTCACCATAACAATTACTTGAAACAAAAAAAGGAAACATATTTGTTGACACCATAGTATATGCTAAAAAACAAGTCAGTCAAACAAGCTTGACAAGCATTTCAAGGGATCAGGTGGTTGCTGTAAAATCAAACAAATTAAGGCTTGCTATTTTTGGAAACATACTATATTCACATGGAAAATACTGAATGGTGTGCATAAGAGTATTTTCCTCACTTGCAAATGCAAAGCAATGCAATAAACTGTGTTAAAGTTATTTTGGGTGTTGTGCATTACCTGATCATTGTGAAGTTTAAAAAGAGTAAAAAGCTTAGGATAATAAATGAAGAATGAACATTTAAAATCTTTGATGATACTAATAATACTTTCCTAATAGTTTCTCGAATTAGATAAGCAAGATGCGTCCATCCAGGGAGAAAGTGTGCATTCCATTTAAATAATCTATCTCTGGGATTTCCATGTAGATGGGATGCATGTAATTCTCAGCTTGGTTTGGATACTCTTAAACATGGTGATGGATTTCCGCATATGTCAGACACCTGGCTGGCAAAGAAAAATTATGATTCTAAGAAATAGACAGCCATCTTTTTTGAGAAAAGTAATGCCGTTGTTTTGATGTTATTTCTGTTTTTGTGATGATCTACTGTCATTTGTTGAATCAGAGACTGATCTATTATTCCCTTTTGCTTTCTACTGATGAGGTGAACATCAAATATCTGAGGCGAGCTTGCAGCAACAACAACTCCATTTATAAAGCACCCTTCACGCAGGGTAGTGTCTCGGAGTGATTAACAGTGGCGAAGCCTGACTCTAAGCTAGGGGGCGGGGGGGACGCGACCTTAGGCAGGTCGAAGAGGAAGGTCTTCAGGTGTGATCTGAAAACGGGAAAGGAGGAGGCAAGGCGGGGAAATTGAGGAAGAGTGTTCGAAAGTTTCAGGGCAAAGTGGCTGAAAGCACAGCCATTGATTGTGGAGCAACAACAACAACAAGATTACATTTGTATAGTGCCTTTCATGTCGGGAGGACATCCCAAGGCGCTAGAGGGGATGAGGGACAACCAAGAGGCAGGAGCCAGCTGAGGGGTGGCAAAGGGTAGTGAAGTGAGGAGTGAGCACGTCAGAGAGGAGTGTGAAGATCTTGAAGTACACAGAATGAAGTCAAACAAGGGAAACCTTCATAATGCTGGAAAGAGATAGCAGGGTCTTCCCTTCAGAGGGAGAAAGCTGGGAAATCTGATTTCAAAACCCAGAGGCAAGTGCAACCTTGAGCTCACACAAGCCCATCTAGCAATCCATCAAATACCTTCAGATAGTGTCAGGGGGGAATGCAAGTTACACACTCTCTAACCTGGCGTTATAATGAGTTTGGGCTGTTAAGGTTACAAAAGAAAACATATTGATCTATAGTATCACATTGCAGCTTATATATTTTACCATTATAACGTCAACCAGAGTTTAGCAACATACTTACATTTTCCAAATAATGATAATGATGATTACAGTGATAACGATGATCGCTATGGGTGAAAGAATGTATAACAAAATAATTCTCATCTGATCTAGAAGACAGAAACAATCAGTTTATAACAGATATTCAGGTGAAAAATGCGGTTTGTTATATGATAATTAGCAGTAGCAGCAGTAATGGTAGTAATTAACACAAGTGCTATTATAACTGCCGAACCTTGCACTGAAACCATTCAATAATTATTGACTAGCTCACGGTGATGAATGGATTGACCTACAGCTTGATTGATATGTTGGCAGCCACCATTGTTGTGGCTGTCCATGGACTGTTGCATTTCAGTGGTACTTGTTATGTTATGTTATGTACTTCATGCGATAAATTTAGTTGAGGTCAGGGCAGATTTTCATAATTGTTACTGAATGGTTTGATTGAATATTTTGCAATGTTAGAATTAGCACCAGGGATGATTAACACATCACATGCCCATTTTTCACTGAATTCATCATTTCAGTTTTCACAATTGATTATTGCAGTTAAATTCCACATCTAGTTTTTCTGCTTCCTAAATCTCTAACACCAATAGATATCAGAAGAGCACATGTTACTAGAAATTAATGAATGTCTACAAAGAAACAAGACCATCCAGGATGCATGTGAAGATCTTTGAGGAAACACCAAAAGAAATAGGTGAGGCTCCAATTAATTGTTTACAAACTCTGTAAGCACATTAGAGCTATACCTGAAGAGCGGAGCATTGGAATTATTATCCCGAAGTTCAAAAAGGCAATGATATGTTAGCCTGGAAATTATAGATTAGTTATCCTAATAAACAAATGCTGGTTTATTACAGCTCCATGGAGACCTCACTTATCTCCCTTCTCTACCCCAAAGGATTTTGCTGGTTAATTGGTGGGATTTCTGATTATCAGTCTATGGGAGGCATTTATAAATATGAAGTGTAAGTGTCAACAGACAGGCATTCAGAATTTATTGTTGAAGGGATTGTTCCTGATAAAGACTCCCTAACACTGTTGGAGAATTTTATTCATCATGTTTTGGTAAAATTACTAGCCTTTGGCAGCATGTGTTTTATGGTATTAATAGAAAGTGCATTATTGGTGTTATATATTTACAATATAATATCTTTTTACATTTATACATTGGGAGGAGATTTGGAATGTTATCCAATAGTAAAAAAAATTGCAAGGAAGATTTTCTCCTTTAGTGTTTATTCTTATAGGTTGAGGGAACAATCTTGTATGAGCGGGAACATTTGTTGCATGACGACAGAAGGAGTCAGGAATCAGCTACCACTTGTAAATTTGTGGAAATATCATGTGGTGTAAATAGTCCAGTTTCCAAAACAGCAATAATGTCAATATCAGGTTCATAGCATTCAAGAAAATCTGGATCAATGACACAAATAAGCAAGAGAGTGGCGGATAGTTTTAATGTAGATAAATAATAATAATAACCCTTGTATTTGATATAGTGTTTTATCACATCTTCAAAGCATCTCAAAATGCTTCACAGAATATACTGAAAGTGAATTGACTGTATATTTTATGGGCGAAATGCGGCAGCTAATTCTGCACAGCAGTGTCCCACAAACAGTCATGGATTGAAGTGATCAATTGTGAAGGAATTATTACCCCCGGAAAAGCCACTCCCCAATCGACTAACAACCGGATTCCTACTTACTGCTAGGTAAACAGAGGCTTGTGGAGTAAGGAAACTTGCCCTACATTTTGCCCTACCGGGAATCAAACCCAGGTCTCTCGCTCGCGAGGTGAATGTTCTAACCATTGAGCTACAGGACTCCAAATGTATGGCAATGGTGATTGGAACAAGAAGCCACAACTATGAAGGAGGAATAGCAAGTGCCAAGGTCTGTAACTAACAGTAAACAGAGAATAATCCCCACAAAACTCCTACCCTTTGCAGATTATGCAACAGAACAATGGAAACTGATTAATAAAGTATACATCTTTTTGTTTTTAGTAAAACAGATTAAGATGTAAGAAAACAAGAAGCACTTACCTTGTACATTAACAAGATATGAGTTTGTGATGCACAAATTGCCTGCTATCAATGTGCAGTTGTATGTTCCTGAATCAGAAAGCTGCACATTCTGTATCTGTAGACTGTAGAGTTCCTGAGGACTTCGTAAGAGCACAAACCTCTGGCTGTTATTCCATTTGTATGTCAGGTTGCGTACCACTTGATATGCAATAATA
Source organism: Callorhinchus milii (assembly GCF_018977255.1). Classification (NCBI taxonomy): domain Eukaryota; kingdom Metazoa; phylum Chordata; class Chondrichthyes; order Chimaeriformes; family Callorhinchidae; genus Callorhinchus; species Callorhinchus milii. Next base: position 24,753,548 of record NW_024704745.1, read on the forward strand.
AGTTCACTTGTACTGTTGGTTATTTTGAACCAGCTCACTTGAGTTATGTTTATCACTGAGGTGTTCCTACACTGAAGAGTTATTGTTTCTCCGACTGAAGTGTTAACAGATTCTCTGTCATCAGCACCTGCGAAGGAAACTGTTTAACCAAAAATGATTGTGATGTGAAGAAACCTGTGATAAACAAATTTACACTTTACTGCAAATTAGAAGCATGGTGTGAAAATTGTGATGCTTAATAAGTATCACATTGTATCTGTTAAGAAACAGCAATTTGTAATCTATTACAAAAGACAAGCTGCTGGTAAGAAAGCCTCTGGCCCCCAACCTTAGCATAGTTATGACATTTTTTATCACTTAGACATCTATTTCGTGGAATTCCCTTCCGAATAAAAATATGATTGAAAGGGAAGACACTCTGAAATGACAGGTACTCTCTTTGACAATAGACTTAGTGTGAGCCCTGAGTTATTTGCAGTTAGCATGCAGGTGACAATGGGAATGTATTTGATATTTGGTTACAAGATGAGCTGATGTGCATTAGAAATAAACTATTATTGGATCAACTGACCAATTGACCAAGCAACAATGTGTAAGCATGGTTAAACTGGTGACATTGGTAAGCCTCATTGTATAAACATTATGAATTACTGTAAAACTAAGAATCTATCTCATAAATGGTGCACATTCAGCAAACGTTTTACAAATGCCCATGGTCTAAATACATTCAAAATACAGCTTCATTAGCAATAGATTTTCATGACCTGGGGGAATTGGTGAATATGAAAAGAAGAATCATACTCATCAAATTAAGTTGCATAATATTGGAACTTAGAATCACTTCTTGATTGGGACATTTCATGAATGAGAAATGCCAGTATTGAAAAGCTCCAAATTTTCAAATAGCAAATTGTGAGCTTCACTAAAGGATTAAAAATGAACAAATCCTGCACCTACTGGGTTGTTTTTCACAATGATTGAACCTGCTTGAGAGCTGATCTAATTTCTATCATCTGTGACAAAAAGGAGCGCCTAGTGACTGTTCAGAGATTATCGTCCGGCTGGTCTGTACAATACACATCTAGATATGTGCAGGAGTTAATAGTTTAGAAAGCTTATGATTCCTGAAAAATTGATCCCAATATATATATATTTTTTCAACAACTCCCTCCTAATATTTACACTGTATTCTTCTGGGTCAGACAGTATGTTTCATAATAATATACATCAATATAATAATTTCTGTTCATACTGATCATGGAAAACCTCATTGCAGTAGTTCTAAGGTGAAACATTTCCGTTTTTTTGTTTCTGTATTAGAGCTGATGAAGTGTGGAAGCATTTGAAAATATTTGATTTCTCCCCAAGAATCGATATCAATCAATTTATCCTTTTGAATTTTGAATTCACCTTGACTTTCATGGTGAGAATAATAGAAATTTAGAGTGCAGAAGGAGAGGCTGTTTAGCCCAACCAGTCTGCACCAGCTCTCAGAGCAAGTTGTTCTTTCCATCTCACTGATCTGTCCTAACCCTTCCAGATTTATCTTTTATCTGTAATTAATTCTATTCTACGCCTTTTCTATCTCTTTTTAGTTCCTGAGCAGCATTGAAAATTTTAAACTCTGTCTTGGGACGTCCTCCCGACGTGAAAAGCGCTATACAAATGTAATTTTGTATTTTTTTGTACTGTATTATAACCAAGTCTAGTATTTACATAAATTTGTCTAACAAAGTAAATAGAGTCAAAACTGTTTTCAGGAACCACTCAGGGTGGCCATTATATAAGGGTGGCCTGTGGGTAAGGGTGCGTTGATTAGTTGGCTGGTTCTGAAATTATTAAAACATTTCCGTGGGTTAAAAATTTCTTTGGGCCCCACGTGTAGACTCTCGCTGGACTCCTAGCGCATTTACCAACACCTCCTCACCAGTGAGGTGGGAAGCTGTGGGCATCATGTAGAGTGCTCAGCATAAGCCCCCGGAAATTGATAATGCATTAGTGGTAAGTACACTCAAATTCAGTTTCCCCTTGGGAGAGAGAAAAAAATAAGCGCAATCACCCAAATTAAAATTGAATTTAAGGCAGCTATCGAAAAATTGATAATTCTTTAATTTAAAGACTGTGATGTTACAAGTAAGAACATACAAACTACACTTAAATTGGTTGCTTTAACAAGTTTGACTGTATATTAATTGAATCACTTTTAAAATATTAAGATTGTAAATATTTGAAATATAGTAACAACAACAACAAGATTACATTTGTATAGCGCCTTTCACGTCGGGAGGACATCCCAAGGCGCTGGACAGTTTACAGCATTTCAGACCCAAGCTGGGGTCAGGGGGGAAGAGGGGAGGGGAAGGGGGGTGGCCGATAGCATGGTCGAAGAGGAGGGTCTTGAGGCGGGACTTGAAGGCGGCTAAGGAGTGGGCGAGGCCATGGAGGGCTTTGTAGGTGAGGACCAGGATTTTGAACTGGATCCTCTGAAGGATAGGGAGCCAATGGAGTTGGGCGAGAATGGGGGAGATGGGGTCACGGAGTTTGGTGTGGGAGAGGACACGGGTTGCAGAGTTCTGGATTATCTGCAGCCTGTGGAGGGAGGAGTTGGGAAGGCCGACAATCAGGGCATTTGTGTGTATAAACACTATATACACACAATTATGAAATACATACTCAATTAACTGAAGTATACACATAAATAATCATTAAATACTTCAAAATGAAACAAATTAATATTTGGATCTATGTTAAGATTAAAACATATCAATTTCAAATAAAAGTAATTTCTGAAATTAACTCAACACAATACTTCTTAGGTTAATTTAATTGTTGCTCCCATGGTATTCTGTAAACTCTGCTGTTTGCTTTGTCTCAATACTTTAAGTCCCAAAAATGTCATACCGTTGTCCATCATTTGCCTTCTCTAAATGTTTAAACATTCTAAATTGTGCTTTAACCCATCAATACTTCATTAACTATCAGTTAATGAATCTTCCACTAACACCAGAATGCCTGTTATTGACATCTTATATGTTGCTATAAATATTAATAGTGTACTGTTCTTTTACCTCCATCCAAAACCTAATCAACATAGTATAACAGTGCTGTTTAATTACCAGTCCCATAATTATAATGTTTGCATAGAGCAGTTAATCATGACAAAATATCTCAAAGCTCTTGAGCTGTCCTTTCTTCCCCACATCCGCGCCACAGCTGGCACTGCCTTCCACCACTTCCGAAACATCACCAGACTACGGCACTACCTCACCCCTCACGCTGCTGAAACTCTGGTCCACGCCTTCATCATCTCAAGGCTGGACTACGGGAACTCTCTCCTCGTCGGCCTTCCCGGCACCTCTCTCCACAAGCTGTAGGTCATTCAGAACTCTGCAGCTTGAGTACTGTCCCGCACCAGGCTTCGCGACCACATCACTCCCACCCTCGCTCGCCTCCACTGGCTCCCCATCCCCCAGAGGATCGAATTCAAGATCCTCATCTTCATCTACAAGGCCATTCATAGCCTTGCACCCTCCTACCTCTCTGACCTACTATCCCCCCACGTACCTGCCTGTACCCTCTGTTCCTCTGGCTCCGGTCATCTCCACATCCCCCGCCCTACCATCGGTGGCTGGGCTTTCAGCCTCTTAGCCCCTAGGCTCTGGAACTCCATCCCCCAGTGCCTTCGCCTTACCTCCTCCCTTTCCTTCTTCAAGGCCGGTCTCAAGACCTTTCTCTTCAACCGTGCCTTCAGCTCCCCTCTCAACTCTCTACCACCTCCTCGGTTCCCTCCCTTCCCTCCCCTCACCCTGACCATTTTCCCCCTGCTCGGGTCCCCACCCAACTGTCCAGCGCCTTGGGACGTCTCCCGACGTGAAAGGTGCTCTATAAATTAAATCTTGTTGTTGTTATTTACAGGATTTTACTTTAAACTGTAGTATTTGTATATCTGTAGGCGTTTTGCAGGCAATTTGACATAGCAATGTCCCACAAATGGCCGTGAAGTGAACGTCAGGACACAGAGAAACTCCCTTGTCTTTTCATAAAGTGTAATATCCACCTCAACAGGGTTATTTGACCTTGGTTTAACATCTGAAAGACAGCACCTCTGACACTGCAGCTCTACCCACAGCACTGGCTTGAGTAACTGCCTGGTCTATGAGCTCAAAGACCCAGTGTGGGCAGTCAACAACAACAACAACAACAACTTGGACTTGTATAGCGCCCTCCACGCTGGATGGCATCTCAGAGGGCTTCACAGTAACGGATCCCGGGTCCAAGCCAGAGGGATGGGGAGGAAGGTGACCAAAGGTGCTGTCGAAGAGAAAGGTCTTCAGGAGGGACCTGAAAATAGGAAGAGAGGATGCGAGGCGAAGGGAGTGAGGAAGGGAATTCCAGAGCCTCGGGGCATAGTGGCTGAAGGCAAAGCCGCCAAGGGTGGAACGGAGGACTTGGGGGACGAGGAGGAGGCCAGATCCGGAGGAACGAAGGCGACGGGTATTGGTTTGAGGAGAGAGGAGGTCAGAGAGGTAGGGCGTTGCAGAGGAGTGGAGGGATTTGAGTACAAGAGTGAAGATCTTGAAGTCGATCCTCTCTGGAATAGGCAGTCAGTGCAGGCTGGCAAGGACTGGGGTGATCATTGATTGGCGGGTTGTTTTCCAGGTGTAATAATCCCTTCAAAATCCAGGACTGTTCATGGGTCACTGTTTTACACAATTGGCTGCTGTGTTTTGTCCACAAAATATATAGTCCATTCACTTCACAGTATATGGTGAGAAGTGCTTTGAGATGTCTCAATAATGTGATTAGGAGCTATATCAAATGCAAGAATAATTATATTATTATTATATAATGTTAATAAAATGCTATCAGACATTAAAGGATCTGATGAAAGTTTGTCAAAAGGTTAATGGGCAAGCGAAAAACATTCAATAAACCACAGAAGTGTTATCAAGAACAGATTTCCAGTACAATTCAAATAGGCTGATACTCCATTTGTAGTCTTCTTGAGCGAGAAGGTGTTTAAATATTACATTTGAATTTTAAGACAAAAACATTTACGACATTGTCAAGATGCTCAACGATCTTCACAGGATTCACTGTAAGGATTCTATTTATAGGCAAACACAGCAGTCAATTTGTGCATAGGAATGTCCCAAAAACAGCCATGAAGTGAGTGACCAATTTTATTTGGCGGGTTGTTGGCCAGGTCCCGGAGAAACTCTCTTTTCGAATAGTGCCATGGGATCAGTAATGTCCATTTGAACAGGCAGGCACAATCTCAGTTTAAGACCTCATTACAGCATTAGTTCACTATGGCTGCATGAGCTCTCGGATAAAACATTTTGAGTTGTCCAGATCTGGGAGTCCAACAGTTAAATGGTACATCATTAACATACATTATTAATTAGCTATTGAAGGGCAGTTGTTGTACGGGTTTACACAGCTCACATAGAAGACTTTATTTCCAATTACTGTGTAACTCTAATTGAAATAATTACCATTCAACAAAACTGAAAGTTTATGCATTTGGGATGAAGTTTAGTAGTCAAATAAGTGACCTTAAGATATTTAACACATTGACTGCTCCTCAAATGTTCTGGAGATGATCACCAAATCAGATACCTTTCTCAATAGTCACCACAGACAAGTCAATTGCACCATATGCTGGATTTCTGCCTCACGCGTTACAGAATTGAACTGCTGCTTAGTGCGTTATTACTTTAACCAAATAAAAATTGGAGTAAAGCCAGAAGGACAATGGTTTAATTCATGAGCTTGCTTCTCTGCTGAGAGAGTTCTAAAGCTATCAGAAGTGGTGTCCGCCTTCAGCCTATGCAGTGAGCAATCAATGTGTTAAATGTCATATTGTCACTAAAGTTTAAATTAGCAGATTAATTAGTAGTTTAAATTAGCAGATTAACATATGTGTACATTTACCTGATTGCTACAGTGATAGATCTGTTCAAATTGTCAGTTCCTCATGTTACTCATTTAACTGTTCTTCAATAATAATCATTACATTAACAAATAAGTGTTGGTATGCATTAATAATAATAATCCTTGCATTTAGTGTAGTGCATTATCATGTTGAAAGAATGTCTCAACCCACTTCGCAGGATTTACTGTGGAGTGAAGTGACTTTGTATTTGTAGGCAAACACGGCAATACAATTGCACACAGCAATGTTCCAGAAACAGCTTTGAAACAAATGACCAATTTTATTTGGGGGATTGTTGACCAGGACACTGGGAGAGAGAAACTCCCTTCTCTTTTTGAATAGTGAATCTTTAACATCCACCTGAAATGGCAGATGAGACCTCGGTTTAGCATCTCATCAAAGAGATGGCACCTCCAACAGTGCAACACACCACAGTACTGAATTGGAGTGTCAGCTTTGACTATGTCGTGATACTCGGCTTTATAAATAGGGGTAAAGAATACAAAAGTAAGGAGGTTATGATAAACCTTTATAAAACACTGGTTATACCTCAGCTAGAGGACTGTGTGCAGTTCTGGGCATCACACGTTAGGAAAGATGTCAAGGCCTTGGAGAGGGTGATAAGGAGATTTACCAAAATGGTACCAGGAATGAGAGACTTAATTTATCGGAAGACTAGAGAAGCTAGGATTATTCTCCTTGGAGCAGAGAAGGTTAAGAGAAGATTTAATAGAAGTGTTCAAAATTATGAGGGGATTCGATAGGGTGAATAAGGAGAAACTGTTTCTACTGGCGGGTGGGTCGGTTACCAGAAGATACAGATTTAAAATAGTTGCCAAAAGAACCAGAGGGGAGGTGAGGAGAAATGTTTTCACACAGCTAGTTGTTCGGTTCTGGAATGCATTGCCTGAAAGGGTGATGGAAGCTGATTCATTAAACAACTTTCAAGACAGAAATAGATAGATATCTGGGGAGGACAGGTTTGCAGAGCTATGGGGAGAGAGCAAGGGGTGGGTGGGATTAATTTGGACAGCTCTTTCAAAGATGAACACGATGAGCCGAATGGTCTCCCTCTGTGCTGTATAATTCTATGATTCTATGTGAGTTGAAGTCCCTATGTGGGATTTGAACCCACAATCTTCTGACTCAGACGCAAGCTGACACATAACAAAGAATTGCAGTATTGCAGATAACAGGGTTTAAACCTGCAGATTTTTGCAATAAATTTGTTACTATAACAGAATTCAGAAATAGGCAGTTTATTTGTAACAAGTTCGGAATGAAGTCCCTTTCTGCAGGCAGCACAAGCTGCGCTGGGTTGTTAATTTTACTTAGCTTTTTTTCCCAGTCAGTACGAGTCTCAAAGCATATCATCTTGCTGACATTTGTTACTTCAGTGGGTTGATAGCTGTTCTGAAAAGATAGTTATTTGATCTGAATGGGCCTGTTACATCAAAAGATGGATGAACACTTAGAGGACAGAAAACACAATTTCAGCAAGAGGCAAAGCGTCTCAACGAGCTTCACAAGATATATTGTAAAGTGGATTTGAATGTGTATTGATGAGATTTCAACATAATAAGGGCTGTATCAAATGCAAAGACTTTGGTGATTTTTAAAGATTATTATGCCACATTCACAAAAGTCTTAGTCAGAACATAATAAATGATGAGGAAGTGTATAGTCAATGAGGTAGTCAGCAGCATTTTAGATATTTCTTAACAAACAGCACTTCTGCATTTATTGTTTTATATTTCTAATCAGTTTGCTAAAAGACACTTACGTGCTGAAATTACTTAGCTTCCAAGACTTAAAAATTTTCTCTTGAAATTTAAGATCACGTAGAATTACAGAAAATTCCTAAATTCAATTTTAATTTGCTGCTTACTTTTCCGCATTGTTAATAATAATCCTTCAAAAAACCAAAAACAATAATAATTTGGTCATTTTCAATCTACGACTGTTTGTGGGACATTGCTGTGTGCAAGTGGCTGCCGCGTTCTCCCACAAATATACAGTCAATTCACTTTACAGTGTGTTTTGTGAAGCGCTTTGGGACGTCCTCCCGACGTGAAAAGCGCTAGATCAAATGCAAGGATTATTATTATTATTGTTAAAAAGAATTGACTTCCAAATTAAGAATAAATTGCAGAATTTCCTACAATTCTGCATGATTTTAAATTCTAACATGTAAAGACCACATTGAATTTCAGGCCTTTAAAGGCTAAAAGCAATTCAAAGAAACCTACTGATGAAATCAACTCCTGTGAAGTTCTACTAACCATATAACATTATAAAATAAGTTAATTGAATTGAAATTATTTTACAATCTTATGTTAATAAAAGAAGCCCAACAACTAGGGCAGTGAAATACTATTCTGCTGTTTAGATAAAACTGTCAACAACATAGCACAATTCTCAGCAAGTTCCCTTCAATGAAAATAATTTTAAAAAACTGGTTTTCTGAGCTTTACCTGAAATGATGAATAGAATCCAAACAATTTCAGTGTGGAGGGGTGATCTATAAGAGTTGCAACACTTCATTTTGTAGTAATAGATAACTCATCAAGTGCTGGCCCACATCTATTTTATAGCAGCGATCCAAATGTGGGCAGAGCATGCACCGTGTGGTTTCTCCTTCCTGTGATTCACCGAAAAAAATTAAGGTGTCTACAAGCTGCAACCTTCCTCCTTTCATTGACTTGTATTGTCCAAGTTTTAATATGAACATAAAATGAATTTGAAGGATACTTCAGATAGAGCTCATCAAATGGTCTGCTTGTACAGTATGACACACACCACAGTTTGATACCACACGTACAGATGCAAGACATTCAAAGTTCTAAATCTGCTCCGTTGGGTTAGATGATCTTGAATGAGTCTAAAGTAGCACATTGTTACTAAGCCATGGTCACATGGAACCTTTCCCATTGCTTAATCCTCATTCTTCTGGTGTTCAGATCTTTCCTTTGGTGATATATTTTGACCCCAGCATTTCTACTGATCTGAAAGATTGCCTGTTAGACATCAATTCCTGGATGAGCTGTAACTTTCTCCAAATCAACGTCGACAAAATTGAAGCTAACCTACTCAGCTCCTGTGAGCTCCCACAATAGGCTTCATGATCCAATCAACCCATTCTTTGCCTGACTCCACTGGCTTCCAGAGAATCAATTTTAAGATCCTTATCCTTGCTTTCAAATAATAATACTTGTATTTGATATAACACATTATGACGTCTTCGAGATGTCTCAAAGTGCTTCACAGAATATACTGTGAAGTGAATTGACTGTATATTTTGTGGGTAAAACACAGCAGCCAATTGCAGTGTCCCACAAACAGTCGTGGATTGAGTGAACAATCTATTTATTATTATCTATTTTTTTAAGGAATTATAAATGACTCCATAGCCTTTCCCAACCCTATCTTGGTGATCTCCAGCAACTCTCCTCTCTTGGCCACTCCGTGCCTGCTCTTTTCTCCTTCATTTCCCCACCCACTCTGCCCCACCATCAACAGATGAGCGATCAGCTAGTTTGTCCTCCACTCACTCTCTGGAACTCCTCTCTGAAATCTCATTGCCTTGTCTTTCACTCTCGATTTTCAAAACCAATCTAAGTACTTATCTGTCTGATGGTGTTTTCAGCTATCTACCCCTTCATCATCCTCCCAACTCGAGCTCCCACTCAGTCTTTGCAAAATAATTTGAGATATTCTCCTGATGTGAAAGGTGCTATATAACTGCAACTTGTACTTGTGAGTTGCTGGCTAGAGAAAGGGAAAACAATCAGTCAGAGTTCCCACATAGGATTGCTATCTAGTGATCCCTGCAGGAAATATATTTGTGGACATTGTGGAAGGACAGGATTGGCTCCCACAGTGGTACTGTCTGCCAGCACTTTCTAGCTCATTCCTGGCTCACACCCAAAGACGATCATTTAGATTATTACAAAAATAATCTGTACCAGTTGTGCAACTAAGCTCCTATGTGAGCTGTTGCTTTCAGGCTTTAACCAAAAGTTTCTTCAGATAGAATGAAGCCTATAACGACTTAATATTTCTTCACTGTTTATAAGAGGTATAAGATTTATAACACTGTTTATTGTTCACTTCCTCTTTCCCCACTTGCAAAGCCCACCTCAAGACATACCTCTTGGACCACAATTTTGATCATCTGTCCCCTCCCATCCTCTTCAGCCACTCTTCCTGACTCAGATGTCCAGCCAGCAGTATAAAGTATTCCTGACGTGAAAGGAGTTATACAAATGTATATTATACTATCTTATTTACTCCTCACTTGAGCAACAACATCAACAACAACAATAACACAATTACATTTGCATAGCGCCTTTCACGTTGAGAGGACATCCCAAGGTGCTGGACAATCAGTGTTTTGGACCCGAGCTGGGGGTTGGGATTGGGGGGGTGGTGGGGCGGAGGGCAGGATGCAATGATGGTGATCGAAAGTACAGTCAAAGAGGAGGGTCTTAAGATGGATCTTGAAGGAGGCAAGGGAGGGAGCGAAAGGACTGTGGGATGGAGTTCCAGAGGGTGGGGGCAGAGTGACTGAAGGCCCGCCCACCGATGGTGGAGCTGGCGAGGAGGGGGACGTGAAGCAGGCCGGAGCCCGTTGAGCGGAGAGAGCGGGCAGGTTGGTAGGTTAGGGGGTCGCAGAGGTAGGGGGAATGAGGCCATAGAGGACTTTAAAGATGAGGACCAGGATCTTGAACTGTATCCTCTGTGTGATGGGAAGCCAATGGAGTTGGGCGAGGATAGGGATGATACGGTTACGTAGCATGGTGTGCGAGAGGACACGGGCAGCAGAGTTCTGGATGATCTGCAGCCTATGGAAGAAGGAGTTAGGGAGGCCGACAAGCAGGGAGTTTGAAGTCAAGCCTGGATGTTATGATGCTTGTATGAGGGTTTTGGAGGCTTGTGGTGTGAGACAGAGGTGGAGCCGGACAATGTTGTGGAGGTGAGGGAAGGCAGAGTGGGTTATGGCGTGGATGTGGGCTAGAAAGGATAGTTGAGGGTTAAAAGTCACCAAGGTTCCAGACTGGCTTAGCAAGGTGGAGTGTGCATACTTGGATGGTGATTCTGTCAGGACCTGAGGTGTGAGCAGTGTGTGGTCCAAAAATATATAGTCTTAAAATAAAAATAGTGCAGAAGTTTGGGGAACTAAAATTCAGAAAATTGGTTTCCAAATTGAAGCAATCGTTTTTCAGTTAAGATTATGACAAATGTCAGTTTCTGATGCATTAGACGTGATGACTATTCTGATTAAACAAACACGTACCTCACTTACACTTGTTACCACAGGACAAGACATTATCAATGTTCAACTCCATCCAAACCACACAGCAATATATATAAAGGTCAGTGCGAGACATTTCATTGAACTGAAAATGATTCCCACCTACACTCTCTTAACTTTCACAGTGAGGGTCCAGTCATGTGCTCTCATCATCTGCACTGTGTTTACCACAGAAGAAGCAAGCCCTTTTTAGGTTAAAGGTTAGTCCTGATAATTGGGAATCATTGAACACCACTTCACACAAGTAATGAACATACTGAATAAAAGTGTAGACAGGCAAACAAATGTATCAACTGACCTACTTAATGTATGGAGGTTCAAGCTTCTGAATAGCTGTCCAGCCACAATTCCTATGCAGCTGGCTATACAGCAGGCATGTCAGAGACCACACTCTGTCAGCCTAGAATATGATTAAGGGCGTAGGGAGATTCCAGAAGGGAAAATAATGAACATAAATAATGGAATTCAACATGCACTTTGGATTCTTCCAAAGCTGAGAAAACATGAATCATTAATCAATAAAAGCTAAAACCAAAAAAATCTAATTCTGTTGTGTATAGGAAACAACGAGTCTTAAATGCAATATTAACAAACTGGATTTATTGCTTTCATTACAACTTTTCATTTCTGAATAACGGATTGTGAGTTTCAAGGCAAGATTTGGAAGTGGTGATTTGAGAAAAAAAATAACCCTTGCATTTTGATATAGCGTTTTTAATGGCTTCTAGACATCTCAAAGCGCTTCACAGAATATACTGTGAAGTGAATTGACTGTATATTTGTGGGTGAAAAGTGGCAGCCAATTGCGCACAGCAGTGTCCCACAAACAGTCCTGACCAAATTATTATTGTTATTGATTTTTTCTTGAGAGATTATTATCAGGCATGTGGAGGAAGGAAACTTGCCCAAGGTTTCACCCTGCTGGGAATCAAACCCAGTTGCTTGCTTTCAAGGCGAGTTCTCTAATCACTGAGCCACAGGGCACATTTTTATTACTGCTCTTGGACTTAAATTCTTATACAAAGTGTGAGGACTTCAAGATCTACCTCTCCAACCTCCTCACTCCCCAATCCACTACCTGGCATCTCCGCTCGACTGGCATCAGCCTCCTGATCATCCTTCGCAACCTCCATCCTATAATCGGTGGTCGCGCTTTCAGCCACTACGCCCTGAAACTCTGGATCACTCTCCCTCAATTCCTCTGCCCTACCCCCTCTCTCCCGTTTTTCAAGTCCCACCTGAAAACCTTCCTCTTCAACCGTGCTTATGGCCACCTCCCCGCCCCCGGCTCGTAGTCAGGCTCCGCCACTGTTAAGCGCTCTGAGCGGCGGTCTTGCATGGAGGGCGCTATATAAGTGCAAGTTGTTGTTATATTCATTCATTCATTGGCCTGCAATAAGGAACAGAGGGGATAGGTGAGGGGAATAGAGGGATTGAGGGCTCGTGCGGAGTACATGCACCAGCATTAACTCATTGGGCCAAATGGCCATTTCTGTACCATATCACTTTGCTCATCTTTACTTACTCTTATATTTATAGGATTATTCACCAGTTTAAAAGTCACCCTTATCTTAATTTTCCATTTGCAGCCCTTAAATTCTAAAGAATTTAGATACCTGTGCGTAGGTTTTTGCTGTGCAGATCAACTGTTCCAAAGCAATGTACATAAACCACACCCAATACTGGCACCACAAAGGTACTTCAGAGATAAAAGTGTTCTGTACAAACAACACTTTTAACTCACTGAATTTTGTTGATTGTTGAAGCAATGATTGAACTGTGTAGTGAATACATATTTTCAATTCTATGCAAGTTATGTTTTTATTATTTTTGAACAATGTCACTAAAAGCTGTTTACTTTAACGTTTGTTTCATGTCTTCACAGTGTATTGCATTGCAAACTAAACTGTACTGTAAGCACTCAGTAAGCAGAATATTCTCTGTAAACAGATCATTTTCGCACATTCTGTACTGAGTAATTCTGTATTTTATGTTCATTTCAGTCATTACCTACGTTTACAGTTTTAAAGATGAAATAATCAGTAAAGAACCAACATATTCTGTTTCCTTGAGTTGTCTATCATGTAACATGTAGGAGTACAGACATTGGAGTCATCGTACACCACATGCGTGGGTGGGGTGCAGAGGACTAGAATGATAAATATGTGGGAGGACAGAACATTGAATGCATCTTTGTTATTCAATTTGTGTATTTTATTCAAGCTGTGTCTGGGTCAGATTCCTCAGTTTATACTGCTGAAAATACTATGTTTTTATATATTTGTTTCTTAGCAATAATCAATTAGCAAGTGTCACCCCTCCCCTCTTAATTTCCTCGAAGAATTTTTGATTCCTTTTTTCTTCCACTAGGGTCTGCCTTTAGGGTGACAAGCAAGCCTCAGTTCATGAAAATCCATGATGATGCTGCAGTGTTCCTGAATTAACACAAACGTGGATCTCAAAGTAGATGAGTGGGGAGGGGCAGTCAATTAACAATCCATCTGCTGTACTTGAACAAATTCTAGTTCAATTTGGACCTCTAGACCTCCTCTCCTGTACGTTGCAACTCAGGTTCATGATTCACAGGTCATGATAACCTTCCGTTGACTACTCTTGATTTGAAATTTTCAAATTAAGGAATCTAAGTAGTAACTCCTTCTGGTAACTCTATGACCTTCTGACTTGAGGGAATCCTGCTCTGAAAATAGATTAAGTTGGATTGGGCTTCTTATACATTTGCGTTATGAACTTCTGGATTTCTTTATTCAGCGATCTGTTAAGAAATATCACAAACATCCTCTCCCCAGAGTTGCCAAAATGGTGCTTGACAAAACCCAAGTTGCTATGTCCATAAGGTTCCACATAAACTGTAGAGACAAAAAAGGGACTATTTTTCACTTTTAATACATGAATAACTTTGTTAACAATTTGAGAGGCTTATCAAGGCACATGGAAGAACACTTGGAGTGGCCACGGCTAGGGATGTACAGCCAGGTATCAAAAAACTGGTGCAAAAAAAGAGGAGCCAAATGTCCGGACACATGTCATAGAAGGCTAAATTTCATAGAGGATCTAAATGACATTTTCACAGCATGCCAGTACTTTTTGTTTCTATGATGTTAAAAACAGTATATGTTGGAATTGAAGTTAAATATGGAAACTTAGCATTATTTATTGAGACTGAGCATTAGCCTGCATACTGTTTTTGATGTCTTGGAATTGTGCAGCTGAGGTAATGCTTTGTGTAAATTGCTATATTTGAGCAAATATACATGCAATCACTACAACAACCACATGCACTTATATTGCTCCCTCCACGCAGGGTATCGTCTTAGAGCACTTAGCAGCAGCGGAGCCTGTCTCTGAGCTGGGGGTGGGGATTACTGTAAGCACAGTCGAAAAGGAAGGTTTTCAGGTGGGACTTGAAAAGGTGGAGAGAGGGGGCAAGGCAGAGGGATTGAGGGACAGTGTTCCAGAATTTCAGGGCGAAGTGGCTGAAAGTGTGACCTCCAATAGTGGAGCAGAGGGTGCAAGGCACAAGCAGGAGGCCGGTGCCAGTCGAACCGAGGCACTGGGTGGTGGATTGGGGAGTGAGGAGGTCAGAAAAGTCGGGAGGTGCCAGAGAGTGTGAGGATCATGAAGTCGAGCCATTCGGTAATGGGAAGCCAGTGGAGCCTGGCCAGAACTGATGAAATGTGTGTAATGAGATTGGTCTGGGTAAGTATGAAGATGGCAGAGTTCTGAATGAGCTGGATCTTTTGAATGATCGAGCTGGGGAGACCAGCGAGAAGTGCATTGGAGTAATCTAAGCGGGATGTGACAAACCATGCACGAGGGCTTTGGCTGCATTTGGGGTAAGGTATGGTCAAGAAGTGGGCAATGTGGCGGAGGTGGAGGAAGGTGGTCCTGGTCAGAGACCGGATGTGGGGGAGGAAGGACAGCTGGGCATCGAACCGGATGCCTAGATTGCACAATGGTTCGGTGAGTCTGAGGAAGAACCCAGAGACATTGAGGAGTTGAGATTCACAGAAGTGAAGCATTTACAGGAGCCAAGGAGTATGGCTGATGTCTTGTCCACATTCAGCTGCAGGAAATTTGTACTCATCCAGGTCTTGATGTCTGCCAGACAAGCTGATCAACAAGCTGATATCACTAATAGACATTTACAGTATTTTGTGTGAAATGCTTTAAGATGTCTTGAAGATGTGTTAAGGTTTTATATCAAATGCAAGGATAATTAATGTATAACGTTAAGTTGTGACCCACCAAGTGCAAAGTGTTATCTTAAATTTCCCTTTGCGCCCGATGAGTTTGACACCACAATGTCGCACTTGATATCTTATTTTACACAATGAAGTCACTTTTTACCAGTAATGTAACAGTTTGAGACTTCATCCTCATTGAGTACATCCTGTGACAATTGGTTAATATCCACACCTTTTATCTTTCTTAATTAGCCGAATAAACATTTTTCTTTGACAGTAAACAGCAGTATTTGTTGTCCGGATTCAATATTTGCATATCCTGTTGTGAGTATGTGCTTTGGATCCCACCATATGTCTACTCATACAAATTAGTATCAGTCACCAATTAATCTGTCTTTTTTAAAGCTACATAGGCACAAATTCTTAAATACTTTGATCTTTGAGTAGGAAACCAACATTAAATTTAACATCTCTCCTCATAAAACCTTATAGAAAAACAAGCCATAGACATTCGTAACTGTGAAAGTACTCTATTTCTGTGGCTGAAAATCGTTCACTGTAAGGTTTGGTCACAATGACACCCACTTCCAGTTCAGAGTAACCATATGCTAATATGATCAACTGCTAGATAATTGCATTCCTTCTTGTATACTTAAAGCAGGAAGTGACTTTAGAAGGGACCTTAAGACTTCAGAATGTCCATTTTAGCTTCAAACTTCAATAGACCAATGTCTGGTTTATTAGTTCGGTAAAAATGTCATTTCCTGCTTTGTGAATGTGCAGAAAATTGTTCCTGATGAACTGGAAATTGGACAATTTTTCTTTCAGCACAAAAGCAGTCATCCCACAGTGAGGAAGTCAGCTGACTGCGCACATGTGCATAACGCAGGATGGGATTTTATGGATCACAATCACTGTGTTATAGAGACGCCACTGTTCTAAAGAGTTAGCCAGATAAGAAAACAACAGGAGCTGTAATATCAACAAATCACAATTAATAACATTGCCATAAAGTTTGTGGTAGTTTCTTAACTAATTTCCTTGTGTCAATTAGCACACAATGGGTTAAGAAATGGTGCCGATGCCTTCCAAATATGTAATTGCCAGTGCCTTGTGCTTCTCCCGAACTTTATGAAAATATGGAAACACGGAGGTACAGTTGGGTGTCAGCATATTTATGGAAATAAACAACTTCCATTGTATTCAGCGTCACATGAAGAGTCCTAACTTATATTCCTCATACCTCATTGCCTCTATTAACAACAACAAAATTACATTTGTATAGCACCTTTCATGTTGGGAGGACGTCCCAAGGCGCTGGACAGTCAGAGTTTTGGACTCAAGCTGGGGGTTGGGATTGGGGAGGGTGGAGGGCAGGGGGTAGCAGGGTGATCAAAAGCACAGTTGAAGAGGAGGATCTTGAGATGGGTCTTGAAGGAGGCAAGGGAGTGGGCTAGGTGGAGGGACTGTGGGATGGAGTTCCAGTGGGTGGAGGCAGAGTGGCAGAAGGCCCGCCCACCAATAGTGGGGCGAGCGAGGAAGGGGAGGTGAAGCAGGCCGAAACCCGCTGAGCGGAGGAAGTAGGCAGGATGATAGGGGGTTAGGAGATCGTAGAGGTAGGGGGAGCAAGGCCATGGAGGGCTTTGAATGTGAGGACCAGGATCTTGAACTGTATCCTTTGTGTGATGGGAAGTCAGTGGAGTCGGACGAAGATGGAGGTGATAGTGTCACGGAACCTGGTGCAGAAGACATGGGCTGCAGAGTTCTGGATGATCTGCAGCCTATGGAGGGAGGAGTTGGGGAAGCCGACAAGCAAGGAGTTTACATATGTGTATGTATGCAAGCTTTGGCGGCCTGCGGTGTGAGACAATGCCGGAGCCGGGCAATGTTGTGGAGGTTGGGGAAGGCAGAGCAGGTTGTGGCACAGATGTGGAGTAGAAAGGATAGTTGAGGGTCAAACAAGATATCAAGGTTTCGGACTGTTTTAGTAAGATGGAGTGTGCAACCACGGATGGTGATGCTGTCAGCGCCTGAGGTGTGGAGGTGCTGACAGGAGCCAATCATGAGAGCCTCGGTCTTGTTGACATTCAACTGAGAAAACTAGCTCTCATCCAGGACTTGATGTCCGACAGACATTCTGTCAGGACAGCAGAGGACCTGGAGTCACGGGTGAAGGCAGAAAGGTACAGTTGGGTGCCATCCGCACAATACGGTTGATGTCACTAAGAGGGAGCATATAGATATTGAAGAGGAGGGGACCAAGGACAGAGCCCTGATGAACACCGCACAAGATGGTACAGGAACTAGAGGAGAAACCGTTTGTGGATATGAAGTGTAGGTGGTGTGAGAGATACGATCTGAACCAGTCAAAGACAGAGCCATGAAGGTTGAGGTGCGAGGAGAGGCTGTGGATGAGGATAGAGTAGTCGACGATATCAAAGGCAGCAGAGAGTTCAAGGAGGATGAGGAGGCAGAGGGAGCCCTGGTGTCAGATGGACAGAATGTCATTTGTCACTTTGACCAGGGCTGTTTCTGTGCAGTGGGCGGCACAGAAACCCGATTGGAGGGGTTCATGAAGGGAGTGGCAGGAGAGGAAGGAGTGAAGCTGGGAAGCAACAAATCATTCCAGGACTTTGGAGAGGAAAAGGAGGTTGGAGACGTGTCAGTAATTTGAGAGTAGGGATGGGTCCAGGGAGGGTTTTTTAAGGATAGGAGGCCGTTTTTAATGGGGTGGGAACAGTACCAGTGGACAGGGAGAGGTTTATAATGTCTGTGAGTAGAGGGGCAAGGAAATAGAGCAGGTATCAGCTCTATGTTTTCCTCTTTAATGTCTCTATTACTTAGTTAAACATGTTCATATATGTCAATGGTCATTTAATATGATTATTCTCCAGTTATCCGCAATTAAGTAATCAGTTGTTCAGTACATTATCTGTGATAATGACACTTGCAGTTACTGTATTGTTGAGTTCCCCATACAGAACTCTGTCCTCCCGTAATGTGTCACACAACACCCTGAAAGCAATCAGCACAAAGTTATTTCTTTATTCATTATTGCAGACAATCCGATTTGTGTCAAACAGGAATACAGATTGGTTTTAAACGTAACACATACAGAAGGAAACAAACAATCAGATTACAGACTCCACAAAAATAATAATAATAAAAATCCTTGCATTTGATATAGCGCTTTTCACGTCGGGAGGATGTCCCAAAGCGCTTCACAGAACACACTGTAAAGTGAATTGACTGTATATTTGTGGGCGAACGCGGCAGCCAATTGTGCACAGCAATGTCCCACAAACAGTCGTAGATTGAAAATTACCAATTTATTATTGTTTTGGGTTTTGGAGGGATTATTATTAGGCGTGTGGAGTAAGGTAACTTGCCCAAGGTTTCGCCCTGCCTGGAATTGAACTCAGGTCTCTCGCTTGCAAAGCGAGTGCTCTACCCACTGAGCTACAGGTCTCACTAGTTACATAATATAGTTTTGAATCACATTCCCTCTCTGTAACACAGATTGAGAATTTTTACAGCATTTATAACGAAAACAACTCAACAGGTGGGTGAACACTTTTGCTCTAATCTATAAAGTTACTTATATAATACTTTTGCTTCGTTTTTGATTAGCATGTAGCCAGCAGATTTATGACTTTAACCACATAATTTTTATTCCTCTGTATTTTATGTACACTGTATTATAGGGTAATTAAAATTGATATATATTGAACAAATTTGTTTGTAGACATTCTTCTTGTACTCAGTATTTGGCATTATTAAATAATTGATTGAATTAACATAATTTTATATCATACAATTAATTAAAATATACAGTCTAATTCAATAACAGTCAGTACAGACTGTGTGAAACTTTCTTTCACCTACTTTATAACACATTTCTCTAAAGGAGAATATCCTTAAATGAATGGAACTTTGCTTCACAGACATTACCTCAAATAATGAATAAATTACAATGGACACAGCATGAAAGGGCAATTTAATAGAGACATCTTCTTTGTGCTGAAAGTGCTCATGAAATAATGTCTCACGTCCCTTTAAATGATTCTTATGTGATGATGGTTTTCAGTTCCTTGATACACACCTCGTGAAACAGTTAATTTTCTCGTAGCAGGTAAAATACTGTTAGAGAGGTATTTTCTGGTGTCCATGGCTGCAGTGAGAGTGAGGCCTTGATCTTTCCTTTGCTTCAGGAGCTGCAGAGCAGTGGCAAGCAGGCAGTCAGGGCTCTGGTGTTGTACAACCCACAAGATTGCAAGATTTGTCTGCATAAAGAAATCTCTTTGGCCCATCCAATCTCTTTGCTCCAGAACATCCACCCTACCATCCCCCCATCACAGCAACAAGCTGCTTTTTAAATGAGTCCAGTGTTTCAACCACACTTGACAAACTGTTTCAGTCATTAAAAAAAATTACTTCCTGGTATCTGTCCTGAGACTGTCCTGTGCAATTCTAAACTCGTGTCCTCTTGACTTGTTGTATCCTGTATTGATTTGCATTTACTTTTTCAATCCCATTTATAATGTTGTACACATCTATAAGATTCCCCATGGTGTCATGTCTGCAAATTGGTTGCTGAGTGTAGCTAAAAAATATAGTCACTGCTCCAGTAAATTGCGTCTTGAGGTGTTCTCCTGACACGAAACACACTATATGAAATGTTATAATGTATTAAAATATTATTATATTTTTTAATGAATGGTGGGATCTAAAATGTTAAGAAAAAGAACTGAATAGTGGGAAAGGAGAACATCAGTTTCTAAGATTATTACAGAAGTAGACGATGCACTGTCTAGAATTTCATTCCTAAAATGGTCAACTTTAAGATTATCAGTTTGCTGCTTTGCAAGTGCACAGGAAATGTGAAGTGAACTTTGTATTTCAGGAAACCCACGAGCCAAATACATACATGGAGTCAAACCTGCATGCCTTGCTGTAGCACAGGTTGGTACCTATCTTAACCTAGCCTCGGCAGAAGCCGTTCCTGTGCAAACCGCTCAGGGCGCACCCAAAACTATGACTAAAATAACCATGAGAGTAACCATATAACTGTATGGCAGGATGCTCTAAATGTAAACAAAGAGCGTCTTGAAAACGTATGCATGGTAAACATGTGCACCTACGTTGCACATCGGGGCGTCTGCTGAAAGCAGCAAATGCACCTTATCAGCGTGTGCGCGGGGGCGCAAATGGATGTGGTGCACACTGCGGTGACTCCCGATTGGTTTAAAGGGAGCATCCCAAAAAAAACACGGGTGCACGACATGTGTGGTGGAGGAATGTAACGTAAAGAGCGGAATGTTTTCATATTGGGAGCAAAGGGAAAAGCCTAACAGTTGTACGTTGTGTTTTTAGTTTGAGATTTCTGTCCGTCGCAAATATTACATTTAAGAAACAAGTGGGTTGGTGCTTAACTTAGCGCATTGGGTTTGGCACTGCTGCCAGTGTGTGGTCAGGGTGGGAACGGCTCTGGTTGGGGTCAGGCCCCATCTGTCCATTGCACATAGTCCCTGATGGCAGAGTGCGAGCCTGCAGCGGGCCCTCTCTGACATGGTGCTGCTGTGCGGGTACACCAACTGGTTTCGGATGATCACAAGGGCCACCTTCACTGACCTGATGATCCTCGAGGTGCACTCGATGTCGGTCTCGCTATGTGTCCCCCCCCAGGAAGAGGCCATGACAGTGGATCCCCGTGGACGAACTGCGAGAGCAGCCCATCCATCTATTTCAAAACGGCCTTTGCGTCCGTACAGTCCAGGAGCAGGTGCTCCGCTGTCTCCTTGTCTCCACAGCTATCCCGAGGGCAACCGGTGGTGGCAGCGAGGCTCTGGCGGTGCAAGAGGGTCCTGATGCAGAGCGCTTACCTCACCTGGCGGATGAGACACCATGATCATGAAGGTGCTCGGCCTTTTGGCGAAGATTACATGTAATCTCTGTTCTTAACAGTTACTGGAACACTCATCTCCTGCTGAGATTTCCGAATTTCACCCATAACTGAACGAATTATGAGAAGGATTGAACTCTCCGCTGTAGCCATGGTTTCAGCCCTCTGTTGGCTGGAATCGGTACTGCGGCATTCCTGATCTCAGGAGTTCGATCTGCTCTCACACAGAGGAAGCAGAGGATACCTGAACTCGGAGCTACCTTCAGCACTTGGTCACCAGGTTCAGGCCGGGCTTGCCCTGCCGGAATGGCTCGGGTGCTCGTGAAGACAGGTATCAGATGCACATGGTCCTTTGATAATTTGGGGCCAAGAAAAGTTTGTGGGGGATTAGGATTTGTCTGTGGAGATAGCCCTCATTCCCAAAGTGGAACGTTTTGGTCTAGTTTGGTTAATGGGGGTGAGCATGTCTAACCTCGCTCATCAATAAAAGAAAGTGGGTTGGTATTTTATGGATCTCAAATGCAACGTTAGGGCAGAGCTTCACTGTATTTCCTGGTGTCTATAATGAAATTACCGCTTTGTGACCATGAAACTGCTTCATTGTATTGGAAAATATTGTGTTTACTTTCTCAATCGTATTTAGAATTTTATGTATCTCTATAAGCTTCTCTCAAAGATATTTCATTTCAAGGGTGAAGAGGCTTAGCTTATCTGGCTCATCAGCAGGACTTAGAGGGGCAGATTGGATCAATGGGGGCAAGGATTCTTTCCTCTCAGTGCCTGTTAACCCGTAAACTCTTATGGATGGGGTGGTCCTAGCTGGATATGAAGCGGGAAACATTTCCAGACAATGCTTTCATAGAAAGTTATATGGTTTTAGCTGGTTTAACATCAGCAGTGTCCCAATGTACATTCTTCTCAAGCTTTGGCTCTTGCCAACCTGTGCCTTATACTCTATTAGGTAAGCAGGGTGAGTACCTCCAGAGTATGCATCCCATTTCAATATATGAGAATTTCCTTGTAAAGGTGGGATGCAATGCAACTCTATTTGGTTTGGGTTTCCATAACATGATAATCATTTAATATTTGCAGTTGAAAGTGATTAACTGAAGTGATAATTGTTAATCAATTCTATTTTGAAGTTATTCCAATGTTAGGCCCACAACTTGAATATGATATTAAACACCAGTGTTTTGACTTTAAAGCACATTTATAAAATCAAATAAAATCTGTTTAAATAAAAATATCAGAGTTTTTTTAACTGTATGTTTGTTGTTGTTGTGATCCAAAAGTATGACACAAACAGAACAAGAGTGAAAGTCCAAGCTGGTACACATGTGTATCCTCTGTTGGTCCAGATTCAGCTTCCTGCAGCTGAATATGGACAAGACGGAAGCCATACTTCTTGGTTCCTGACAGCGTCTTCACTCCTGCGGATCTAAGCTCCTCAACCAACCTGGGCCCTCCCTCACACTCGCCGAACCAGTGCGCAACCTAGGCATCTGGTTCGACCCCCAACTGTCCTTCTTCCCCCATATCCGGTTCCTGACCAGGACCGCTTTCTTCCACCTCCGCCACATTGCCCGCCTCCGACTGTACTTTACCCCAAATGCAACTGAAACCCTCGTGCGTGCGTGCGTTTGTCACCTCCCACTTGGATTATTCCAACGCACTTCTCACCGGTCTCCCCAATTCCATCATTCACAAAATCCTGCTCATTCAAAACTCTACCGCCCGCATACTGACCGGACCTCCTGCTTTTCCCTCGCACCCTCCGCCCCACCATCGGAGGTTGTGCTTTCAGCCACTAAACCCCCAAACTCTGGAACACTCTCCCTCAATCCCTCCGCCTTGCCCCCTCTCTCCCCTCTTCAATCCCACTTGAAATCTTTCCTGTTCGACCGTGCTTACGGCCACCTCCCCCCTCCCCCCAGCTCAGAGTCAGGCTCCACCACTGTTAAGCGCTCTGAGACGCTACCCTGCGTCTCGGAGGGCGCTATATAAGTGCAAGTTGTTGTGTTGTCTGGAATTCCATCCCACGGTCCCTTTGCATTGCTTCCTCCCTTGCCTCCTTCAAGGTCGGTCTCAAGACCTTTCTCTTCAACTGTGCTTTCGGTCTCCCTCCCACCCCTCTGCCTTCCCTCACCCCTACACCACCCCTTCCCCATGCTCGGGCCCCTACACCTGACTGTTCAGCGCTTTGGGACGTCTTCCTGACGTGAAAGGCGCTCTATAAATGTAATTTTGTTGTTGTTGTTATTGTGGAGCACTCATCTGAATGTCTGTTCTCCTCTCGGTTCCTGATTTTTGGAAAAAGTAAAAAAATGCGGCTGAGATTTATCACAGTACATGGAGTGAAACACACATGCATGATTTACTGTCTGCTTGTCTTGTTATGTAACAATAAGCAGCCTAGCTCCACAAGTAATACAGGTGGCAAATAGAGAGTAAGTCAGGTCAGACCCCCACATCAGGTCCCTAACCAAGACCGCTTTCCTCCACCTCTGATCTGTATCTCACCCCCAACACAGCCAAAACCTTCGTGCCACCTCATCAGCTGCCACCTCAAATATTCCTATGCCCTCAAACTGGTCTTCAGGATCCTCTCAATTGTCTACAAATGCCTTCATGCCCTGGCACTTCCCTACCATTCTGACCAGCTTTCTCCCCATTCCACTACTCGCTGCCTCTAGCCTCCTGCTAGTCCCTCGGCCCCTCTGCTCCACCATCGGCAGCTGTGCTTTAAGCCACTATGCCCCAAAGGTTTGGAAATTTCTTCCCCAATCCCTCCGCCTTGCCTCTCTCCCTCTTTTAGATCCTTCCTCTTCGGACGTGCTTATGATCATTTCCTCCCGCTCCCTGGCTCTGCATCAGGCTCTGCCATCGTTAAGTGCTCCAAATCGCTGCCCCTCATGAAGGACACTATTATAAATGCAAGTTGTTGCTGTTGTCTGAATCAGCGGTATGTCATTTATATATAAAACGTGAGAATATTTATTCTACCAAAGACAATAATGGCAATTCCCAGTTTACAAATCCAAAATGGAATAATAACTCCAACTGAGTGCAGGTGGAGATCTGCAGGTCTGGTTGTGAAACATTAAGACACAAAAGGCAGATTGAGAAGTGATCCCCTCCCCACTCACCAGGGGACTGAAGCAGAAAATATCACAGGCTCCTCGATCCATATTGTGTATTTAAATGAGTCATTATGATTAAAGTGGAAACTATATCTTTTGCTAATCTACGACATATATAAAATAATTCAAGAGTCAGTTCTGTAGCCCGGAGCTTTGAAGTAACCACTATTTTAAGCGAGACATTCATAACTGAACTATTCCACGTACTGTATTTCAAATAGTTTAGTCTCATTACATAAATTAAGCTGACCATAAGTTTTACCACACTGCTTTCTGTTCAGGTACAAAGCCCACATAGCTACAATTGTCGTGATTCCTATTGTGATTCCAATGAGATGAAGAATCATCTGTAAAAATCTTTGTGAATCTGCACGAAGATACAGAGTGTAATGAATACCACACAACAGTAATCCAACTGTCAGACCCTGGTTTATAACACGGGATGGTGGATGGGGGAAAGCTGAACCTCTCAATTTAAAACTCAATTGCTCAGAGCATCTTATTGAAGTATAGAAAGTCACAATATAGAAGAAAGCCATTTGGCCCATCGTGTTTCTGCTGGCTTTTAAGAGCAACCATTTCAGTCCCATCTATCTGACTTTTAACTGTACCCCTGTAGTTTTCTCCTTTTAGGTACTTATTTAATTTCCTGGAACCTTAGATCATTGTCACAATATTTTAAAATTGAAAAATAGTCAATCCACTGTGTGCGTGTGAAATTAAGTCATCTTAATTTCTATTGACTGAAATTATTTGGTGATATTTCACAGCGTAAACCAGGCAAGAAAGCCAGATCATTGTATTCCTGGAGTTTTTCCATCATCAATGATCACCATTAATTTGACAAAATTTACGCTTTGTGGATTAAGCAACACAGCAGTGAAATGATTCAAAAAGTGTGCATGTATTTGTGTTTTTAGTAAAAGTTTAAGATAGAGAGCAGGAAGTATCTACTTGGGCATACAATAACATGGTGCCAGTTAGAGGTATCATATTCAAGAATTATTATTTTTGTTATTGGATTATGAACTAATACTCAATGTTCCATTTCTCTCCTGTTCTGCACAAGGTTATTGTCTTTATTTGCTAGTTCCTTGTCTACTTTTGATTACATTTTTATTAAATTTGATTAAATTTAGGGCATGAAGGAGTCCTGTAGCTCAGTGTGGAGTCCTGTAGCTCAGTGGTTAGCGCACTCGCTTTGCAAGTGAGAGACCTGAGTTCAATTCCAGGCAGGGCGAAACCTTGGGCAAGTTTCCTTACTCCACACGCCTAATAATAATCCCTCCAAAAACCAAAAACAATAATAAAATTGGTCATTTTCAATCTACAACTGTTTGTGGGACATTGCTGTGCGCAATTGGCTGCTGCGTTCGCCCACAAATATACAGTCAATTCACTTTACAGTGTGTTCTGTGAAGCGCTTTGGGACGTCCTCCCGATGTGAAAAGGGCTTATCAAATGTAAGAATTATTATTATATTATTATTATTAATTTGTATGCGAGAGTGAGGACATTGAGTTGATCCATTTGAAGACAGGAAGCGAGTGGGGCCTGGTAAGATGGGGTGGGGGTTTCTTGCAGGTGAAGATATGGGTGTCACAGTATTATATTAGCTGAACCTTGTGGAACAAGGCAGAACAGCGAATAGTGCAAAACCATTATGCAGATAAAAAAAAGTATTGCAGATGGATTTCATGTATATAAAAGTAAGAAAATGTACTTTGCAACAAGATAGACACACACACACACACACACACATACATACATACCTACATACATACATACAAACGGGAAGTGGAGAATAACATGAAATCATTGCCAAATATTGTGACAGAAAAATCACGACAGTGTTCCTGCGTTTTGCAGATAAAAACAACATATTTTAGAAAAACAATTTAAAAAGTTAGAAAACAAGAAGCACTTACCTTGTACATTAACAAGATATGAGTTTGTGATGCACAAATTGGGTGCTATCAATGTGCACTTGTATGTTCCTGAATCAGAAAGCTGCACATTCTGTATCTGTAGACTGTAGAGTTCCTGAGGACTTCGTAAGAGCACAAACCTCTGGCTGTTATTCCATTTGTATGTCAGGTTGCGTACCACTTGATATGCAATAATAGTTTCACTTGTACTGTTGGTTATTTTGAACCAGTTCACTTGAGTTACGTTTATCACTGAGGTGTTCCTACACTGAAGAGTTATTGTTTCTCCGACTGAAGTGTTAACAGATTCTCTGTCATCAGCACCTGTGAAGGAAACTGTTTAACCAGAAAATGATTGTGATGTGACGAAAGTTGTTAATATTTGTTCTTTCTAGCTCATAATAGCCAGAGACCTGCTGCCCTGCAATCCCAAAGCGGAGAGAAAGTGGGGTAGATTTGTTTACAGTTTATACCCCCAAGCTCTGCTCCCTCTCTTGATTAAACTGCAACATCCTCATCTCTTAGTCAGTTAACGTATTGCTGGATAGTCTGCAACAGGGAATTTTGCGCATTACACAACATGTTAGTAAGGGCTTTTGTGACCCCAGAAATAGACCAGTAGCTACATAGGCTACATGTCCAGCAAATGTTTTTCTAATTATCGTACACAATCGTTAAATAGAATATGGACAACACATTGACATTAATTCAAAATAGGCTGCTGGAAGGAAGCAGAGGATAGTTGTTAGAGCAGCTAAGTCAAAATGAAGGGAAGTATTAAAATGAAATATTATCTTAATTGAGTTCCAACATTTATGTGTCAGTGTCATTTTCTACAATTCTGCACCTAACGTCAATGTGTTACATCTGATTAACACTGTAATATTGTTTTATGTGCCAGCAGCAAATATACAGTCACCTCATTCTCAATTGTTCCACCCATCAACATAAAAATGTATTATTTCAAGTGATGCACAAATTTCAAGCATGTAAAGTGATTATAACAAAATAATCTTCAAGCCAAAAACAACGACATAAAGTACTGTAAAAGTAGAACTCATGATCCACAGAGCGCTTGATCTGCTACTTGATCTGCTCCTGGAGGTGTCCCAGCTGTAGGGGAACAACCAGTCCCAGACTTTGTGCAACTGGTTTCACACAAAACTGGTCACTGCAGCCATGAGCTGACAAGTAGCATTTCTGAGCATTTCCATGCTGGATCAATGAACCCTGATTTAAGTCAATTTTATAAGTTATCAACTGTGACATCTACACAAACATAATATATCACACTACATTCTGCATTTTATCACCTAAAAAATTGATTAAAAGCCTCAGTTTGTGGAAGGCTTGCAAGAACCTCATCAAAAAAACGATTTTCATTGGTGTGTCGTCCTTTAGCGTATCGGTTAGAGCACTCATCTCGCAAACGAAAAGACCCGGGGCAGGCCGAAATGTTTGGCAAGTTTTCTTACTCCACACGCAGTGGAGTATTTACCTAGCAGTAAGTAGGAACACGATTGTTAATTGATTGGTGGATTGCTTTTCTGAGGTAATAATCCCTTCAAAGAATAAATAAAAAATAATAATAATTTTGTCACTCAATCCACGACTGTTTGTGGGAAGCTGCTGTGCGCCATTAGCTGCCGTGTTTCACCCACAAGGTATACAGTCAGTTCACTTAACAGTAAATTCTGTGAAGCGATTCAAAATGTCTCAACGACGGGATAAGATGCTATATCAAATGCAAGGATTATTATTATTATTTAACAAAGCTACAAACAATTATTTAAAAAAGCCTATTGTAAATTGGTGCTCATTAAAATTGTGTCAAAACTTAAAGAAACAGGTAGCAGCATTAGTTTTTGATAACACTGTCTGTTTAATATCATTAAAAATGTCTCTTAAAATTTCTCATCCAATGAATTTGATTGGAATGTCCAAGAACCCTTAAAGGATCAGCTCTCAGCAGAACCTGAATTGATTTGCTGAGTTTACACTACAGCACATTGATCTGCTTCTGAACACACTGTTCTCGGCAGCCGTGCTCCAGGATGTTTCAATTAGTATCACATTGCTCAACCCCAATTTATCCTGCACCAATTGTGCAGTTCACTGTGAAGAGTCCCATATAAATCTGAACTACAGAATATTTCTAAAGTCCTGTAGCTCAGTGGTTAGAGCACTCGCCTCACAAGCAAAAGACCTGGATTAAATTCATGGCAGGGCGAAACCTTGGGCAAGGTTCCTTACTCCACACGCCTGATAATAATCCCTCAAGAAAAAAACAGCAATAATAATTTGGTCACTTCAATCCACGACTGTGGAAAAAATGCAGTCACTTCACTTTACAGTATATTCTATGAAGCGCTTTGAGACGTCTAGAAGACGTGAAAAGTGCTACATCAAATTCAAGGATTATTATTATTAAAGTCTCATGTTGACGTCTTAGAAATGTTCCATTCGGCAACTAATATAATCCTTCCGAAATTTTGATGGCCAATAACTTTCAATAGTTCACTTGTTCACATTTTTTTAAAACTTCTATCATGTTGAGTAAATCTCATTCATTTTATTAACTTGCTGAAAATCTACAGATATGTTGTGTGCAAAACTCCACTAGTCTGAATGTTCCCCATGTTACACATTCAGCTTTCATTTAATAAACAGTTAAAAATATCTTTAATCCTTGCAAGTATGTTTCGATCAACTGCTACATTAACAAATAACAACATTATACTGAGCATTATCTGTAAATGTACATTTAAAATATTATTTAAAAAATAAACAATTTCCTAATTATTACAATAGAATGTAGAAACAGATGGCAACATTTTGTTAACTTCAGCCCTGAGTTCAGGACAACTTCATGTGGTTCAACTTTTGAACAAAATATTAGAGAATAGCTATTTTGTTAGAATGTTTCTGAGTGAAAAAGATTATTTTGTTCCTGATGCAGTTTTATCCAACATTAAAAATGTACCAATGATCCTTCTGGCAGATTAAACAATTATAATAAATCTTTACATTTGATATAGTGCCTTTTACGTCGGCTGATATTGTATTGAGGTACTGGAGGAGCATTGCATTGCTAAAGGCACCGACTTTCAGATAAGACATTAAACCGAGGCCCCATTTGCCAGTTTGCGACACTAATTGAAAGAGAAGGGAAATCCTGGTATCCTGGATTTTATCCCCCAGATAAAATTGGTCATTCACTTCATGGCTGTTTGTGGGACATTACTGTCTACAAATTGGCTGCTAATTTGCTTCCAAAAATACAATCATTACACTTTGCAGTAAATTATGTGATGGGCTTTGGACATACTCCTAACATGAGTATATTAGGAGTATGTCATTCTAGGAATTGCAAAGAGTATTTTACAATCTGATGGAGTAGGAGAAGAATGTGAATATTCCATAAATTCATTAAGACATTATACAGCAGTAAGATTACAGTCCTGCATGGTTACAAGCACTCGATCAATCACACAGATGTCCAGTACCGTTTGCAGAATGTATGATATTCTTATGTAAAAGATTATTAAAAGAACCGAGGCTCAAGGATGCACAGAATTGTGGAAATTCTTAAATTCAATCTTAATTTGAAAGCTGGTTTTCACTTTTCATCTGTCACACAGGTTGAGGATATTTGCAACATTTACAATAGAAACAACATAGCAGTAAAGTAAGTATTTTTGTTCCATTCTGTAAAGTAGATTTATAGCTATTGACCAGCAAATATTTTAGCCATTGTTGTTAAAGTGAACTGACTGTATACTTTGTGGGTGAAACACGGCAGCTAAATGCACGCAGCAGTTTCCCACAAACAGTCATGGATTGAGTGACCAAATTTTTATTATTATATTTTTATTCTTTTGAAGGGATTATTACCTCGGAAAACCAATCCATCAATCGACTAGCAATCGTTTATTACTGTGAACTAAAAATACTACATTTGTTGGTTGGTTTTCTACCATTCCTAAATATAATTAACTTACAAATTAAGACTAAATTTAGGAATTTTCTTCAATTCTGTACATATTACAATGCATTGAAAATTCTAAAAGGATATTGAACTAATCCAATAAAGAGACCAGTTTATAGATATTCTTTTTCTACTTACCATTTGGCATTGATAAATAATTAACATTATTTTAGAATATCACACAATTAATTAAAGTTTACAGTCTGGCGTACTAATATATATTCAGTATGGCTTGTGTGAAACTTTCACCCACTTTACAGCACAGTTTTGTGAATGAGAATCTGTTCTATAAACACAATAATAAATGGAAATCTAGTTTGTGGACTTTACCTGAAATAACAATTAGAATATGAATGATCGCAGAGTGAAAGAACAGTTTATCAGAGAACAGCATCTTCTTAATAGAGAGAAAAAGCTCACGAAATTACGCCTCATGTCACTTTTACTGGTTCTGATGTTATGATGATGGAGCACGTGAGTTTGATTTCCTGTGTTATACACCTAGTGAAATGGTTAATTTTAGAGATGAAAGATTATGGTGGGAGAGTTAGGAAGTGAGGCTGTCCACATATTGGTTTTCTACTTAGTATTTGGTATTGATAAATAATTGAATTCATATTATTTTAAAATATCACACAATTAATTAAAGTTTACAGTCTGGCCCTGAAATAACAGGTTTCAGAGCCAGAAACCACATTTGAACTGCAGTGGTTGCAAGCACTCGATCAATCACATGGTTTGCAGAATGTATGATATTCTTACGTAAGAGATTATTAAAAGAACTGAGGCTCAAGGATGCACAGAATTGTGGAAAATTCTCAAATCCAATCTTAATTTGAAAGCTGGTTTTCTGCAGTTTTTCTTAAAACAAATTTATGAATTATTCCACAATTCTGTGCAATGCTACATTTTAAGACAAAATGGTTTTACAGGCTAACTCTAGGTGGAATTTTGGGCCTCTGATTGCGTAAAATTTGCAAGAAACTCAGTATAAAAACATTTGCCCATAACACAAGGTCAAAAAATGTTTCTGTACCAAATGTGGAATCTACAGCAAGTTTGAACGTAAATGTCCTTAAAATATCTTCAAGCAAGATTGAAGATATGTTGTACTTTCTGACACTCATTGGGCAAAATTGAAATTAATAGAATATGAGTCGAATCAGCTGTTTAAAAACAATATTGCACTTGTTTGCTGATATTAGAAATAGTGCTGGTTTTATTTAATGTGAGGAAGTC
Source organism: Callorhinchus milii (assembly GCF_018977255.1). Taxonomy (NCBI): domain Eukaryota; kingdom Metazoa; phylum Chordata; class Chondrichthyes; order Chimaeriformes; family Callorhinchidae; genus Callorhinchus; species Callorhinchus milii. The sequence continues at coordinate 24,785,202 of NW_024704745.1, forward strand.
AGGGAGGTGTTGAGTGCCAGTCTTTAGAAATGGATGGAAATAAGTGGTGTTTCAGAACAAATTCAATCTCCTACAAATTTATTATGAAAGGTCTCAAGTTTCATCCCATGTTGCATAAAGTGTTCTCCCAGCATATAAAGATGTGTCCAAATAGTTTTACTTCATGTTTCTGTGCACCTGGGCAACGAACAGAAGAGTTTTCTTCTGATCCAGGACTAAGCAGTGAGGTGGATTTCTTGTTAAAAAGGGAAAGTAACTGTTGGGACGGAGAACTCTGGCCTCCAGTAATCTGTCACACAACACCCCGAAGGCATTCAGCACAAAGTTATTTCTTTATTTGTTATTGCAGACAATCCGTTTTGAGGCAGACAGGAATATAGATTGCTATTAAATTGAACACTTACAGAAGGAAACAAGCAGTCAGATTAAAGTCTCCACCAATTACATAATAAGTATTGCCACCTTGAAGAGCCACCTCAAGACCCTCTATACAAATGTAATTTTGTTGTTTTTGTTGTTGAGAACATTTACAGCATTAAATAATAATATAATAATTTGCAATGAAAACAACATAACAGGTAGGTGAACATTTTTTCTCTAATCTATAAAATCCACACAGTGAGTCCCTGATTCTGTACTTCAGAAGCTGTAGAGTAGTAGTGAGGAATGAGGATTGTGTACAAACTTATAAATATACAGTGCTACTCCATAATAATATGCTTCACTGTAATGCAAATATGCTTATGATGCGGTTGCACTGGGAACCCATTATTTGTTCTGAGTCTTTACTGTGATAGTATCTTTTAACTTTAATTTTTTAGTTGCACAATTTCTAAACTCTCGGATTTCTAAGCCATTATCTGGTGGACCAGCACAAAGTCTGTGCTCTGTCTAGTCTGCTTAATGATTTTTTTGTTAGATCGGAGGCCTCAGGTCAAGATGTTAATGACGTGTTTGACCACAAAACACCAAAAGCAGCAGCGCTCACATAGATCACGTACATTGTTCTTTGCTTGATTATCTCTGTTAATAAGAGAATTCCCTGTTTCATATTTCTTGTTCCAATACTGATGATAACCTTAATTGATATGTACGCTCCATTAACGTCATTTGTCTGCCATTCTGATAGGTGAGTCATTTCCTTTGTTAATGTCTATTAAATACTCTATAATGAATACTGCTGTTTCTGCTGGTGATATGTTTCAAACCCAGAAACCACATAGTTCAAAGCCAGAAATCACAGAGTATTTGGCCTGCAGCAGATACACAAATTAGATGTGTCACGCAGATGCCAAGCACTATTTCCAGAACGTATGATATTCTTACTTAGAAGATTATTAAGCAGTGGCGTAGCTGGGAATAGAAATTTGAGTGAGCACTAACTTATAATGGATGGGCAATGTTCAAATTTCCATTCCTAGCTATGCCACTGTATCATACCTCCCACTCTGGCTCTCTTCCTGTCACTCTCTGCACTGCCTCAGCACAAAGAGCAACTCGAGAGAGCTGGTGTTGGAGGTATGAGGCAGCGCAAAGAGCAACATGTGGCCCTGGGTTCTAATTGGGTGGACCTTATTATTAAGAGCTGCCAATAGTCTAAATTTGTAAAAACTTCAAAGAAAAAACACTTTAGCATTTAATAGTGTTATAATGCTTGGTCAGAAATGGCATTACAAATCTTTGCTTTTATGTGCCTTGCGAAAAGAGGAATTTACACTGAAACTTAGATGAATGAATACAGTAAACTCCTTATAATAAATTAGGCAAATGTATAAAAACATAAATAAATGCAGCTGGGGTAGTGACAGCATGGTGAGTTAAGTGGTAGTGACAATTTAAGGCAGGGTCGAGTTATCAGGAGTTTACTGTATTTTTAAAAAGGCTTCAAACATTTATTAAGAAACCTTTTACATTTTATGGCACATATTATTGTGATAGGATTTAAAGTGACATTGGTGAATGAAGTTTCCTTTCCCATACATCCAGGTAATTCATGTTTAATACTTAATAATAATAATAATAATAATCCTTACATTTGGTATAGCTCCTTACACACCCAGAGTTATGTTCCAAAGCGCTTCACAGGATAAATTGTAAAGTGGAGTAACTGTGTTTTTGTGGGTGAATGTGACAGCCAATTTGCCAAATAGCAATGATGTACAAATAGCTATGGAGTGAATGATCAATTTTATTTGGGAGATTGTTGCCAGTACACTGGGAGAGAGCAAATCCCTTTTCTTTTGAATAGTGCCATGGGATCTTTAACATCTACCCAATCAGGCAGATGGGACTTTAACATCTAATCCAAAGGACAGCGCAGTCAATAATCCAACACACCCCAGCACCATTTTGGAGTGTCATCTTAGACTAAATGGGTTCCAAATCCTGAAGTGGGGCTTGAATCCATAACCTTTGACTCAGTGTCAAGGGTACTTTCAAGTGAGCGAGATTGACATAAGGAAATTTTAGTTCACACTTAAGGATTTTTTTAACTTAAAACAGCAAGTTAGAGCACCAGTGTCACTTGCTATTCTATTTGCCATTTAGGCCTCGCCATTAATGAAGTCCTATAGTTAGAGCACTCACCTCACAAGTGAGAGGACCCGGGTTTGATTCCGAGCAGCGTGAAACCTTAGGCAAGTTTCCTTACCCCACACGTCTCTTTTACCTAGCAGTAAGTAGGAACCCGGTTGTTAGTTAATTGGCAGGTTGGCTTTTCTGGGGATAATAATCCCTTAAAAAGAATAAAAATAATAATAATAATTTGGTCACTCAATCCACGACTGTTTGTGGGACACTGCTGTTCCCAATTGGCTGCCGCGTTTCACCCAGAAAACATAGTCAATTCATTTTACAGTATATTTCTATGAAGCGCTTTGAGATATCTAGAAAATGTCAAGGATTATTAATATAAATAATTTATGGATATGACACAAGTTTTCCAATGTTCCTGAAGCCATCTATGAAATGTATGATATTGAAACCTTTGCCTTGTGGCTGATGAGGGCCACAAAATAATTGCTTCAAAGCACACATAATGAAGAGGACAAAATGCCTTTACCATTGTGGCTCTGCCGAGTTACTTGGGATCTTTATTATTTGTCTATAAACCCGACAACTGCCTTCATTGCGATTGTGATGTATTGAAATAATTGAAAACCAGCATATTTTAGGTACATTTATGCTGTTCCATTTGCATTATGCCTCAAAAAACAACTGTAATCTAGTCAAATTTAAACATTTAAATGTATGCAGCATGCAATTCACATACATTTGCAGATTTTTTAAAAGTTTATTTTACTTTTCATTCTACAAATACAGATCAACACAAGAATTCAAATGCCTGCCTGGAGTTACTACAGTTTCACTTTGAAGCAGAAATTGGTCTGAATTCTTCTGACAATTGTTACATCGCTGCTAACCCAGAAAGCACCACCAGGAGGCGACAAATTCAAATTAATGCTAAAGTAAGAAAACATCATCTTAGCAAAATGTTTTGCCACTGAATGATCTGAGGTTTAAATTCAGTACTCTGTTGGATTTTTCTGTTTGTTCATTTTTAATCTCCAATCCAAAATGATGAGGAGTGGGTAGTACCAAATCAGGCTTCCGTGACACTTCATGGTATTGGAAGGAATAAAGTGGCTTCACTCCCAGCATTATGAATGAAAACTATATTGAGCTGAAGGGAGGGCTATGGGAATTTTACATGTAAAAGGTTTTGTGCAGAATGGTAACATTTTTAAAAGTGTAAACGGGAGAAATTCCAAGGTCTGAGATAATTTGCAGTGATATGGGGATGTGTAAAGGTGTGCAAAACATCCAGGAAAATCAATAATACCGAATGGAATACACTGACAGAATCCAGGAGACAATAAAAACAATGCTTAAAACAATGCTTAACATGCATTTAATAAGGTCTGAATTTCTGTCCCCCATGAAGCCGTTAGGTTTGCATCGCACATATTTGAAGACGAATGGGAACAACTTGTGTGTCTCCCTTGGAGAAATTTATCATATGTCAGGATGAAATTTACAACGTTTCATAATGCATTTGATGTGATATAAATAATTTGATGTGGTTATAAAACGTCACAAATTTTCTCCCTGTAAAGTGCGCTGAGCACGAGTTGTGTATATTCACATGAGAAGGTCGGAGCAACATGATTTGGTGAAATCCATCTGGCGAGTGAAGAACCTTCAGATCCAACTGGAATCTGGCTAATGAAAGACAAACTGATCCAATAAGTATAGGCCAAGCAAAGTGTTCATCTCCGTCTGCTGCAGTAATACAATGAAACGTCTAAGTTAATAATGGTGTGGAGACATAGGACATGATTATAAAGATTCATCCATGCATATTCTATGGGACTGTCAGATACTTCTAAATTATTTGTTGGAGATAATGTGTGCCATTAAAGAGATATTAGGGAAAATATGGGAGAGTTTATCTTGTATGTGTCAGCTGGAGCAATGTGAGCTGAGTGGGATTGGAGTAATAAACAACAATGGATGTGGAGACCTGTAGTGTATTGTGGAGTCCTGTAGCATATTAGTTAGAGCGCTCGCCTCGCAAGCGAGAGGACCTGGGTATAGTGTATTGTCAAGTAATTTGTCTTCAATGTTAGCAATTTAGTTCTCTAGTTAATTCCTTGTTGTCTGCCCTGAGGTCTTGTTGTACTTGATTTGTAAGTAGCTTTTCCAATTTGGAAATTTTATTTGGATTCTGCTCAGTAAAACTTGAAGCGTTTACAAATTCACACAACCACATCCAAGAATACCAACGCAATCATGGTTAAAATGTATCACAGTAGTAATCTTTTTCAAACCACTCATGCTCATCTATTGATGGAGAGAACCTAATAACCACTGGTTTATCTCCTGATAGGTGTTGCTTTGGGCCTAATACTCTCCGGAAATAGGCAAGCAGGATGTGTCCCTTCAAGAAGAGAGTGCGCGTTCCAATACATGAGAGTTTCCATGTGTAGTGAGATACGTTGACCTATCAGTTTGGTTTGGATACTCTTAAGCATGGTGATGGATGCTTCTCCATGTGTCAGACACCCGGCTGACCCCCCAAAATACTGAGAGCCACATCCCTTCAAACAGAACATTCTGTTGAATACATGGTATTCTATGGTATAAATGTAGCTCCACAGTGATGCAGTAAAATGAGTAAAGTACAGAAATTATTTTCCTGTGTGCTTACAAATGGAAAGGCTGCTATTTCATCCAGTGTGTTGCATTCAGAAATCGCCATGGTCTTCTGTCACAAAGGAATTTCTCTGAAATAAAGCGCATATCCACATGGATGCAGAGTGTTTATATATTCACTCAGAGACCAAAAGGATGGCAACGAAAGGAAGTGGAAATATTCATATTGATATAATAGAAGCCGCTTTTCTGAAGCTAAACATAAGGCACATTATGAAGCAGAACAGAGGCAATTTTAACCTTACAATTGACCACTATATCTAATTTGGGAAGACTAGATGTTATCACTGAATGACAAAAGTTCCATTTATCAGAATTGATATTTCTCTCTGATTAACCCAAATATTTATCACTATCCAGTGAAAGATACTGAATGGTTTATACTTCATTCCAAATGTGATTTATGTGATATGAGGTTTTTGTTATCTCCTTTCTGTATGTTTAATCAGACACAAAGAGGTTTTTGTCCTGAGTTGAAAAATATTAAATGTCAATTTTTTTGACAATTTTGCACTGACAGAAACTACAATACCAGGTGATAGCACCAGCAGAAAACAGTACCAAGCAGATTAATTCTATTATTAAACACATTCATTTAGGCAAAAATAATTTTCATTTTGAACATAATAAATGAAAGTATACACAGTATATGCAGCAACTTGCATTTTTATAGGTCTTGTCATTCAGGGTAGGGTCTTGGAGTGCTTAACACTGGTGGAGCCAGAGCCGAGTTGAGGAAGAAGGTGACCATAGGCATGGTTGAAGAGGAAGGTCTTCAGGCATGAACTGAAAAAGAAGAAGCAGGGGCAAGGCAGAGGGATTGAGGAAGAGAGCTCCAAAGTTTGGGTGTATAGTGGCTGAAAGCACGCCTGCTGATGGAGAAGTGGAGGAGATGAGAGACAAACAGGAAGCGGAGCCAGCTTTATGTACAGTTTTTTCAAGCAAATATTCAGTAAATATTTGAAAAGGAAACATGGTGTTGCATTGTATAAACTACATCAAATTACGCTGTGTATAATGATTTACATGATTAACGTAACAGCAGAAACTGAGCTGCTGTCATTTCCACATATTAATGTTCATTCCCACCTTGCAGGACATGGTGTACAGACATCATAGAGAGCAACAGATTTACACTTTAATTCCTTCGAATGAGAAACTCATTTTAGTTAAATATAACCGTGCAGCCAACAATACTTTTCATTTCTAATTTCTATCAAAATGGAAATACAGAATATTCAGAGATGCCTGCTAAACAGGATCCATCTCACTCTTCTTCCCAGTGTTTGAAGTTCAAACGACTGAAATAAGGAAGAGAGCAATTAATAGTTCCAAATTTTGATAAACATCTAACAAAGACAGTTTAAGGCTGAATCTCACCATTGTTTTATCAGTGAATAAATTTGACATATTCCTTGCAATACAGTATAGTCTGTATAAACTGACAAACCTATTGGGGGGCGTTGGGGGTGGGGGAGAGAAATACATAATTTCAGTGAAAGATTTCCAAATCATCAAATGTTTCATCAAACTGATAAAACATCGCGTCTTTCCATTTATTCCCAACACCGGCTGCAATCCTTTGTACCAAAGGTGGGGATGTGCTTCAGATCTAGGCTACAACAAGAACAATGACAATAACTTACATTTATGTAGGCACCTCTCTTGTTGGGAGAATGTCTTAAAATACTTTACAGCTAACTGAGAACACAAGCTGCAAAGTGAAGGAGGGGGAAATTGAAGTAGATAAATTCAAATTTACTGCATTTAGAAAGTAAAAATAGTGGCATGTTGCTCGGATAGAATTTGCTAAAGAGAAATTGTTAAAAATGCAAGGATATCCTTCAGCAGTGACAAAACATTCTGAATCCCTTCATCTCAACCTGATCACTAAACCAAGGGTGCTCTACAATGCTTCAAAAGGAACTTGTGCCAAAGTTCTGATGAATTTTACATTAAAATAAAATTATTACTGTAGCTCGTTTTTCATCAGTCCTGTGTGAGGACAGGTTCCAGGTAATAATAATCAAGTCCTGAATGAAATGTGATCATTAAAATCTTCCATCTGTACTGGAATGGGTAGCAATTAGCTTTGGTGAGTAGCCAGCCCCCAAAAAACTCTCCTCATGCTGTTTAATATTCTTCCTTTTCAACCATCATTATAATTCCCTTTAAATAGAATCAATGGACTCTGCCTTGACAAAGGAAAGATGAGCTGTCCAAGAAGAGTTACGTAGAATTATGCAGTATATTCTGTGAAGTGCTTTAACACGTCTCAAAGACGTGATAAGGCAATACATCAAATGCAAGGATTATTATTATTATTTATTACTTAAGAATTTCCTCTTAAATACACTGTTGATGCAAGCAGTTGGGTGGCAGCAGTTATGCTACCAACTTTCACCTCTGCTCGCTCATAAAACTAGTCCCACTTCACAAGCTGACAGGAAGAGAAATGTTGCATTCACTCAGCTCAACAAACCAATGTTCGTGAAGCTGCAGCAGTTTCTGGTGCTTAAAGGCAGACATCAGAATTGGAGTTTTCACGCAGGCCACGCAACAAGAAGTGTCTGCTTCAAGATCTCATTTGAAATTGTTCCAGTTTTGTGCTGAATGTGTGCTGTGACCTCAAGACATTGGTCACACTGATGTGCCACTATTAAGAAACATGATAAACTGGCACTTCAGGTGATGACAACATTTAAAAAGTCAATTCCATCCTGGGTTCAACCGGGCTGATTGGGGTTAATTCAGCAGTCAGTTTGGCGTGCTTTGTAACTGCTTGATCCACTCTGCTTTCGTGGGTGTCCTGGTTTACAAGCAGCATCCTGTTCATTCACACCACAATACCTTGTGTAAACCAGTGGTCTATTTGGGTTTCTAAGGTAACACACTTCATAGGTGTGGAATTAAATACGTTTTTTAAAGTTGTGTTGGCAAGCATTTTCAATCTTGTTTACTAAAATTCTTAATTTAGACCCCATTGGATATACTGAACCTTATCACAGGACAACTCAAACATTTTGTAATAAGCAAATATTCTCGCAAATCTTTGCTTTAGATCTCGTTTTTGATTCCTTTATCATCCTGTGTGATCAGTTGCTAAGGTTAAATGCAGTCAGAAAAAGCGATTAGGTATAATGTTGACTACATTGATTTTCAAGAGTCAATTGGCATCAAGTTAACCTGATTTGTTCACATCTCTGTACATCTGGATATCAAACTGATCGCTTGATGTAAATCAAGATGCTGCATGCATTGTGTTTCCCTTGAATGGTGAGTTTCATGCACTTAATGCAAATACAGGTGACCATAAAGTTGTGATACCATTACAGCTTTTAATAAGTATTAAAAAAAGTTTTTAAAAATTATAATTTTTTTAGATAATAGGGTAGATATCACGATTTTTGGGTCATCTTATACAAAGGAAACCTGCTGCATTTTCTCCCATTTCACATATCCGCAAAAAGTGTGAATATAATGGTTTTGCAGAGGCAAGGCCTTTGGTTCTGCCCTTGTTGCCTTGTTGAGTGTTTGCGAGTGGAAATGAGGACATGTAGTGCAGAGATAAAGGTAAATGTCTAAATATCTGTTTCTCATTTTAGTTTATGAGGAGGGAGGATTGGTTATCCCGAACTTCAAAATGGTTTATTGGAAAATATTTGTGGAAGTTGTGTTGTGTTCGAGCAAAAAGCTGACAATTTGCAGCCATTCAACAACAACAACAAGATTACAGTTGTATAGCGCCTTTCATGTTGGGAGGACGTCCCAAGGCGCTGGACAGTGTACAACATTTCAGACCCGAGCTGGGGTCAGGAGGGGAGAACGGAGGGGAGGGGAAGGGGGGTGACCGATGGCATGGTCGAAGAGGAGGGTCTTGAGGCAGGACTTGAAGGAGGCTAAGGAGGGGGCGAGGTAGAGTGACTGGGGGATGGAACTCCAGAGGTTGGGGGCAGAGTGACTGAAGGCTCTCCCGCCAATGGTGGGGCAGGTGGGTCGGGGGACGTGGAGCAGGCCGGAGCCAGCTGAGCGAATTCTTAAATTAAATGCACAAATCTACTCCTGGATTACACAATAGTAAATCTTTCTTGGTTATGCTCGGACAGTTTGGGGAATTTTAAATCTCATTGTGCTCTGTTGGTCTAATGGACAACAGAGGTGGCATGAGATATTTTTACGAAATGATAAATGATCTTTTCATCACAGTTTTGACTGCAAAAGAGAGTGGTGATTACCCCAACTAAGTAAAGGCAATTGCAAGGGTATATCTGAGTCCTTGGAGAAAGCAATAAAGGAGCAATTAACTGTTTTTTAAGAAACTGAAGGACTTAAATGGCCATAAAGTACTAGGTTCAAATGGAATGCACTTGAGACGACTAAAAGAGATAAGAGCAAGAATGGATGCTGTGGTGGTAGAAATTGTTTGTAGCTCATTGAACTCAACAATGGTATCTGGGGACTGGTAGAGAGTTAATGTGATTGCAGTCTTTAAAAAAAGGTCAACAGTATGATCCCATGAATTACTGGTTTTCTAGTTTTACATATATGGAAGGAAAATCTCTAAAGTCTGGGTAAAGAAAACAACTTAATAGTATCTAGTAAAGGCAATAACACTCAACTAATATGGATTTAAAACAAGGCAGATAACCCCTAACAAATGTATAGGAATTCTTTGAGGATGGAACAGGATTTATCTGCATAAATAAGATGGTGGATATTGTGGTTGCAATCATTCTAGAGGAAAAGCATAAAGTAAGTTTTGTGGATTTTGAAGGAAATGTCTACCATTTCATTATTGAAAAAGTAGCAGTTCACTACATTATCTGAGAACCTATAATGCTCAATCCTACAGCATAAGTCAGTTTGTCACAGCCAATTTGTGGCATCTCTACTATGTGAACCAACAACTTAGTAGGGAAATCATCGACTCTTCAGCAATGACATCTTATACCTTTATGAACACAAAATGAACCTCCCTTTGCTTACCAAAAACAAAGTCTAAAGCATGGTTAGCATATAATCTGTTTTCTTTATTTTGAAAATGAAGGAGCTGGATTGAGTAGAACAGCATCTTCTCAATGTTTACTGTAGATTTCTGAGAGTGAAGGGCAGTAGCAGAGGAACGTGAGAGAAAAACAAAAAAAAGTATTATAATCCATCTGATCTGTCTCATTTTCACAACTATGTCTTTCTAACTCATGTGCCCCCAAATTCACTTTGTCAACAGAATTTTATCCAGTCAATGGTGCGTTTAATGATAAAAAGATAAGGAGTATCGATCGGTGAAGCACTGAAAACCTTTCAGCATTCTTTGACACCAGTGCACCACATTATGTAGATATGTAGATCTTTATGGGTATTTTGTATTTTTAGATCTTCTACTAATCTGTTTAACAGTCGTTGAACATCATTGCCTCATTTTGAAGGCTCTTTGATAATAATAACCCTTGCATTTGATATAGCCCCTTATCACGTCTTCGAGACATCTCAAAGCGCTTTGCAGAATATACTGTAAAGTGAATTGACTGTATATTTTGTGAGCGAAACCAGCATCCAATTGTGCATAGCAGTGTTCCACAAGTATTGTTAATTGACTAACCAAATTGTAATCATTTTTTTTGAAGGAATTGTTATACCCAGAAAAATGATCCACCAATCGACTGACAACCAGGTTCCAACTTACTGCTAGGTAAACAGTGGCGTGTGGAGTAAGGAAACCTGCCCAACATTTTGCCCTGTTGAGAATCAAACCCAGGTCTTTTACTTGTGAGGCAAGTGCTCTAGCCACTGAACTACAGAACTCCACCTTTTAATACTAATACCTTTCAATCTAGTGATATTACTAGATATTGTTAAACTCAGTATAGCTGCCATTGTGTGATCATTCTTCTCTACTTGTCTCATGTTCCTGGCAATTACACAGTGATCACTTCTGATTTAATAATTCCTCCAACAGGCTGTGGTAAATTGCTTACAAGTGTTTACCAGGGATGTGAACCAAATCCACAGATAAACTGAAATGGAATTTTGAATTTGATAAATTCAGAACATTTTAAAAGATTGCTATTTCAAAGAAAGTGGAGTCTTTCTCCAGCTTAATCTGGTTTACATTCCCTCCTCATCCAAATTTACCCACAACATTCAAATTTGTTAACTACTTGGCTCATTGATGTTGATGAGATATTGCTGGTGCAGATTAACTGCCATTTGTAAGTAGTAGGAACATTCACTTTCAATCTTATTTTATAAAGAAGATCCATGACTGTCCAGCGCTTTCGGACATCCTCCTGATGTGAAAGGCGGAATACAAATATAATTTGTTTGTTTGTTTTGAGAATTCTATTTTATACAAAAGGCACTATAAAAATGCAAATTATTATAAAAATGCATATTTGGTCCAATTTGAACCAATTCACATTCAGGTGTGCTATAGAATAACCTATCCCTTTCTGTTAAAATATGCACACACCTGTGTAATTTTCTATTGCGGGAAGAGCATTACTGATTCACTACAACTGTATGGTTTTGTTTAAAAACAAGTGCCAATGATTTTCAGATGTACATATTTCTTGTGTTAGAATACTAAATCAGACGCTTCAGAAATAGTCGTTAGTAAAAATGCATTCAACGCTCCGGTATTCTAATGAATATTGTCTCCCTATATAATGACAAACTATTATTTTGGATGGATCTGGAGGCTACAGATCTTGAATTTTTAAAATCTAAATCCAAATTATTGAAATGTGCATCTTACTCTTGGGAAGTTCAGAATCTTATAGCAATATAGCTGAGAATTCGAGCTCTTTCGTGTTCAGCATTTTTGTTCTTTGAAATGTTCCAATGAGTTGACACATTGACTTTTAAATTAATTAAAATTTGTTTTGCTTTATACAACTAAAAGGATGGCATGTAAATATTGCACAGGTGACAATGTTTGCAACAAAAACACTATATAAAGCAACTAATTACATATAAAACAGAACTTTTTTCCATAAGATTATCATTACAGTGCATTGAACCCAGCCTACCAAGTTATTAGATCCTGTCAAATCTTTCAATTCCTTTTTCTCATTATTAATGATCTCAAATAAGCCTAACACCATTCGGCTGACATTGCTCTGCTGGATAATCTTAGTGAAAACTGGATAAAATTGGTCATTTTATTCTGTTTGTGGAATATTGCTGTTTGCAAATTGGCTGCTCTTTTGCCTACAAATGCATACCCTACATCACTGTACTTCAGAGTAAATTCTGCAAAGCACATTGAGATGTCTCGACGACGTGATAACGTGCAATATCAACCAAGAATTATTATTTATATTATAAAATGTATTTGGGGGTAAGTCAAACTTGCAGAAAAATGTTTTTCAGCCTCTTAGGGGGAAAAAAACACAAGCAGAGGGTATCTGTGCGTTAGAGTGTGTCTAGGAGGTGGGGCTGTTTCATCTCTCACACAGGACAGACTACCTGATGAATCAATGAGCTGCAGAGTTGCTCAAATAGCACCAATGGAAACTGGTGAGTCAACGCTGCGAAGTGTTAAGATATGTCAAACAAAAAGCTGTCACCTTCAATCCCCTTATGGTTTCATTCTTAGCAGCTTTAGCTGCAGTAACAGTCCTTTGCAATGCAGCTTCAGCTGAATAGTTTCCTTCCAATTGTCATTTCATTGGATGAACAACATTATAACATTATTATTAAAATATTATTATTATTATCATCAAAAGTAATCCCCCAAATAAGTTAACATTCAAACATTGGCCATTCTTGTTCTGACTCTGACGCGCTCGTCCACTTTGACAAAAATAAAACAAGCAGAGAGCCCAGAGTGAGCTATGTCTGGAGTGAGGCGAGGCCAGAGTGAGAAGGAATTGTTGAGAGTGGGAAATGCTGTGGGAACTGCTATCGTGAGTGTTCAAGTGTTGTGCTACTAAAAACTGTTAAAACTGTTGATACCATTGGTAGATTGGACTTGTGGTGAAACTCTATAGGGAGCAGCTGCAGCTAAATTAGAGTTAGACTTAACCAATAACAGGTAACATACTGATTAATCACTTGATTAGGTGTTCATTCTAAATTACTGCTGACCAATTGGAAACTGGTTGCATCCAGAGGGTATAAAAAGGGGATCGCTGCGAGAGCCTTACTTGAGCAGAGAGTCTGGAGTGAGGTATATCTTCTAAACAACTATAATACAGGGATAAATAGAGTGAGAGGAGAGAATGACCTGGCAGGTGATGTGTGAGGAATGTGGGAGTTGATGGAGGGTGCCCTAAGCCCGGACGACTTCATCTGCAGCAAATATCTGCAACTGAGGAAGCTCCAGCTTAGAATAACTGAGCTGGAGTCTCAGGTGGAGACACTGCGCAGCATTAGAGATGGGGAGAGCTTCCTGGATAGTTTCATCCTGGAGCCAGACACTCCCACGAGTCCCAGGGAACGTTCTGTTGCCAGCCACAGACAGGACTGGGTGATGGTCAGTTAGGTGCATAAGGGGACCCGAAAGAGAGGGGCAGAGGAACCCCAGGCTTTAACCTTGTCCAACAGGTATGAAATACTTGCAACCTGCGTGGGTAAGGAAGTCTGTAAGGAAGATGGGTAAACTTACACCAACACCTCTATACAGGAGGCCACACTGGGAATAGTCAGAAAGAATATAGTGGTAATTGGGGGTGAGACAGTCAGGAAGACTGACACACTTTTCTACAGCCATAGCAAGGATACAAGAAGACTGTTACCTTCCTGGGGCCAGGGTGAAGGACGTCACTTCTGGGCCAGAGAAAAATTTGAAGCAGGAGGGAGTGGATCCAATAGTTATGATTCACATAGGGACCAATGATAATAATAATAATCCTTGCACTTGATATAGCGCTTTTCATGTCGGAAGGAGTCCCAAAGCGCTTCACAGAACACACTGTAAAGTGAATTGACTGTATATTTGTGGGCGAACGCAGCAGCCAATTGCGCACAGCAATGTCCCACAAACAGTCGTAGATTGAAAATGCCTAATTTATTATTGGTTTTGGTTTTGGAGGGATTATTATATGATGTAGGTAGGACAGGTAGGGACGAGTTGAGGAGCAAGTTAATTGGGAGTTAAGCTAAAGAGTAGAACTTTGAAGGTATTAATATCGGGATTGTTACTGAGCTAGGGCAAATTGGTACAGGCAAAAAAAAATTAAAGAGCTGAATACCTGGCTAAAAGAAGGGTGCGGAGGGCAGGGTTTTCACTTTATAGGCTACTGGCACCAGTATTGGGGGAGACAGGAGCTATTCCAAAGGAATGGACTCCACTTAAACAGGGCTGGGACAAATGTCCTGGCAACACAAATAAATAGGGAGGTAGACAGGGCTTTAAACTACTAAGGGTGGGGGGGTAAATTCAATCACGTGTAATCCGTTACAATTAAAATTAGGACCGATGAAAGTGGGAGAGCAGATTAACCAGGGAGATGAGCAAAGGGTGTCAAGTGGAGAAAGGAAGCCCAGGTATAGGGTATTGGTGAACAGGACTAATAGCCCAAAGTCAGAATTAAAGATGCTATATCTGAATGCGTGAAGCATTCGAAACAAGATAGATGAGTTAAATGCACAAATAGAAACAAGCGGGTATGATCTGGTAGCCATCACCGAGACATGGTTACAGGGAGATCAAGGGTGGGAGCTAAATATTCCAGGGTACGTGGTGTATAGGAAAGATAGGCAATGTGGTAAACGAGGAGGGGGGTGGCCCTGCTAATAAAGGATGGGATAAAAACAGTAGAGAGGAAAGATTTTAAATCAGAAAAGCAGGAAGTAGAGTCAGTATGGGTAGAGGTACGTAACAACAAGGGGCAGAAAACTCTAGTGGGAGTAGTTTATAGACCCCCGAACAGCAGTCACAGTATCTCTCAAGGTATAAATCAGGAAATTAGCAGAGCATGTAGTAAAGGAAAAACATTAATTGTGGGTGATTTTAATCTGCACATAGATTGGGACAACCAAATTGGGAAAAATATGATAGAGGAAGAGTTTATAGAATGTATTAGGGATAATTATCTAGATCAGTATGCCGAGGAGCCAACCAGGGAACAGGCCATATTAGACCTTGTTTTGTGCAATGAAGCAGGGCTGATCAGCAAACTGGAAATTAAGGCTCCTCTAGGGCAAAGTGATCATAATACGATGGAATTTAGCATTAAGTTAGAGAGAAAAATAGTTAAGTCCGAAGCAAAGGTTTTAAATTTAAGTAGAGCCAATTTTGCTGGTATGAGAGAGGATTTAGCCAAAATAAACTGGGAAATTAGACTTAAGGATTTGACAGTAGACCAGCAATGGCAGACGTTTAAGGAGATAGTGCAAAATTCCCAGCGAGCACGTATTCCTTTGAGGAATAAGAATGCCACGGGAAAGGTGGCCCAACCGTGGCTAACTAGAGCAGTTAGGGAAAGTATAAAGTTAAAGGAAGAAGCCTATAAAACAGCTAAGATGAGTAGTAAACCCGAGGATTGGGAGAACTTTAGGGATCAACAAAGGAGAAGCAAAAAAGTGATTAAGAGGAAGAAAATGGAATATGAGGGCAAACTAGCGAAGAACATTCAAAGGTAAATGTGGGTCCGCTCCAGGCAGAGACGGGAGGAATTAAAGTAGGGGACAAAGACATGGCAGATTCAGTAAACAAGTACTTTGCTACTGTCTTCACCTTAGAAGACACTGAAAACCTACCAAGAATAGAGGGGAACCAAGAAGAAAATGTCAGCGAGCAACTTGGGGAAATTAATATTAGTAAAGAAATGGTTTTAGGTAAATTATCAGGTCTTAAAACTGATAAATTCCCTGGACCTGATGGCCTACATCCTAGGGTTTTAAAAGAGGTGGCTACTGAGATAGTGGATGGCTTGTCTTTGATCTTCCAAAATTCTCTGGATTCTGGAACGGTTCCCATTGATTGGAAGATTGCAAACGTAACACCACTATTTAAGAAGGGTGGGAGAGAAAAGATGGGGAACTATAGACCAGTTAGTCTGACATCAGTGGTAGGGAAAATTCTTGAGTCCTTAATTGAAGATGTTGTTATGGGATTCCTGGAAGACCATAACAAGATTAGGCAGAGTCAACATGGCTTTACAAAAGGGAAGTCATGCTTAACTAGTCTTTTAGAGTTTTTTGAAGATGTATCCAGCAGGTTAGATAGGGGGAACCAGTAGATGTAGTATATTTAGATTTTAAAAAGGCATTTGACAAAGTGCCACACAAAAGGCTATTGCACAAGGTTAAGGCCCACGGGATTAATGGGAACATATTAGCATGGATTGAAGAGTGGCTAACGGGTAGAAAACAGAGAGTAGGGATAAACGGGTCATTCTCGAATTGGCAGGATGTGACTAGTGGAGTGCCACAAGGATCAGTGCTTGGGCCTCAGCTATTTACAATTTACATCAATGATCTAGACGAGGACATTGAATGTAACGTATCTAAATTCGCGGATGACACTAAACTAGGTGGGAGAGTAAGCTCTGAGGATGATGCAAAAAGATTGCAACGATATATCGATAGACTAGGGGAGTGGGCGAGTAGGTGGCAGATGGAATTTAATGTAGGGAAGTGTGAGTTATTCACCTAGGTAGCAAAAACTGAAAAGCAGATTATTTTCTAGAAGGGGAGAGATTAGATAGTGTTAGTGTTCAGAGGGATTTGGGTGTCCTTGTACACCAGTCTCAAAAAGTTAGTTTGCAGGTGCAGCAAGCAACTAAGAAGGCGAATGGCATGTTAGCGTTCATTGCAAAAGGTTTAGAGTACAAGAGTAGGGAAGTCTTGTTGCAACTGTATAGGGCCTTGGTGAGATCGCACCTAGAGTATTGTGTGCAGTTTTGGTCTCCTTATTTNAAAAAAGGACACACTTACCTTAGAGGGGGTGCAGCGTAGATTCATTAGGTTAGTTCCTGGGATGAGGGGACTGACCTCCGAGGATAGGCTGAATAAACTAGGGCTGTATTCTCTAGAGTACAGAAGAATTAGGGGAGATCCTATTGAAACACATAATATTCTTAAAGGGCTGGATAAAGTAGACACTAAGGGTCTGTTTCCTCTGGTAGGAGAATATATAACCAGGGGTCACAGTCTTAAAATTAAGGGTCAGCCTTTTAGAACAGAGTTGAGGAAACATTTCTTCACTCAGAGGGTAGTGAATTTATGGAATTCACTACCCCAGAAGGCTGTAGATGCTCAGTCCTTGAACATCTTCAAGGCTGAGATTGATAGATTTTTAAAAATAGAGGGATTAGGGGATATGAGGATAGGGCAGGTAATCAGAGTTAGGTCTGAAGATCAGCCATGATCTTATCAAATGGCGGGGCAGGCTCGAGGGGCGGAATGGCCTACTCCTGCTCCTAATTCTTATGTTCTTATGTTATAAAACCCTGCGTGTTTAAAAAAAAGTGGAACTTGTTCAATTAAAAACTGATCTTTGCAATTGCTTCGAATCAATGCACTTTTGGGGGCTGGCGATGCATTGCAAGTGCGGTGTTATTGTAGTTAGTTGTTGGGTAGATGGATCCTCGGCATTATGTGCCTTGTTACAGATAAGTTACTATGCGACTCTGTGACCTGGGTAAGCTGTACAAGGTGCGCTTCAGCTCCTGAGCGAGCGCTGCTGGTTTGGTTTAGACAGGGAGAGCCTGAATGTGCCATTCCTTCCTCTCAGCCTGTGTGCGCAAGATCCTTACTGGGATGAATATCACAGCACTGTTGGGTTGTTCATGAGTTCAATGGGTCTCCCCACTAACCACCATTTATTATCAGTAATAAAGTCTCGCAACACAGTGCTTTAATCCACTTCTGCTCTCCAGCTCCCAGTGTGACCAGCAAGAGATTTATTCTGATCTGTGTGTAAGCCTTGTGCCACTTGTTTCTTTAAACAAATACTTTTACAATATCAGCTTTTTTTTCATAGTCTCCTCCTTGTGTCAGTGCAGCAGATGTGTATTTATATGCGTTCATTGTATGTAGTTGTAGTCCAGGAATAACTCTGTTATTCCAACGAGTGGTGTGCTGATAGGAGGGAAAAATGGTTTGCCAATCGCTCAGGGACAAAAGTAAAACAATTCCTTTCCACAGGCACCCTTGTTTTAGTTACTGTAATCTATTATTAATGGAGTTGTAAGTGCTTTCATGGGACCCTCTTTTGACTTTCCCAGATAACGCAGTGTTTGAAATCAAGAAAAATCAAAGAAGGATAGAGGGTATGTCAATCTTTTGATGAATATGTTTTGTGTGAAAAATATGCACTGCATCATATTCCTGAAATGTTTGACCACGTCCATTGGCAAACCTCACAACATACCCATGTGTACTTACTAAAAAGATATCCCCCCAACATTGCATTTTACTCCCATCCCCTCCTGAGAGGGCATCTGGATCATATGTGAGGATACTTTAATATTACAATATCCATGATGTGGGCCAGAAAGAGCACAGAATGTATTCTGTACTGAACAGAAACAGATTAAAGAAATCAATGAGCTGGATGAGGAACATGCAGACAGTTATTGCCCCTCCCCACTTCAGAGCTCTTCCTTCACATCATCAAAGAAGACATTAAAGAGGAAAGGAAGAAATATAAGGCAGTAAAAACAACAACGAGAAGGGCCATTAAAGGGACGAGTGATATGCTGGCAAGACATTGCATTTATATAGCGCCCTTCACTTAAAGATAACGTCTTGACGTGCTTCGCAGAGACACTGAGCAAGGGAGAGTGGGGAGAGAGAGAAGTGGCCCATAGATGCTTCCAAAGAGGTAGGATTTGAGGTGGAACTTGAAGATTGAAGCAGAGGGGTCGAGATGGAATATTAGAGGGAGGAGGTTCCAGAGGTTGGGGGCATAGAAACTGAAGGCTCCACCACCATTGATGGCACAGAGAGGGTGGCAAGCCCAAGGTAACTGAGTAGAGGGAGTGGGCCGAGGGTAGGCGAGGAGGAGAATGGAGAGATAAGGAGTTGCCAGAGTGTGGACGGATCTATAGGTAAGGATTTTTATATATATATAATGAGGAGTTTTAAATTGGTTTGTTTGAGAGAGAGGGAGACAGTGGAAACTGGCGAGGACTTGGGTGACAGGCATGCAGAGGCTTATGTGGGTGTGGATGCGGGCAACAGAATTTTGGATGAGTTGCAGCTTATAAATGGTGAAGATAGGGAGACCAGCAAGGAGTGTGTTGGAAAAGTCTAAATGGGTAATCTAAAACAATTATGACTGAGAAAAACTATGAGTTAAGTAAATTCCCTGAGAAAGGAAGCAATAATAGATATTCAGACCAGAGGAGTACAGAGCCAGTATAATTGTGCAAAAGGTAGCAAAGTGAGAGCCAGAATGCCCTAACCAGAAATTAAATCCACATGATGTCTTATATGACAGAGATATGCATCAGCTATGGGAGTCTGAACGTTATTACCCAGCATCCATTAGTGGAAGGAGGATAGAATTCACAAGGATAGAAAGTACATGTTGGAATCCTAAATTCATATAAATGACAATAATTCACATATTTAATTGCAACATTTCAGATGACTTCAGTATGCTTTAATTCTTAGATAGTAAAATAATGCAAAAATAATTGTCAACACATTGTTTTATGTCACTAATATAGCAGAACTGACATTATCACATCATGTGACATTATCATAGCAGTTTAAAAAAACTGCTGCCCAACTACATCAAAACTATTTATTCACGAGGAATGTATAATATGTGAAAATAACCAAGAAAAGTAAAAGTGGAATTAATTTTTTATGTCTTGTTTCGAAGGATAATTTTTTGGAGGCAACATTCCTGTATGACGAGGATGGGTATCAGTCCTTCTGCACGATTTGTTGTGATGGAAGCAAGTTGCTGATGTGTGGACGTACAGGCTGTAGGAGGTAGAACACAAATCCTCTTCAAAATGATAATATTCTGATATGCTTTGCACACATATATGGTATACAATGTTTGAATTTGCCCATCTGGCTGTTTCTTCACTTGTATAACTACAAAGCAACCTAATACTCTGCAAATTGCAGTTAACATGAGATTAATTATTCCTTAGAATGTATTCATTTGTAAACATGAATCTGTGCTGTGCATGCTACTGTACATACGTTGTGAAGTTGGCAGATATTAGTTTCTATTTTGCTTTCCGCTGTCTTTACTCACCAGAGGCTGTTCATTGCTGGAGCAGTTGGAGGTGATGATTAATGCATCTGTTTAAATTACACCCTATTTATTTGAATATGCATGTACTGAGACAGTGCCGGAACACTTGTACCCAATGGATTTAGGACTGGAGCTATGATAATTATATAGAACTCAGAATAGAAAAAAGGAATTTAACTAGACAAAGGAATTCAAATGAAGACAATCATAATCTAAAAATAGAAACTATCAAGAAAACAAACAGGTTAAAAATGAGGCTGTATTCACCATGCAGAGCGGTTCAGTAATACTGTTCGTGATATGTCAAAAATAATAATAATCCTTGCATTTGATATAGTGCCTTATCACGTCATCGAGATGTCTCAGTGCACTTCACAGAATATACTGTAAAGTGAATACTGTAAAGTGTACATTTTGTGGGCGAAATGTGGCAGCCAATTGTGCACAGGAGTATCCCACAAACAGTGGTGGATTGAAGTGACCAATTTATTATTTTTTTTAAAAGGAATTGTTACCCCCACAAAAATAATCTGCCAATCGACAAACAACCAGGTTCCAACCTACTGCTAGGTAAACCGAGGTGTGTGGAGTAAGGAAACTTGCCCAAGGTTTTGCCCTGCTGGAAACTGAACCCAAGTCTTTTGTTTGTGAGGCGAGTACTCTGACCTTGAGCTACAGGACTCCACTTTAATTTTTACTGGAGTCTCTTGGAGGATTTCATTTGTAATTAAGCTATCAGTGTCAATCCTAGAGTGGAATTCTGCAAATAGAAACTCTTCAAGTGGTTCACACAACAATGTTGAAGTCACCCGTTTGGTATGACCTGTTTGGTGATGCTCACCGTGTAAATGTGATATCTTATTCAGCTGTTTTGTTGTAAAAAAATGTTGTGAATTTTTGTTTATTTATTCAGCAAACCATTCAGTGTGGAGCAGTACAGATGTCAAAACCCACGATGAGGTCGAACAACCTCCTATTTTAAGGTATTTTGTAATTTAAAAAAAACGGTCTATGGACGTGAGGTAGCTCCATTTATAAAATGGGCTTAACAAAGTCACCTAGCCAATCACTAATGATTCCTCGTTTTACCTGAATAAATGTGTCACCTTTATAACATTGATTTACATACCATGCAGATGCTATTGTTATAAATGCTTGGACACTCTTGTGAAGCCTGACACTGCTGCAAAGGCTGAAACCATAGAACCTTCGAGGTATTTTATGTGCTGCCCTATCAGATCAGTCAGACTGCTCTATAAGAAGGGGAGATGGCAACTTGAACTGAAACAGTTCTTTGACTGCGAAAGTATAAGTGTAATTGGATGCTTGCCTAAATTGTCGCTTTATGAATATTGACTGCTTTTTGAGGACTAGAGCCAGAAATTGTACCCCTGACTATTAAAGATACGAATGGGAAGCTATCAATCAAAATATAATCCTTCTCCTGTTACAGCTGGAAGTGAAAGAAATAGATTCAAAATTAGCGACAAACAGCTTCAATTTCCATTAATGTTTAATATGTCACCATTCCAACATATGGCAAGGTGCACTTACAACAATGGGATTCCCTATTATGGACACTTAGAATGCGTTATGTGCATACAGGCAATGGTCAGTAAATTTACAAACATTTGAAGAATAATAATCTAAAGACAAAGGCAAATTCTGGGAACTATAAATATCATTGGAATTTTTTTCTATTTAGGCTCATAAGTGTTCTCAATATATGTTCTGTGATTTGCTTAATTGCTCAACAAGCAACATTCATGTCTGTTATCTGCTACCGTTAAACCACTGCCACTCCTGTTAAAGTGGGAACCCAAACTCGAGGAAGGGGGAACTGGAGAGAGAGGGGGAAAGTGACATGGTCAAAGGAAAAGGTTTTTTGGTGTGCTTTGAAGGTAGAGAGGAAGGGGACCAGTTGGAAGGACTCTGGGATAGAGTTCCAGAGAAGCAGGACAGAGAGCCTGAATACCCACCCAGTAATGTTGGAGTAGGTGGGAGACATGAAGCAGACTGATGTTTTCTGAGCAAGGTTTGGTGGCGATCAAATTCAGTCTATAACCACTAAGTAGAAGATGTTGAAGAGATGAAAAGTGCTTCTCAGGAAAGTGGCAGTGTTATTGACACTTCAACTCATGGCATAAATTACATGTTACACAGAAAAACGTGTACTTTATATCAACATGTGAGTCCTCAGCCATTATAGTTATTTGTGTCCAGAATTCAGTTCGAGTGATATTGATGATACTAAACATACCCAATTATTGGTGGAACTATGAAACTAGGATCTAAACTGCCTCCTGTCTGCCTGATTGCCAGTAAATGTGATCAAGAACTATGTAGGAACCTGACTTTGTATTACTTTGTATTGCATGTGGTGGTGTTTTTAATATTTTTAAGTAGTTTTGAACACTGAAGAAAATATTTACAACAGTGTAACTAGAATTACATTAAGGATCGAAACAACAGCAATTATTATGGGCCAGTTAGTGGCAACATCATGTTTTACTGAATAGAGTGAAGGGCTTGTGCCAACGACAAAGCTGAGAGATAGAGTAGAACATGAAGTACTTGGCTACATCCTGAAGAATGGAGTGGGAATCACTAAGAGATATTTGGCATAGAATCACTTCAGTGAAATTAGAGGTAACATTCATGTAGTAATTGGACAGAACGGAGCCAGTACAGAATGCTGGTGTACATTTTCTAAAGACTTGAAATTTAAACTACTGTATTTCTAAAGTTACATTAAAATTTAGATGCTGTTACAATGTCATATATAGTACTCACAAATGTGAATAAAAGCTAAGTAAAACGAATGAATATATAATTTCAAACTGGATATTCATTTGGTTTACTTTTTCTTACTTTTTAAAAGAAGATTTAACATACTGAGAGAAATCACTTATGATTCTCATTGACTTATTAATGTTTGAATATTCAGAAACACAAATAGACATTACCACAAGCAATGCTTAAAATAATGTATGATGGTGGATAATAAATAATAATAATCCTTGTATTTGATATAGCGCCTTATCACGTTGATGAGATGTCTCAATGCACTTCACAGAATATACTGTAAAACAAATTAACTGTATATTTTGTGGGCAAAATACTTTCCATAAGATTAAACTGACAGTGATTTTAAGCACTTCAAATTTAGCACAAAGATTAATTCAGTTTTGAATAAGATGAACTGACACACCACAGTCAATAAAAACAGGTTTCACAGAACAAAATTAACCCACTACTGTAATAAAATGAAAATATAGCAAAAAAGTAATCAAATCAGAAAGAAAGTTAACAGGATTCGAGATGTTGCCACAGGTTTTCATTTACGGTTTCCATGAAATTTGATATGATTAACAATAGGGAACCTGCTGATCTGTAGTTATTAAGATTTCTCTTTGGTTCCTGCTTGTGAATAAGACAGATGATTCTTGCTTTCTGCTGAGATGGCGCAAGATAGGGTACCAGAGACAGTTGAAGCTAACATCTCAGAAGGGACTTTAGGAGCCCAAATGCTGTTGCACTTTCAAATAGCTTATTAAAAATCAAGGCTTTGCAGGGAACCTTAAATTCCTTATGGCTGATCTTACTGGAATATTAAACTTCTCTACATATTCTGTGGGTAGGTTAACTCCAGGACTCTACTCAAACAGACTTTTGACTTCCAATTGCTATCTTAATTTACATCTATAACACAGAGCTGCAGGAGTTGTGTTACCAGATATTCCAGAGAATAATGTTAGAGAAATAGTTGCAAATTTCTAAGAGAATGGAGTTAGATCTTGTCAAACTATATTATTTGAATGACTTGTGATTGAAATTCACTGTGGAGAGCGGAGGACATGCTATTTGCTTAATGATGGGGAAAAGATTAATTAATTGCTTAAATCACTGTTGTCTTATATGAATTATAAGCCTAATACAGAAAGCACTTGGGAGGAAAGGAGCCCAGAAGAAAGTATAGCAGACTGAATAGGTCTATTGGCACTACATATTACCCATCCTTGTGTGCCTTGATATGAAAATAGTCGATTGGACTCAGGCGATTGCCAGCTATTAAATAACAATGCTGTTTTCCAACGCAAATACTTTACACAGTTCAGAAATCATCAAGTGGTACTTATTCAAATAGCAATTATTCTTTTTCCCGAAGACCTTTAGTTTGCAGTTTATCATAAGGAAATATTTAAAATAAAATTGTAAAGAAGTCTGGATTGAACAGTTTAATTTTTAAAAAGTTCAACTTTTATTATCTTGACAGCAGTTATTAATGTTATATTTCTTTTGCCTCTGCAGTGTGATCTTGTAACTAGTTATGATATCAGAGTCAGAACTTCGATTGTGGAGTAACATACCTTCTCTCAAAAGGTAAAATATGAATTGAATGTTGTTGTTAACTAGTCCTTTTGATTTCAAATCTGTTCTCTTCTCACTGGGGTCTAATATGCACCATGTGTAAAGCATGTGTAAATGTGTGCACAGTGAATTACAGATGCTCTTAAGTATGCTATTAATGAAAAAGATTTATTCAGATGCCTTTTGCTTTTGCACACATTTTTGGGGAAACATGAGTTGATTGCTAATTGGCCCATAGAGATTCCCACATGAGGACGTAGCACATCATTTATTTTAAACTTTGACATTTTTCCATGTTTTTGCTCCCACTATCAGCCGCAAGTTTCAATTGTGATTCCAAATTTTGTTTTTTGGACTTGCTGGATATGTAATAATCATCGGATTTGATTTTATGGCTATAATATAAAGTGTAGTGACAGTATATTTGTAGGCAAAGGAAGCAGACAATTTGCATACAGCACAAATAGGTATGAAGTGAATTGTTTGACCAGGTCACTTTAAGAAACTCCCTTCTCTTTTTGAATAATGTCTTAAGATCTTTAATGTCCACTTGAACGGGCTGATGGGATCTTGTCTGACATCTCATCTGAAGGATGCCATGCAACATTCCCAAGCGCTGCTTTGTAATGTCATTCTAGTCTATGAATTGAAAGTCCTAACATGGGGCTTGCATGCACAAACTTCTGATTCAGCCTGGCTCAGTTGACAGCTTCCTGAATCAGAGGTGAGAAAGCTATCTTGGTGCAGCAGTGGTTTTTTGTGACCTTTACCGTAGGTATGGAAATGGTAGAAAATCTTCTTGAGCAGTAAACGAGAATAAGACTGTAAATTATTAAACATATTTGTTTTTACCCTGAAGTTGCAAAGTCCTGAACAATCGTAAACTCTGAAAACAGTACAATCTGAAGCTAGAAAGTGGCAGAAACTTGGTTGGTCAAAAAAAAGTCTAGACTTCTCTGATCTCATTGCAAACAGAAAAATCAGATGATGGGTTGGTATTTCTGCTGATCAGAGCTATTAAAATATTAGAACAGCAGCAACAACTTCCATTTACATAGTGCCCTTCATGCTCGGTAGTGTCCCGGAGAATAGCAAATGCTTAGTGCTGAAGACAGCAGTTGAGGAATCATAGATTAATACCTTGATGCACAGGGAAAGCAGGGACATTTGAAATCTGGTGGTAACTAGGTAGAAGGTAACTGGTGCAGGAGGTGGTGGATTTCAAGCAAGGTTTGTTCCCTAGAGGGGAAAAACTTGTTCATAAGTGGATTATTTTTCTCTATGTGCAATTGTAGTACTTCAAACAAAAGTGCTCCTTCTACCCTTTACTTTTCCTCTAAGTTCTTTGAGGTTAGTGAAATGTGACTGCATTTATACAAAGGCTGTATTTATACTGTATTATGTTTTTTGTACAATGGAAACTCACCCTTAAGTGTGGTAAATAGACTTACTAGTAGAATGAGGTTCCTTGATTAATGAGTTTAGATTTGGAGATCATCAGTTTCAAATGCCAAAAAAGTCTCACTGCAAACAAATGGTCCAAAGAAAGAGTTGGTATCATCACTGAGATGCCCATAAAGAGGGAAGGAAATAGAGGTGTATGAGGGAGGAGAGGCTAGGGAGGGGGAGGATGGAGATTCATATGCAATATAAACACAAGCATGGACTAGTTGGGCCGAATGGCCTATTTCAGTGCTGTAGATTCAATGACCAACTCCTCCCGGGGATCTTTGGTTGCTAAGTCAAGTGGGTCTGCAGTACTCCAAAGCTTTGCGGATGACATTCCAACCAACCAGGTCTGTTGGCAGTGCTTGGTGGGGCAGATCAGTCACTGGGGTGGGGAGCGGGTCTGCCGGAATTCTTCCAATTCAGCTCCTATTAACCCAGCAAGCTAAAATCTTAACAGGTAGAATAGCCTTAGGTTGACCTGCAGTGGGAGGCTTGCCAGACCATGTTTTCAATGGCAAACTATTCAGTTTTAGCTGATTAAACTCCAGCAGTATTTCAACGCACATTCTGGGGTCCCCAAGCATTGGGTCTTGCTAAGATATGCCTCATACTCTCCAGAGTTAGGTAAGCAGGGTTCATCCTTCTGGGGAGACATTTGACACAGAAATTTCCAAATAGAGATGGCATACAAATGTGTAACTCTGAATCTGGTTTGAATACTTTTAAGCATGGTGATGGGATTGTTCATGTGTCAGACACTTGGCTGACCAAACAAATAGATTCAATGTATTTCAATATAAAAGCAATGAGTCTGCATTTAACTCTTTGGTATCTATTGATGAATAGAAATGCCAGCTTGTTGGTATACATTTATCCAGGCTGACCACATAGCTAAGTGATACAATCGTGCATCGGTTATAGGTGTCAAATTTATAGGTGTCACCATAATTAGAATAAAAATGGACTCGGACTGTAAGATTTCATGTTTACAGCACGTGACTTTGTTTTTTTTGGGGGGAAATCTAAATGGAGAACATATTTGTTGAGGTTGAACTGCAGAACAATGGTATCAGAATGTTGAATATCCCACTTGTGTGCAAGAACAAGTAGCACACTGAAGCTGCTAACATATTTCTGGCACAAATAAAGTGTGAGATATCTCTCTGAGGGTTAATAAACAGACTGATGTTGCATTACTACAAAAAATGTATATTCCATATCCCTTTAGCAAATTTGCTCCAGATGTGTACAACCCTGCCTGGAAGAACAAAGCAAGGAAATCTACACAAGAAACCTGCATGGAAATGGGCAAACAATTTTTAGTTCTCCTGAAAGACTATTTTAGAAGTTAGTTTTAAAGTGGGACACATGTTTACAACATGCTGACTGTCTGCTTTTTATCATGTAAACCATATGTGGTATTATTTAATACTCTTATCATAGTTTGCCCCTGATGTTGCATTGAATAAACTATGTATTTTTGTTTTAATGGGGGCACTTTTTTGGACCCAAGGTTCTTTTTTTTTGGCAAATCTAAACCAAAATCTAATCTTTTCTTTGTTGACTGAACAGTGGCATTACAAATAAAGCACAGTGATATACAGCACTGCCAATGATTGTGTTTATATATTGCCTGATTTTGACAGTGGTAAAAACTCTTAGCAATCCTAAGTGTCATTCATTCAAGGAAGCTGGAAAAAAAAGCCTTCATAGGAGGCAAGCTGTACAATTATGTAGCATAATCTCATCCATTTGGTTTAATAAAGGGCTCCTGTAATGACCGACATTCTCTTAGTTTGCACTGAGAGTCTTACATATTGCCCTTTGCTGTTCTTACTGCACATTTGGTGGTGAATCACTGCCAAAATCTCAGGTTCCATCACTAAACACACGAGAAAGTAGTCACTTTTACTGCTGGACTACCTGCAGACAGTGAGTGCCCTTCTCTTGAGCAGCGAAATTCTTCACCTTGAAAACCCCAAATAATTGTAAAAACAAAATGTAAATTAATAGATACTGTTGGAATAGCCCATGCAATAAATAAGACTATATATTCAGTGTCTTTTATGGTTGATTTAGCTTGGAGGGTAAACCTTCAGACCCATAGTGAGCACTCTGGAAGGTGAAACGATACAACAACAAAATTACATTTATAAAGCCTTTCATTTCTTTGTTTGACCCTGAACTGTCCTTTCTCCCCCACATCCGTGCCATGACCGGCACTGCCTACCACCACCACCACTGCAACATTGCCAGACTCCACCATTGCCTCTCCCCTCAGGCTGCTGAAAACCTCACCCACGCATTTATCACATCAAGGCTCGATTATGGAAATTCCCTCCTCATCGGCCTTCCCAACTCTTCCCTTCACAAACTGCGGGTCATCCAAAACTCTGCAGCTTGTGTACTCTCACGCACCAGGCTCCGTGACCCCATCACTCCCATCCTCACCCGACTGCACCAGCTCCCCATCTCCAAGAGGATCGAATTCAAGATCCTCGTCCTCACTTTAAAGGCCATCCATGGCCTTGCCCCCTCCTACCGTTCTGACCTGCTGACTCCCTACCAACCTGCCCGCTCCCTCCATTCAGCGGGCTCCGGCCTGCTCCATGTCTCCCGCCCGACCCACCCTACCATCGGTGGCCGAGCTTTCAGTCTCTCTGCCCCACACTCTGGAACTCCAGAGCTGAAGCCCGCTGAGCAGAGGGAGTTAGCAGGATAGTAGGGGTTAGGAGGTCGCAGAGGTAAGGGGGAGCATGACTGTGGAGGACTTTGAAGGTGAGGACCAAGAACTTGAACTGTATCCTCTGTGATGGGAAACCAGTAGAGTTGGGCAAGGATGAGGGTGATAAGGGGAGCCTAGTGTGGGAGAGGACGTGGGCTGCAGAGTTCTCTATGATCTGCAGCCTGTGGAGGGAGGAGTTGGGGAGGCCGACAAGCAGTGAGTTTGCATAGTCAAGCCTTGATGTAATGAAAACATGTATGCGGGTTTTGGCGGCCTGTAGTGTGAAACAGTGTCGGAGCCGGACGACATTGCAGAGGTGGGGGAAGGCAGACCGGGTCATGGCGCAAATGTGGGATAGAAAGAATAGTTGAGGGTCAAACAAGACACCAAGGTTCCGGACTGGCTTAGCAAGGTGGAGTGTGCAACCATGGATGGTGATGCTGTCAGCACCTGAGGTGAGGAGGTGCTGATGGGAGCCAATCAGGAGAGCATCAGTCTAGTTGTTGTTCAACTGAAGAAAGTTAGCTCTCATCCAGGACTTGATGTCCGACAGACATTCAGTCAGGATAGCAGTGGTCCTGGAGTCAAGGGTGTAGACAGAGAGGTAGAGTTGGGTGTCATCTGCATACATGTGGAAGTTGACCCCATGTCTGCAGATGATGTCACCAAGAGGGAGCATATAGATATTGAAGAGGAGGGGACCAAGTGCAGAACCCTGAGGAACGTTGCACGAGACTGTCCAGGGGCTAGAGGAGAAGCCACTACTGGAGATGAAGTGCAGGCAGTATGAGTGGTATGATCTGAACAAGTCAAGAACAGAGCCATGGAGGTTGAAGTGAGAGGAGAGGCGGTGAATGAGGATAGAGTGGTCGATGTTGAAAGCAGCAGAAAGGTCAAGGAGGACGAGGAGGCAGAGGTAGCCCTGGTGTCAGATGACAGAATGTCATTTGTCACTTTGACCAGGGCTGTTTCTATGCTGTGGGTGGTACGGAAACCCAATTGGAGGAGTTCGAGAAGGGAGTGGCAGGAGAAGAAGGAGCGAAGCTGAGAAGCAACAACTTGTTCCAGGATCTTGGAGAGAAAAGGGAGGTTGGAGATGGGGCGGTAGTTAGGGAGTAGAGAATGGTCCAGGTAGGGATTTTTAAGGATAGGAGTGATGATGGTGTTTTTTAATGGGGTGGGAACAGTACCAGAGGACAGGGAGAGGTTTATGATGACAATAAAGGTTCATAGTGATATACATAAATAAGAGCCCATAATTAAGGCGAGGACCGCCACTCAACCTTCTAAGCATCTGAATAGAAAACATCAGAAATATAAAACAAGTTCAACACCCATGGGGCAACAACTATTTCTTCAGAAACTGAGCCTATAATCTTAACATCCAGCTCTAACCTGGCAAACTGAAGAAAGCAGAACCCATGTCTCCCACCAGACGGGACTAGGTAAACTATGACTTAAGGTGACATGCAGGCATCACAGGGCATTTATGTTCTAATTTGTACAAATAAAAGTCAATGGAATACTGAGAAGACAAATCTGACATTTCACAAAAAGCTTAATGAGATAATTATATCAAATCTGTCCTCTATTTTCACACCCATTGCTAGTTAACCTTTAAGGCAAGCAGCATTATCACAAATTCATTACATCTAGAAAAATCAATTATGTATCCCCACATGAAACACCTGATTGACTTACTGGTGTTTAGGAATGTGGCAAAGCCCTTTAATACCATATAAGGTACTGCCAAAACAGTCTCATGTATCTAATCCTGCTCTGAGGTAGGTACCTTTATTTCCAATGTGGGAGAAGCAACTCCAAGTTCAGTGGTTATAATATAATAACCATTAATGTATTATAATAATACTTACATTTGATCTATCTTTCACCTCAAGAGGATGTCTCAAAGTTCTTCATACTGTAAAATGCAATGGCTCGATTTTCTGGCGAATGTGGCAACCAATTTATTTACAGTAATGTTGACTGTAGCAATTACATCCCATCGAAAGGACTGCACCTCTGACAATTCAGTGCACCCGCACTTGAGTGTCAGCCTAGATTATATGAGTTCAAAAAGTACTGATGTGAAGCTTGAACCCACAACCGTCTCAGATGTTAGAGTGCTACCAACTGAACCAGGCTGACTCCTTTTATCTTGATAAAGAATGGAATAGTTCTAATAGTAGTGAAATAGTGGAACTTTAAAGCAGCTACACATTTGTGTTGGAAATCTAACATGTTATTTTACTGTTATTCCCCCTTCAATCTTTGACTTTGTATAGGTTTGAGTTCATCCTCTGTTGTTCTAAAGTATTATACACTTTTGCCATACGCTTTTTGCAGATAAGTGCTTTATAAGCAGTAAATCTTCGTGGGGAGATAAACTCAAATCCTCACTGGGTCAATGGACAAAATCAATATTTCTTGCAGTTACAGAGTAACCATGAAGTGTGCTGTGTCAGTCAGAATGCATACACTCTCAGTCTCTTTGATACTAGCAATGAAAAGCAGGCTGTCAGACATTCCATGTTCTGTATCAAATATATCCATCAGGAAATCAGGGAGCAAGATAATAAAAAATAATACATACCCATTTTCTGAGGGCTGATGGAAATAAATTGCTATAGAATAAAGGATCAAGCATCGTTCTGTGAATAACAGCAACTCTGAATTAATAAAAATGTGCTTTGTCTGCAAATAGTAATCCTTACTTGTCCTCAGCATGAATGCTTAATGCAATAATTGAGTTTTTAATGTGTTGCATCTTTTTTCACTGCTGCCACCCAACAGCATAATCCTTTAATCATCTTGCAGGGTAGTCTGTTTTAATACAATTTCACAACAGCCCAATTGAAGATACATTTCTACAAGGAGAGAATGATGCTGATGGGTTCATTTTTAAGCCAGAAAAATCAATTAAAAAGTGAATGATAAAATACAGCAAAAAATGCTTTCATTTGCATTTCAATTGCAGAATATATGTTACCATTGGTCACTTCAATCCGCAGCTGTTTCTGGGACACTGCTGCGCGCAATTGGCTGCTGCTTTTCACCCAGAAAATATTCACTTTACAGTATATTCCATGAAGCATTTTGAGATATCTCAAAGGCTTGATAAGGCACTATATCAAATGCAAGGATTATTACTGGATTGGTGCCTGGAATTCCACAATGTTTGTGAGACAAATCTGATGGCTATAAATGTAACATTTGCATAGCAGCCAAAGAGCATAAGGTTAACTGCACAGTTTAGCAGTACAGAATAGTAGTAGCTTTCATAGGTCTTGTTCCACCTACCTATGAATGCAGCTGAAGCATGATTCTTATTTCTTCTTTAACAATTATCACTGCTGCTATATTTGTTTTGACACTACTCTCTGTCTAGAGATTAAGAATTATTGGTCATGTCATTTGATGCTGTAGTTTGTACATTAGCACATAATTGCTGGTGTCTAAATTTTGTTCCTTTCATTGAACACTATTTAGGCTGCACATGTAACAAACAGAATAAGGACTTTTCTAAGAGTTGGACTTGAAATTAGAAATTCGTGGAGCATTTAGAAACTGGGTGGGTTTATTACTATGAACTGAATTAATTACTTTCCAAAATCACTTAAAATGGAACTAGATAAATACTTGAATAAAAGTAATATGAAAGATTTTATGGGGAAAGAGTAGGGATTAAAGTAGATAGCTTCATTGAGGGAGCCAGCAGGGCCACTGACACACAAGAGTGGACCAAATTGCCTTGTTCTGCGCTCTGAACTTTCTATGACTCTTGGACCAATGTGGAGATATTGTTCTGTTGTTTGTCTCTGTTTTGTTTATCCAGTCAGTGATGTAATGCAGCCTATTGTCACACATACTCTATTCACAAAGAACTATAGTTTGCTATAGTTCACCAAGTTGATCTATGCGTTGTCTCCAAACAGGTAAGGAGTTCATAGCAACCTCTGTTGTGGACACTATAGTGCATGCATTTTGAGACATTGTGGGAACATGTTAGGAATGAAATCTGATTAGGTAAACCTAGCAAAGACTGGACAGGGAGGGTACTACCATAGCTACTAATACCTGACTAGTTATTGCTTTAATGGAATGTGAGCTTTACAGCTTCATATAATGTTTGTTAGGAGACAAATTAAATATAACAGATTTATATAATTTGTATAAGTAAGCATAACAAATTAAATAAATGCCATTAAATAAAATCCAGTACTGAAGAGATATTGAAAGAAGCTTCTGTTAAAACACTATTGGGGAAAAAAAAGTAAGGAACAATCTGGGCAAAAGGATGGCCCTAAGTGTGGTCATATATGTGCTAACAAGGATTCAACATTGTGTGTTTGTGTACTGTAAATTTACTACACGACAGGCATGTTCATCTTGCCTCATCATAAAAGAACGTTTTGAGATATTTCTTGATAGAATTCTTAATTTCACCCACAAAATAAACAGTCAATCAACTTTACAATATATTCTGTAAAACCCTTTGAGATGTCTCAATGATGTGAGAAGGTGTTATATCAAATGTAAAGGTTATTACTGTTATTAATTTGAAATCCAAATTAAGAAAAGGTATCAATAATAATATGGTAAGGAATTACTGTGTGATTTTTGGAAACTGGAGGCAGTTGCTAAATTTACCAACCAGCAGAGAATATTATATTATTGTCTTAATCTGTTTTATTGATGATGGTGAGACATTGCTGGCACAGATTGGCTGTTACATTTGCCTATGTAAATACACTGGATATCAAATTCAAGTTAATTGATTATTTACAAATCTTTGTTTTTGATTGTGTTATTCATTTAGCTTCCAATTCCAGATTCACATGGACCAGAGAGCCATAGACATTTACAGCACAGAAGAAAAACATTTATGCTTGTTCATTTAAAGAGCAATGCTTTGAGTCCCATTACCTATGAAAGCTATCATGGATTTTGCCTCGACCATCATTTGCATTCCATATACAACAACTCTGTGCATGAACAAATATCTCTTAGCCTCCCCATTTGCTTGTTTGCTAACTATCATAAACTGGTACCCTCTATACATTATGGGACACTTCCTTCTTGTTATTCTGGTTTATACAGTATTCCCTCCACGTCCAAATTCATCCCAAATTTAATTTAATTAGCCAGGACATTATGTAAATTAGCTGCCTTTTATTCCCCACATAATAGCATGCATGTCATTTCTAATTAATCTTTTTTTGTAAAGTGCTTGTAAAGTCATTTCATTAATGCAAAATACACTAAATAAGTGCAAATTGTTGTTGCAGAAAATGAACTTTACATGTGAATCCAACTGGCTTTGCTACAATTTTTTTCTGTGTGAATAAGACAGTCACAGTTGTGAATCACTTGATATCCTTAATTATCGGCAGGAAAGAATTTTCAACAATGGGATAACACCATTGTTAATTAACACATCTCGGCTCACAATTTTCATCTTGACGATTTTTATGCAGAAAGTAAAAAATATTTGAATAATTTTCCAAACAAAGTGATAGAGCCACTGATATTGGAATGAAACAAAATATACTTGGAACAAGATGCAAAATACTGCAGATGCTGGAAATCTGAAACAAAAACAGAAGTCGATGGGAACACTCAGCAGGTCAGGCAGCATCTATGGAGAAAGGAAAGTGAGTCAACATTTCGGGTTCACAACCCCTCATCAGAACTGGGGCATGTTGGGAGGGAGAGGCTTTTTAGGACTAACAGAAAGGGGGGAGGCAGGGCAAGGTAGACAAAGGAGAAAATGGGGTAGAGGACAGGGGATGATGGATTAAAGAGGTGTTAATAATGCAAAACAAAGACCAGAGAGAGAAAGGTGTGTCTAGGACCCTGGGATGTAGTAATAGTCGCAGAAGATGGGGAGGGGGAATGTAAGTTGTTCTGGTCTGAAATTGTTGAAATCAATATTGAGGCTAGAGGATTATAAGATCCCTAGCAGAGAGTTGAGGTGCTGTTCCTTGAGCTTGCGCTGTGCTTCATTGGAACAGTGTAGGAAACCATGGATGGAGAGGGCAGAGTGAACAGAACGGAGTTGTTCAGCAAATTGGTTGCCCAATCTGTGTTTTGCCTCCCCAATGTAGAGAAGACCACATTGTGAGCAGTGAATGCAGTAAACTACATTGATGGTAGTACATGTAACCCGCTGTCTCACTTGAAAACTGTGTCTGGGGCTTTGGACAGTGCTATGGGAGGAGTAAAGGGCAGGTATTGTATCTCTTGCGCTGGCATGGGAAGGTCCCGGGGGGAGGAGAGCAACTGTTGGTGGTAACAAACAACAGCAAAAACAACAAAATTGCATTTATAGAGCGCCTTTCACTTCGGGAGGACATCCCAAGCCGCTCGACAGTCAGGGGTCAGGACCCGAGCATGGGAGAGGGGAGGGGTAAGGGTGAGGGAAGGTAGAGAGGTAGGAGGGCGACCGAAGGCACGATCGAAGAGGATGGTCTTGAGACCGGCCTTGAAGGAGGCAAGGGAGGAAGTGAGGTGAAGGGACTGTGGGATGGAGTTCCAGAGTGTGGGGGCAGAGAGACTGAAAGCTCGGCCACCGATGGTAGGGTGGGTCGGGCGGGAGACATGGTGTAGGCCGGAGCCCGCTGAATGGAGGGAGCGGGCAGGTTGGTAGGGAGTCAGCAGGTCAGAACGGTAGGAGGGGGCAAGGCCATGGATGGCCTTTAAAGTGAGGATGAGGATCTTGAATTCGATCCTCTTGGAGATGGGGAGCTGGTGCAGTCGGGCGAGGATGGGAGTGATGGGGTCACGGAGCCTGGTGCATGAGAGTACACAAGCTGCAGAGTTTTGGATGACCCGCAGTTTGTGAAGGGAAGAGTTGGGAAGGCCGATGAGGAGGGAATTTCCATAATCGAGCCTTGATGTGATAAATGCGTGGGTGAGGGTTTCGGCAGCCTGAGGGGTGAGGCAGTGGCGGAGTCTGGCAATGTTGCGGAGGTGGTGGTAGGCAGTGCTGGTTAAGGCGCGGATGTGAGGGAGAAAGGACAGTTCAGGGTCAAAAAAGACACCTGAATGGCTTAGTGAGGTTGAGTGTGCAGCCGTGGAGGCTGATGTTGCCAGCACCCGAGGTGCCGAGGCTCTGGTGCAAACCAATCAAGAGGGCCTCGGTCTTGCTGACGTTCAGTTGGAGAAAGTTGTGCCTCGTCCAGGATTGATGTCGGACAGGGAGTCGGTCAGGACGCCAATAATCCTGGAGTTCAGGGTGGAGGCAGAGAGGTAGAGTTGGGTGTCATCCACATACATGTGGAAATTTACCCCATGTCTGCGGATGATGTCACCAAGGGGGAGCATGTAGAGGGTGAAGAGGAGGGGACCGAGGACAGAGCTCTAAGGAACACCGCACAAGACGGTGCGGGGGCTGGAGGAGAAGCCGTTTGTTGAGACGAAGGGGAGACGGTGTGAAAGGTAGGACCTGAACCAGTCAAGGACAGAACCTTGGAGGTTGAGGTGGGAGGAGAGGTGGTGGAGGAGGATTGAATGGTCCACAGTGTCAAAAGCGGCGGGGAGGTTGAGGAGGACGTGGGCAGCACGGAAACCCAATTGGAGGAGCTCATGGAGGGAGTGGGAGGAGAGGAAAGAGCGAAACTGGGAGGCATCGGCTCT
Source organism: Callorhinchus milii (assembly GCF_018977255.1). Lineage (NCBI taxonomy): Eukaryota > Metazoa > Chordata > Chondrichthyes > Chimaeriformes > Callorhinchidae > Callorhinchus > Callorhinchus milii. The sequence continues at coordinate 24,821,768 of NW_024704745.1, forward strand.
CTCAAGGACCTTAGACAGAAAACGGAATTGGAGATGGGCCGGTAGCTGGATAGCTGTGATGGGTCAAAAGAAAGTTTCTTCAAGTGGGGGTGATAGTGGCTGTTTTGAGGGGGGTAGGAACAGTGCCAGATGACAGGGAGAGGTTGATGATGTCGGCGAGGAGTGGGGCAAGGAGATGGAGCTGGGATTTAAGGAGAGGAGTGGGGATGGGGTCCAGGGAGCAGGTGGTGAGCTTCATGGAGGATATGGTGGCGATGATAGAGGAGGGGGTTACAGATCAAAGGTGTGGAAGGAGGTCAGAGTGTGGGAGTAGGGTAGGGAGGGGTTGGAAGTTGGGAGGGCAGTGGCAGCTGAGCGGATTCCCTCGATTTTGGACTCGAGGAAGTCCAGCATTTCCTCACAGTGGGAGTCAGAGGAAAGAATCTACGGCGGGGAGGGCGGAGGAGCCGGTTGGTGGTGGAGAACAGGAGCCTGGGGTTGCCCTTCGCCTCCAGGATTAAAGAAATGAACCAGGTAGACATGGAGGGAATGGTTCCTTCGGAATGCTGAGAGGGGAGAGGGGTAAAGATATGTAGTAGTTGGATCATGCTGGAGGTGCCAGAAATGGTGGAGAATTATTTGTTGGATGTTGAGGCTGTTGGGGTGGAAGGTGAGGACTAGGGTTACCATATCATGGTTCTGGGAAGACTGGGAAGTAGTGAGGGCAGAGATGCGGGAATAGGGTGGACACGGTCAAGAGCCCTGCCTACTACAGTGGAAGAAGGCAGGGCTCTTGACCGTGTCCGCCCTATTTCCCGCAAAAAATATAATTGGATGCCTTTAACAAGCGGAAAAAAAGCTTTGGTGAGATAAACTGATTTCTTATGTTAAACATTAGCATTCTCACCTTTGAATCAGAAGCTTGTTCAAGTTTGGCATCAGAAATTTAAATTTACAGTGCTGAGGGAGTGCTGTATTGTTTAAAGTGCCAGACAAGATGTTAAACATTAAACAATCTCCTCTGCTTGTTCACATTTGGATGTTAACATACTTCACACTAAACATCTCATGGTATTATTTGAGAAGGGAGTTTTACATTGCCAACAATCCTCCAGATATAATTAGTAATTCGCTTTATGGCTGTTTGTGGGACATTGATGTGTGCAAATTGGCTGCTGTGTTCACCTACAAATAAACAGTCACTGCATTTCACAGCAAAAATCTTGTGAAGTGTGTTAAGACATTTCAATATCAAGGATGGGGCACTATATCAAATGTGAGTATTATTATAACATTCCTTTCTATCTTCAATCCATTTTATGTTTTTAGCTTTCAAACAAGATCGGGAAATATTTAGGAGGAATATTAATAACATGATAATCATTTCCTCTGTTCTCTTGATTTGGTGGTAGGTTGACAGGTTTAAACGTTTTTTCGCAATTATTGCCATTCAGTTCCTTCCTTTATCTATTCTGTCTCTCAATTGTCTTACTGTTACTTGTATGTTAGCCTGGCTAATTTGGTAGCACTCAAGATTCAGATAAGTTCATGCTCCAAGTCATAATCCAGTCTAGGTTGACACTCCAAAGCAGTGCTGGGTGAGTACTGCATTCTCAGACTTGCCTTGGAAGGGAGGTTAAACTGAGGTCCCGTGAGTGAACTTTCGCCTGTTCAAGGGGATGTTAAAGATCTCATTACTGTATTCGAAAGAGAAGAGACTTTCTGCCAGTATCCTGGCCGCTACTCCTCAAGATAACTAATTTAGTGTATTGAGCTGGGGGTTAGGGACAAGTGGGAAAGATGTCTGAAAGCGCAGTCAAAGAGGAAGGTCTTGAGGCAGACCTTGAAGGAGGTGTGGAAAGGGGCAAGTCAAAGGGAGAGACATTTTGACTTTTTTGTTGATACTTGTATGAGCTTTTTTGATACCTCATTTGCAGAGTTAACATTATAAAACACACACATATTATTGCAACTAGAGGAATTTGGCACCTGAAAAACATTTCTTATATGTTGGGAGAAATGTTATTGTGTTTGTGTCATACAGGCAGTTTAAGATGTTCTTTTCCATGAGGCAATACAATAGTAAATTGTTATGGTCATCAGCAGGCTTGTTTCTGAGATTTTGACTATGTTGGATAAAGTTAGCTACTTTCACATTAATTGAAATTACTGATCTTTTATTTGGTACGATTTCTGCCACATTTCTATACTCTGGTTATAACATTGATAATACAATACAATTACATTTAGGTTGCGCCTTTCACATCAGGAGGATGTCCCAGTCAAATGTCGGACAGTCAGTGATTTGGACCTGAGTGGCAGGTGGGGAGGTGGGGGGGCGGTAATTGGGGTACAGTCGAAGAGGAGGGTCTTGAGATGTGTCCTGAAGGAGGCAAGGGAGAGAGGGAGCAAGACCAAGGGAATGTGGGTTGGAGTTCCAAAGGGTGGGGGCAGAGAGGCTGAAAGCCCGACCTCTATTGGTGGGCCGGGCCGGGTGGGGGACGTGGTGCGGAGGGAGCGGACAGGTTCATAAGGGATTAGCAGGTCACTGAGGTAGGGAGGGGCAAACATCTTCAGGGCAGGCAATAAACTCTAGAAATATTAAAACAGTACATTCCATCAGACCTATTCACAATTTAGAGAAATTGCAGAATATTACCTGTGGATGTTTATAATGTTTGCTCTTATAACACATGCACAAAAGAAAAAGGATTTATTACACTTGAATACTGCACCACAATTAAAAGTGAATGAAAAGTAAATTGCAAAAAGAAGTGTGTTGCTTCTGCCTCACAGTTCAGTCATATGCAGTAGGACCTTGAATGGCTGAGTATTTTATTGGTGGTGGAGGGGGTTTAAATGGTGGAGGTCCATCCCTAAATCAAAGAAAAACAAGATATTTATTACAACCACGTGGTTATTCACAATCAAAAGTACTTTTGTATAATACCTTGTAAACTCTTCAAAATATTTACCTACAATTTACCAAATAGAGACAAGGAAGTAATTTACTTGGTTAAAAAGTACTTCCAGCTTTTAAATATCTACATTGAATCCTGTATCAGTGTATTCTCAGTTTTATTTTCTCTTTTATTGGATACTTTGTCCCTTTCCATATTTCTCTGTTTGTCATTTTGCCATCTAAGACTCTTGAAATGCTTGTTTTCACAGCTAAAGGAATTTTTATACAGTATAAATATTTTAAACAGATGCGGGTGCATTTTGTATTTTTCAGCATGATGAATATCCTTGTAAAGCCCTTAGGTTCCTGTCATTAATAGTTCCGAGTGCAGTATCACAATTCCATGCACTTTAGTTGCATATCTCAAAGCTTTTTAAAGATTTGTTCAGTGTGGACTAATGATTTGAGTGTAGCATGGATTTGATTCTAAGGCAAAATAGAGTTCATGAAGCAGAGAGGGATTTAAAATGACTTGGTAAGACAATTTGATTCACATTTTCTGCTCATTTTACCTGATGTAAAGAGAGGTACCATACACACACTGATTTCACCCTGAACTACCTGGTTAAACAATTCACTGACTGTTCACCTGAGAGTGACAAGCTGTGCAAAATTGTGATATGAAGATTTACATTTAATAGATAATTGAGCTTAATATTTATATCCATTCTACAACATACCATCAACATCAAAATCATTATCTTTTATTCATAGTACCATGCATATAAAAGTTATAAAGTTAAATTTGAAGTTACAGTACTATGCATTGAAGTGCTCTGAATCCTAAATAAAGTATGGATGGGAAAAGAGGAATCGGCCATTTTGCCCATCAAGTCCATTCCTTCTATGACTATGTATAATACGTTCTATTCTGAACCTCGCAAAGTTGTTCAGTGTCCTTCAAAGGGGTTCTCTACAAAGTTCCTCCCTGGCCTCAAAGATAAATCATTCATCACACCACTAAGAGGTATGGAGATGTAACTTGGAAAGATATTACACAATCACTAACTTTACAAATAAAAAACCTGTGAAGCCCTTTGAGGTGTCTTGACATGTTGTAAAGTGCTACATCAAACGCAAGAATTATTGTTATTGTAGATAGAATACAAGAAAAAAACCTGAGAAATGCTGAACATATACAGTGTGACAATCAACCACAATAACAACTTGTAATTTTGTGGTGCCCTTCACATGGGGTAACGTCTCGGAGTACTTAATAGTGGCAGAGCTTGACCCTTGTATCAGCATCTGAAGGACAGCATCAGGGAGGATCCTTCATTACAAGTCGTAACATTCCCCCAGGCTATGGATTTTGGACCTCTTTATGAAAACTCAATGTTCAGATATGTTGGCATCCCAGTGCCTTGGAAAGTCCTCCCGACATGAACAGCGCTTTACAAATGTAATTTTGCTGTTGTTGTGGTTGTTGTTTTCACACAATTTGTGTGGAAAACCTATGTGCAAAGCCTGCAGCATAACAGCAGTCTCGCATGTGGCATGACTGGTACACGTTAAAGATGAGACATCCTAGAAACATAACTCCCCCACCAAAATTCATTGAGCAGAGGTATCAGTAAATATTGTTTCAACAACAACTCTGATTTATATAACCACCTTCATGTAGAATAGCATCTTGGAACTCTTTACAGCGCAGTACTACACTTATCAAATGGGATACGAAGAGACCATTAAATTCAAGCCACACAAGCAGAAAAAACTCATTGTAAAAGAGACTGAGGACAGTGAATATTATTGCTGTGCATTATTATTGCACTGTAAATTATGTAGTTCAGTATCCCTCCTGTGTAAAATAAACCTTGCTGGGAACTACAAGTTTCCTGCTGCTGTGCAGCATCAGCATTAAAGCTGTTCTTACCATTACAGTATTTGGAATGTCTTGTTGTAGCCTCCCATGGGTCATGCCATTGGCTCCAAGTTGAAATTGTGCCTAAATCCTCTCCATTTTCAATGCTATGCTACATTACATGTGGAATACTTAATCTACGTGTCCACACATAAAATCAAATGCTTCACCATTAAATAATCCCAAATCGATGTTGTAAAATTGATGATGCCTCCACTTTCTTTGGGAGCCAGCAGCACTTTGATTAAAATGGCAAAGAAGCAGATAAAATGGTAACAAACTTTAAATTGTGTTTTTTTTGGAGTTTTGTTTTTAATTTCTTTGCCGTTCTGGACTGAGATTGTAATTTCTAAGGAACTATTCTTTGGGAGGACTGGGAGTTGTATCAGTGAACTGGGAGTTATATCAGTGACAACGGTATTGTGTTTTTTTTACCTCAAAAATATAGGTTCTGATGTGCTTTTTATTTCAACCAACATTTATCAATAACGTTTCTTTTAGCAGAATCATACCACTGTTCTTAGCTTGGGCTCCTCCAAAATCCTGTACTTGGTTAACTTCATAACTGCAATAAAAAATATTGCAAATGATGTGAAAGGGTCATTTTTTGACAGAAAAAAAACTAGATATAATCAGATATGTAATGATTCTGAGATGTGCAAATGACGAATTGTGGAGGAGTTTTATCTGAGTGATGTATTCATGCTTTGCACTTTTGAATGAATATTAATTTAGCTGAGACTTGATGCAATTCAAATTAATACTGCACTATAAGCCCAGTACCTCCTGTATAAGAATCAAGGATCTATATCAAACTACCGTAAATTGCAGACATTTAGCAATATGGCAATATTTAGCAATAATTAACAACATCCAAATAATTAAAAATAAGACAGTGTAAACCTCTACAAAACAATGTAGTACTTACATTTTCCTGCTTTGCCATCGTTTGATTAAGTACATTGCTAATGCTGTACACATTATTAGGATTACGATTATGGATACCACGATAGCCACTGAAACAGTTCCTTCGGATTCTGCATAATATACAGTAATAAGTTATATACAGTAACAAGTCAGATCAAAGGAAACAAACTAGATTTTCTTATCAAAATTCACAAATTATGGAAAATATGAATGTTTTCCATAGAAAGTTAGTTACATTAAAAATATTGTATAGAGCAAAGTGAACGCACTCAACTCTCCATCAGGAATGGGAATAATGTAATAAGGTAAATCAATTGCTAGGAGGGGTTGAGTTAGCACTGTACCATCAGGAATGGACAACCTTTCTTGGTCTCCTGATCTGTACTGTTGGAGTAGGGAGCAGAATTTATTTTTCCTGCTGCCAATCACTCTATGCCAGCGAAGGGCATAGTGCTGGGGATTCACTCCTAAGAGAATCTGTAGAACTTGGTTGGCTCACTGGTGTTATCTTTTTTATTGAGCTGGGTTGTTTGCAAGATTGAAGCATTGAAGAAATTGTAAGGGACCATTTCCCAGCAGAGGCTGAAAATGTAATGCTTTGCAGTAATTCTTTATACAAGCCAAGGTTACAAATCAGTGTCTTGCTGAGACCATCTTCTCAAGATATCCAGGCTCCAGCATGAATTGCTTTGTGAATGTGTGGTTTAAACCAGGTTCATGCTGAGACTGTTTTTGCAGTAATTCACTAAAAATTAGAAGGGTAGAATGGAGCAAAAAAAATTACAGGTACACTCATGATATTTTGGTGACAGCATAGCTCAATCGCTAAAATTTTTGCTTCTGAGTCAAAAGGTTGTGGGTCCAAGCTCCATCTTAAAAAAATGAGCCTTTATGCTAGGCTGATATTAATACAGTACTGGAAGAGTATTATATTGTTGGAGGTGCCTGAATATCTTAAACCAAGGTCCCATCTGCCTGCTTAGGTGGACATTAAAGATCCCATGCCACTACTTAAAAAGAGAAGGGAGTTCCACTGGTGTCCTGGGCAACAATTTCCCAGTTAAAATTGTAGTGCCTTGGAACGTCATCCTGATGTGAAAGGTCAATTTGTTGTTGTTGTTGTTGATCATGGCTGTTTGGGATATTTCTGCATACAAATTGCTTGTCATATTCACCTACAAAATGCGGATTACAGTAAATCCTGTGAAGAGCTTTGAGACATCCTCCAAATGTGAAAGATGTTACATCAAATGTAAGCATTATTATTATTACCAAGTCAATACAAAAATCTCCATAAAATACTTATGTGAAATCAAATGATCCTGCCCTGTACTGCACATTCCTTGTTTTTACTGTTGTCCCTATTGCAATTTGACCTCTGAAATTTTTTTTTGTGTACAATTAAGATGTGATAAGAGGTTACTCACCTTCTTCGCTCCCTAATTTGACGGTAGAGATTAGCTCACGACTAGTTGATGTTTGAGTAATCAAGTTTGACTGATCAGTAATTGTAGGTTCATTACTGATGGATGAATTAATGTTGATTGATGGTCCGTTGCTTGCCAAAGGTTGAATGGTGATGGATGTTGAATTTATAGTCAACGAGTCAGAGATGGTGGATGAAGCAGTGCCGATTGATGCCTCTGTGCTGACTGATAGCCCAATTCTAGGGGATGGTTGAATGGTTTCAGTTGCTTCAGTATGGTTAGATGGTTCAAAGGTAGTAAATGAATCTGTACCAGAAGATGGTCCGATACCGATAATGAAATTGCTGCTTGTATAAGATTCAGTGCCTGAAGGAAAAGTTATATTATAAAGAGATCTGTATAAAGACAAGTATGTTGTATATAATAACAGCATCAACAACATCTTGCATTTATATAGGACCCTATATGCAGGGTAGAGTCTCAGAGTGCTTGAAATACAAATAATACAAATGTAGCATATAATACAAATCACATACAAATACACTGTCAGAAACTTTGAGAAGCACTTTGAGATGGTCTCAATATTCGGGGTACTTTATTAAATGCAAGGATTATACAATAAAATACAATTTGCATTCATATGGCGTCTTTTACGGTGTATGGATATCTCAAACTGCTCAAAGGATTATTATACAACAGAGCCCCATTATAATGCAGTGTTTGGGATTCATAAGATCTCAACCATATCATAGAAAGTTCAAGTATGATATCTGCAACTGACTAGCACGCTCCCTTCACATTAGCTGGTTCCTGTGCAAAGAGAAAATATGGTGAATTTCCAGGTCATCAGGGCACTCCAACATCACTTCCTGTTTTCTGTGGCATGTGCAAAGTAATGAAGATTATTGACAGCAATCTAATGACCTGAAAACCATCCATTTTAGCATGAAAAAACTGTCAGAGCTCAGGTACAAGAGGCCTCCTATGCGCATGCACAGTGAATGGGGTTCCCCACCTTCCTCCCCAACATCACCACCCTCCTATCTTACCTCTCCCTCTGCTCCGATTGCCTCCTCATCCTAGCGACTTCAACCTTCACTTCACCCCCTCCTGTTCTGCCTCTGCTGACTTCTCCTCCCTTATCTCCTTCCTTAACCTTTCCCTCTACTTCCACTCCACCACCCACGTCCGAGGTCATCCCCTTGACTTGGTGATCGCTTACAGTCAAGCCTTACACTCTTGAACCTCACCACCATCGACAAAGCGATCTTGGACTATCACTTCATCTCCCTTAACTCCTCAATCCCTCTCCCCACCCAACCTACTTCCATCTCCTATCGCCCCTGGAAAAAACATCTCCCCACCCGTTCCCTCTCAGCTGTCTCAGAGTCTTCTGAACTCCTTCCCCGCTGGGCTTATTCCTGCAATGACCTATCCACCTCGGTCACTTTTCTTCACAGCTCCCTCTCTTCCACTCTCAATTCCCTTGCTCCCCTCACTTCCTGAACTGTCTCCTACTCACATAAGTCACCATGTGCACCAGCCACCTCCACTCATTCAAAGCACAGATGCGTGCTGCTGAACGCACCTGGCTTTGAATCGAACTTAATGTTTTATCGGCAGATCTGGCTGTCCATTATCAAATCCTAATGCTTGGCTCTCGCCACTGCTAAATCGTTGTTCTGCTTCAAGACAATGTTGGAGGACAAAGACAACTCCAGGCTCCTCTTCCCCATCACCAACCAGCTCCTCCACCCAGCATTTCACGCCTCGCCCATCCTCACCTCCAAAGCCAACTGTGAGGCGATGCTGGACTTGAGGGAATCCACTCAGCTGCCTTTGGCCTTCTGTCTACACACTCGCCATCTTCCCCTCTCACCCCAGACCCTACCCATCCCTCCCTCCACAACTTCAAACCTGTCTCCCACTCCTCTCTCACCACCACTATGACCTGCATGAAACCGACCAACTGCTCCCTTGACATCATCTCTCCTTACCTCCCAGCTCCACCTCCTTGCCCCTCTACTCGCAGACATCATAAACCTGTCCCTGTCCACTGGTACTGTTTCCAACCCATTAAAAATGGCCGTCATCACTCCTATCCTTAAAAAACCCTCCCTGGATCCATCATTACTCTCAAATTACCGCCCCATCTCCAAACTCCCTTTCCTCTCCAAGGTCCTGGAACGAGTTGCTGCTTCCCAGCTTTGCTCCTTCCTCTCCCGCCACTCCCTTCACAAATCCATCCAATCGGGTTTCCGTGCCACCCACAGCACAGAAACAGCCATGGTCAAAGTGACAAATGACATTCTGTCCATCTGACACCAGATCATCTGCCTCCTCATCCTCCTTGACCTCTCTGTTACCTTTGACACCATCGACCATTCTATTCTCATCCACCGCCTCTCCTCTCACTTCAGACTTCATGGCTCTGTCCTTGACTGGTTCAGATTGTACCTCTCACACTGCCTCCACTTTATCTCCACAAACGGTTGCTCCTCTACCCCCTGCACCTTCTTGTGCGGCATTTCCCAGGACTCTGTACTTGCTCCCCGCCTCTTCAATAGCTATATGCTCCCTCTTGGTGACATCATCTGAAAACATGGGGTCAACTTCCATATGTATGCGCATGACACCCAACTCTACCTCTCTGCCTCCACCGTTGACTCCAGGACCACTGATGTCCTGACAGAATATCTGTCAGACATCAAGTCCTGGATGAGAGCTAACTTTCTTCAGTTGAACATCAACAAGACCAAGGCCCTACTGTTTAGCTCCCTTCAGCATCTCCACACCTCAGGGGCTCATAGCATAACCATCCATGGATGCACACTCCATCTTACTAAGCCAGTACAGAACCTTGGCGTCTTGTTTGACCCTCAACTATCTTTTCTATCCCACAGCCCATGACCCACTCTGCCTTCCTCCACCTCCATAACATTGCTCGGCTCTGCACTGTCTAACACCGTAGGCCGCCGAAACCTTCATACACACATTCATCACATCGAGGCTTGACTATGAAACTCATTGCTTGTCGGCCTCCCCAACTCCTCCCTCCAAAGGCCTCAGATCATCCAGAACTCTGCAGCCCGGTTTCTCTCCTGCACTAGGCTGAGTGATCCTATCACCCCCATCCTCGCCCGACTCCACTGGCTTCCCATCACATAGAGGAAACAGTTCAAAATCCTGTTCCTCACCTTCAAAGCACTCCATGGTCTTGCTCTCCCCTACCTCTGCGACCTCCTAACACCCTACCATCCTGCTGGCTCCCTCCGCTCAGCAGGCTCAGGTCTGCTTCACATCCCCCACCTCGCCCGTCTCACCATTGGAGGGCGGGCCTTCTAGCATTCTGCCCCCACCCTCTGGAACTCCATCCTGCAGTCCCTCCACCTCGCCCCTTTCCTTGCCTCCTTCAAGACCCATCTCCAGATCCTCTTCTTCCACTGTGCTTTCGATCACTCTGCTTTCCTCCTTGCCTTCCCCATCCCGACCCCCAGCTCAGGTCCAAAACTCTGAACTTTGAGCGCTTTGGGATGTGAAAGGCGCTATACAAATGTAGTGTTGTTATTGTTGTCCACAGTATAATCCATTATACATAAAAACACGCTATAGTGAAGTGCATTAAAATGGGCTGAAGTGTAATCAAAATTCAAAACTACTATATGAAGTGTATTGGGGTTAAAATAGACTCTTCTGTTCCTCACAAAGAATAAGAACTAAACACCATGTCTAACCCTTTGATAATCTACTAAGCCTCTAGTCTCTATGTGTTCGCATAGAAAAGAATTTGCACTCATAGTTTTTAAAACTTGATTGAAATGCAGTGCAAATAGTATTTCTTTGAATCTATTAGAAACAAAAACAATGGAACTCTGAAGTATGTAGATAGTTCAAGAATGAAAATGCTGAGCTAATTTCCTTTTTCTGCATGTTTCTGCAGAACTGTTATGAATTATGTGAATAAAATAACGATTTGAATTATACACAAGGACAACACCAAGCAGGGAAGAGTACTGAAACTGAAGGCAGAATTTAAAAATAGGCTACACTTGGATAGAATAGATTTGTTGTATTTTACATTTAATTTTCCTTTCCTCTCCTGCAGGCACTGACTTGTGTTAGGTTACAATTCCATAGAGTCAGGGTCAGTGGCTCAAAGATTTACCCAGTTTTGGTTGTAGGTTCATTTATTTTTGTAATTTAAGAACATGCAGAATTGTGGACAATTCTCAGATTCAGTCTTAAATTGGACAGCGTTTCTTCCCAGTTCTCCAAAATAACCAGCACCTGATTAAGACTGAATTGAATTTTTCACAAATCTGTGCAAATTTAAATTATATGACAGCATGATTTTATGGGGTCTTACGAGGTAGGACTTGGTGATTTTGCTGTTGTATCATCTAAGTGACTAATCTTCACTGTTAAGTTTTCATTTCTGCAAACATACCTTTATTTCCAAGGGGATTTCAATGAGAGCACAAAAGTATTCTTTCTGAGCTGGAAATGACAGGTCAAGAGCAGCTCAATCGCTTCCTTCCCCACCTCCAAATTTGAAATCACCTACTCTACAGCCCAGTTTCTGAGATCTATCTCTGGCACTTCTATTTCTGCAACTGCAGCTTCCAGTTCGAGTCAAGAAAGGTGAACAAAGGGCACAGCAGTCAGTGAGAGGTGACATCCCCACTCATCACTCACTTCAGCATTGGAATTCTAAAGAATGATGGTCCTGAGCACTGCTGTCCAGTTACACTGTGTCTCCTCGCAACTAAACAGGTTCAAAGGCAGAATACAGAAGAGCCAAACTACTATTATTGTGACCCTAAGTATTTAAGTACAAGATATAGCTCTTCATCTCACATGTATTTTTAATCTGGACAGGTAGAAGAAGGCGGTCCTTGTCGGGCACCAGATGTGGAGAAGGAAGGACTGCTGGGGGTCGAACTAGATGCCTAGATTGCACACTGGTCCAGTGAGTGTGAGGGAAAGCCCAGGGAGGTTGTGGAGTTCAGATCCGCAGGAATGAAAATGTTGATGGGAGCCAAGGAGTTGGCTTCCATCTTGTCCATATTCAGCTGCAGGAAGTTTACACTCATCCAGGTCCTGATGTCTACCAGAGAAGCTGATAGAACATCGCCGGATCTGGAATTGGTACTGGAGGAGGCAAAGTAGATTTGTGTGTCATCTGCATACATGTGGAAGCTTACCCTGTGTCTGCAGATGACATCACCCAGAGGGAACATATAGATAAGGAAAAGAAGAGGGCCAAGGATGCAGCCCTGGGGTACCCCGCAGGTGACTGGGTGGGGGAGGGAGGAGAAACCATGTGCCGAGATGAAATGGAGGCAGTTGGTTAAGTAGGACTTGAACCAGGTGAGTGCAGTCCTGCTAAGATGGATGAGGGAGGAGAAGCGGTGGATGAGGATGGCGTGATCCACTGTGCCAAAAGCGGCAGAGAACTCCAGTAGGACGAGAAGGCAGAGGAAGCCCTGTCACAGATAGAGAGGACATTGTTTGTGACAAGCACTGTCTCTGTGCTGTGGGCAGGTCCAAAACCAGAATGCTGGGCTCGAGGAGGGAGTGGAGGGAGAGGTGTGACCGAAGTTGACTTGCAACAATGCGTTCCAGGACTTTGGCAAGGAAGGGTAGGTTGGAAATGGGAGAGATGGAACAGAGCCTGAGGAGACTGGTTGACCGTGTCGGTCAGCAGAGGGGAGAGAAGGGGGAATTGAGTGACAGGGAAGGGGTCGAGGCAATAGATGGTGAACTTCATCTGGGTAATTGTGGTTGAGAGAGAGGAGGGAGAAATGGGGGCAAAAGAGTGTAAGGAGTGGGAGTGGCAGAATCCGTGGCTGAGGGAGACGGTGGTGTAAATAGCCTGGGTGGGGTGGAAGGGTACATGGGGGTGGGTGTAGGATGAAGTTTTCAATCTTTGAGGTGAAGAAGTCTAGGACCTCTTTGACTTGGCGTTTGAGTGAGGATAGAGGGAACTGGAGGGTGTGCACAGAGGAGGTGAAATACGGTGGAAAACAGTGTCTTTGGATTGTTGCTTGCCTCCAGGATGACTTTGAAGCAAATGTCAGTTTTGGCTGTGAAAGAGAGAGTTGGTAGGTGTGGAGGCGCTCCAGCTACAGCTGGGAGTGAATAGTGAGGCTGGATTTCTGCCATCTGTGCTCGAGCATCCAGGTTTGTATTTTGAGTGAATGGAGATGACTGTTATACCAGGGGGAGCGGGTGGGTTTGGAACAACCCTGGATTTCAGGGGAGCCAGGTAATTGAAGGTGGTGTAGAGACAGTCATTCGGCAGCTTGATAGCTCCATCAGGATCGCTGTGGGTGGAAGACCAGAGGGAGAGGAGGTCCGAGGAAGAGAGGGCAATTGTGAGGGACTCAGGGGGAAGCTTTATCCAGGGGCAGAAAAAAATGGTGGAGGGCTTGGAAAAGGGGAGGGGCTGTGCGAGGAGAGGGAGATGAGGAAGTGGTCTGAGATGGTCTTGTCGGTGATAGACAGGTCAGAAATGTCAAGGCTGTGTGTGATGACAAGGTCAAGAGAGTGGCCACAGTTGTGAGTCAGCGAGTCGATGTGGAGGGTGAGATTTAGGGAGGAAAGGAGGGCAGTGAAGTAAACTAGGAGGATTTTGAGGGAGAAAGAAGAGAGATAGTAGAGGGTGAGGTGCTCAAAGGAGGATAAACAGCTAGAGGAATAGAGAGATAGACCAAGGGAAGCTTGGAAAATGAGGGCCACTCCGCCGCCACAATGATTGGGGCCAGGGTATGGTGAAAAGTGTAGCCAGGAGGGGAGGCTTCAATGAGGGGGGCAGGGTCACCATGAGAGAGCCAGGTTTCTGTAAACCCAAGAATATCAAATGTACTTATCCAGGATGAGATCATGGACAGTAAGGGCTTTAATGGAGAGGGAGTGGTGGAGGAGAGAAGATAACCAAAGATACATGGTTATGAGGGTATCACACCTTACCTTTGCTAGACGCTGCAGGAAACAATGTTTCTGAGGTCACTTTAGTGGGTGGCGTGTAATTATCTGTAAAGTACAAAGCAGGTTATTGAAATGGTACTTATAGAAGTTTAAAAAGCACTTGTAAGGAAAATGACAAGGCAAATGGTATCTTGTACCAAAAAATGCTGCTACCTGTAAAGTACATCTTTTCCAGTAAAGCATGTGAACATTACCTAACTTGCAGGGATTTGGCTTCAATAAGATCTCGGATTGAAGCAGAGTTTATGAAAGTTGATATGACCCACATGGCCTTCTCTGGACTAGATGTTCTATCCTGAGGTGTTTCTTGGGTGTAAGTGCTGGTTATGCTGCTATTTTCCTGTTGGGTGCTTTAAATACCCACCAGCTGCCTTACAAGCGACTTATTTGTTATTTTTTTGACAAATAAGCATGTGGCTACATTGAATAGTGAAGTATGTTCAATGGCCATGGAATATAATTTCTTTGTATTTATGATGTAAACTTTATATGAAAAATATCGCATTTGCCATTTGCAATACAACCTGGATTTCAAATCACAAAATAAACTCCCTGGAGACTGCAAATGTTGTGAATCAGTTGGCTTCAAAGGAATCTTTACAATGAAAAGACTGAGTGTACAGATTGTGCTACCTTCCTAAACCACACCACTTACTCTAGGAATGTGACCACATCACTCTAACCCCCAGATCTAACCGTGCCATGCTACCATACCCTGACCAAATGCATTCTTAATTAAAGAATATCCATGCTCTTTACAACTACAAAATTATACGGTTAAGCACATGGACAAACCTCAGCCAGAGACTTCCATTTAGCAGACAGCTCCAAGCACTTGAAACAATAACTCAGACTATTCAATAGCTTAGTGTTTAGAAATCAATCTGAATTCAGCTCCACCAATACTACATAATTCATAAAATATAATCCTTACATTTGGGTATAAGGTCTTTCATATTGGAAGGAAGTCCTAAGAGTTTCGCATGATATACTGTAAAGTGCAGTGATTGAGTGTTTTGTGGGCAAAAGTGGCAGCCAATTTGCACAGAGCAATAAGAACATAAGAAATGTTAGATGAAAAAAGACCAACGTGCATATAGTTCACCTTCCAGCTGAGTGGCAGTCGCATGCACAACTGTCTTGAACTACCTATGTACTATATCCCATAATGTTATTTCCTAAAAGAAAACTATTTAATCTGTGTTTGAAAGAATTGACACTTCCTGGTTCAACCATATTCATGGGGAGCCTGTTCCACAGGTTCACTATTTGTTCACTGAAAGAGTGTTTGGGTAGATTTGTTCTGAATTTACCCCGCTTCAATCGCATGTTGTGTCCTCTGATTTACTGTTCTGGACAAGTTGAAACAGCCCGTCATGATCTATATTGTCTAGCCCCTTTAGAATTTTAAAGACCGCTATCATGTCGCCTCTCAATCTTCTCTTTCCAGTGTGAACGTGCCCAATTTACTTAGTCGTTCCTCATGGTCCAGTCCTTCCATTCCTGCAATCATTTTGGTTGCTCTCCTTTGTATCTTCTTGATTTCACCAATATCCTTTTTGTACTGGGGCGACCAGAACTGTACAAAGTACTCTAAGTATTGTCTCACCAATGATTTATACAGTGGGAGGATTGCCCCACTATTTCGGCTTGCTATTGATCTTTTGATATATCCCAACATCTGGTTTGCTTTACTCACCTCCACAGAGCATTGTTGGGAGAGCTTCAATTTATAGTCAAGCAGGACCATTTCATTTTCCAATCAAGACCCAGGTCCTTTTCATTTTCTATACATACTATTTTCCTTCTATTCAAATAATGGTCCCTTCCAGGATTTTGTGTCTCCATGTGAAGTACTTTACATTTCTCCACATTGAATTTCATTGGTAGTGATATGAATAGTGTCGCAACTTTTCTCTGAGACATACTTGAATTCTTTTTTCAGATCAGATAAGTTACCCATCTCCTCCTTGGTAAAGACTGACACAAAACAAATGTTTAGCACTATTGCAACTTGTGCAGCATTATTTGACCCTATTCCATTGCTTGTTTTTCTTTTACTCTTAATGTGACTAAAAAACGTTTTGTTATTATCCTTCACATGTTGTGAATGATTGTACAGTGGTCACATTCTTGGAGTAAGTGGTGTGGTTTATGGAGACAGCACTATCGGTATACTACAGAAGATAAATTTGATTAATTTCAATGTACATTTTACTGCAGCATTGAAGATGTCAGAGATTCTGACCATAAATGTCTCCTGTACCAAACCCTATACAAGTATCGCTGGTCTAGTGAGGGAGACCACCGAATGGTGCGGCACAAAGCCATGCATACATGGGCCATAGGTATTATTCCCCTCTGGATTAGCTGATCTCACCATGGAGTCAGTGAAGGGCCTATAGTTGGCCTTATTGTCCTAGGATAGAGATGGGGAAACCCTTTTCTGCTCATTGTTATCCAGTAGTTTCTGCTAAAAATGCACCGGTGGATGCCCATTGAACTGTCTACCAACAAAATTTCACAGTCTTTAGGATAAGAGGAGGGAGAAGAAAAATCTATGACATCAAAACATAAACTATTTGAAGTAACACAATTGGGTCTAAGGTACATCATTGAAACTGTGCTTCAGTTTGATTTCCAAAATTTTAAAACTGTAACTTATGTGGTTCCAAGCAAAATGAATTTTAATATTAACTAAATATAAATTAAATGTGGATTATTGTTTCTCGATTTCAAAACACATCTTTATGTTATCGTAAATCTCACCTTTAAATGTAACAACAATGTTACCATGGCTGCTTAGGTTTGTCCCTGGAATATTTACACTACAAGTGTAAATTCCAGCAGTTTCCTCCGTTACATTTTTCATTGTCAGCAAATCTGAACTTGACACTGTCCTATTGTCCTTCAAAAGAATGAAAGTATTTATATTAGAACTGATCCAATTTGCAATGAAGTGCTTTGAGATGCCCTCCCAATGTGAAAGGTGCTAATAACAGTAAATTCAGTAATAACATTAAATTATTATCATTTTATGATTATTAATAATAATTATTCAGTTTATGCACAATCCAGGTGCAAGCAAGGTTGTAACTACCATAAATATCCACCAGGGTGTGCCAACACTGAGCCAAAACACTGAATCCTCTCAGTCTGCTTCAGCTCATTGCATACTTTTTCCAAAAGAGCAGAGTTTGCAGTTTTCAATGAAACACAAATCGATAATTGAAACATACTTTGTACCTTGCACCTTTGACCTTGTACTGTAGATTTAGCTGTTCTGATTCGTGTTCACATTCACAGGAGGTAAACACAGTCAAAATGGGTCAAACCAACCCGAAAATCTGTCTGGTTTGACCCACTCTTACTTTATTGACCACCACTGAATTGGTTCTTTCCCACCATTCAGTGCTGAATGCAACTTTCTTTCATGTAACTGATTTGAGTGATACATAGGGATTTTTTAAAATGCCACGATTATCTTTTGTCATATTATTGTTGCGGGAATTTGCTGGGATTATAAAATGAATCGGAAATGTCGATCACAGCCAATCTCTTGCCGGAGGCCAGAAGCTTGCATGGTGTGTAATCTGATTTTGGAAATTAAATCGACATCCATGCGAAGCTCTGACAGGTCAGCATGACAGGTTCACACATGTCCAGTAGTCAACACTTTCCAAAAGCCAATCCTTCTGAAAATCACTGCAGTGTGCTATTTTATGCATTTTCAATGAAGTATGGTCAAATAAAAAGAGAAAATACTGGAAAATACACAACGTGGCACTTGGTATCTACAGCATATTGCATGTCAGCATTCATCAGAACTAATGTAGTGAATCGCTGAAACTTTATGTGTCTTTCCCTTTCAGAGGTTGATGAGTCTGTTGTGCTTTCACTGCTTTCTTTCAGATTAGCACTATTCAGCATTTTTTTTCTCAGAGGTAAAATAAAGATGCATAAAGTGCACTGCCATCGGTTACTGCTCTATGGAAGCTCTCAGTGATACTCAATGATGGATTTCCTATTATAAAGATAAGGAGGAAACATCTCTTATTCTTAGGCTGAGTCTATGGATAGAATAGAATAATCTGATCATACTTAACCACATAAAAAATAGCTACACAAAATGTTGCTATCATTTCTCCTCCCTTAATTATCCCTAGTGATTACTTCTTAAAGCTCTTCTTGGCATTAAAATCCAGCACCAATTGCTCAAAGAGAGCTTGAGTCCCATCTGGGATTGAGTTTTGACATTTAACCATCGTGGTCTTCCACTGTACAGTGGTTATTGTTATAATGGTGCCAAAAGATCTATTTTCATTCAGTTTGGCAGAAATGTAGGAGCCTTCAAGTTATTTCTGCTTATTTTCAGTTTTTCATTTTCATTTTACTCCCCAAGCCCTCCCCCCCAACTATAACTGGCAATACTGCAACTCCCTACACAGCAATTGTGTCTCCAGCTGACATGTGACAGAATGCTAACAACAGGCATAAACCATGGAGGCTATGACTAATATTCCCCCTTCTCACAGATGCACTTGTACATGTCCATCCATGCATTTGTAGAGAGGATTCATGGGGACCAGGAGAAAATAACAAGGGGTGGAAAATAGGAGAAGTGCCCAGTTACTGTTAGCCCTCTGTAAGGTTGAATCCAAATACATGTCAAGAAACAAAGGTCTGCAATGAGTTTCCTTGTGGTTTTAGAATCTCAGATACATTTGGAGCAGATGCTGGATTCCTGATTATCATTAGATTAGTTACGCCAGGTATTCTCGATGAGTTTTTTTGCCCTATTTAATTAAAGAATGTCCCAAGCATTGATTTGGCACAGACTGATTGTTTCAAAATATTTAATGAAAACAGCTCGAACTCAAGCAGGGGAGACATCAGCTGTATCATGCGCTGCTCTCCGGTGCCTCCTGTCTATTAATATCTATTAATAAAGTGACATTAATTTTAAATGAAAGTATTTGTGGTGCGTGAAATACTCATTGTGCAATTTTTTCCCCATTTACTGTAAATTGGCATAAAGTGTATGGATTTTAGTTGAGTAAATGTAATCTGCGCTGTGAGTGCACAGTGAGCAACACCGCCCACGACCATAGCATTAGATCAGCTAGTTTCCTCCTTCCATCTGGGCTTGGAGTGACTACACTGACTGTGAGGCTTCACTGCTCAGTTCTGTTGACCCTAAAACAGAGCAGAATGTGTTGCCTTTGAGAGCTTTGTAATGGCTGTAGTTTAATACTATTCATACCTTATAATTCAGTAACTTTCACTGAGGTGTTGTAAATCGCAGCAATAGAAACAGCTATAACAGTATATTAATAAAAGAAGGAAGGCTCTGAACTGTCTGACACTGAGCTGCTTGTTACACTTCCCATCATTATATTTTGTATCATTAGTGTCTGAACAAGCACTTGGACTCTCCTCCGTAAATCACCTTTTGAACTTTTCTTAAAAATAGATGATCAAAAATGGACTTTTAAAGAATTTGAGATTCTGCACGTGATACACATTCTGTCACCCCAGAGTGCCATACCCCATGGCACTGCCTCAAACCGTTTGATGCCTCCATTATAATAAACATTTGTATAATCCATTAATCATTATCTCTAAGAATTTCGCCCTCTATATCTGGAATCATGGATGTTTTAGTTATTTACCTCTTGACATGCACTTATATAGCATCTTTCACTTAGAATGAATGTTACCAAGTACTTCACAAGGACAATCGGGAGAGAGAATGAGGGAAAATTTGGGACTATTCACTGAAGCACAGTCAAAAATATAGGATTTTAATGGTTTTTTGAAGGCAGGAAGAAAGGTGCACATTTAAGGGATTTTGGGAGAGACGTGGTTGCTGTAGGTGCCTCCTCATTGGCTTATCACAGCTCTGCTAGAATTAATGATATGTAAGGATGCCAGCATTTAATTAAAGATATTTAATATGTTGATAAGGAAATTATTAATGAAGTGTTAAAAATAAAGCTCTCATAATAAGCTCTCCCTCCTAGGAGTACTCATTTCAAACTATACCCAATGCTGCTGTCATAACCACAGTATCACTCTTAAACCAAGAATGTGCTGAGTAGAAATTATTGATCTGAAATTCTGCCAGGTTGTAGTCTATAAGACTATTTTGCAGAATTGTGGAAAATCTTTCAGCTCAGTCTTAATTTGAAAGTCATTTCTTATTAGGAACTCTGGAAACCCGGATTCCAAATTAACACTAAATTTAAGAATTCTCCACAATCCTACACAGTCTGAAATGTTAAGACAAAACTTGACTGAGATAAGGTAGAATCTTCACCTTTATGTGTACTGATTATTTTTTACTCAGCATTTTTTTAGGTGATGTTGTGTGATCTTGTGTTACATTGGTAAGAATTTCCAACTATTAAAGATACTAAACTAATAACAACAGAGAAACACATTATGTGGAATATGTAGGAAACTGATCCTCTCTCGTTTGCTGAGCCTGCATAAATCCCTTGTCTTCCAGGCTCAAGCAATTCTCCCCTTATGTGCAATTGAAACAGGATTTTCCTCATAATTTAATGACAAGCAGAGAGTAACCAAGCTGATTTGCCTTGACGTCTTTTTGCTGTTAAGCAGTAAGGATAAAATATGTTACCGAGGACTCATAATCTCTGCAAGTAGCCTGCATCCAATTATTAGTTAATGCAAGATTTAAAAGAAATTGATTAAAAGCAACAAATCTTGAATCACTTCAGAAGTCAAGTCACAGTTGATTTTTATTCAAGGAGGAAAATGTTACAGATATATGGCATCAGAATTACACAATGGGTCGAATGGCCTTCTTCTATGCTGTAAAAAAATTCTAATTGTAGAATCATAAAACACTTGCAGCACAGAAGGAGGACATTCAACCCTGCTGGTTCCAGCTCATCCACTGTTGCTGTCCACTCTAATCCCTTTTCTATTTCCATACCCTTTCAAATTATATCTGCTCAAACAAGAATTATTCCAGCATCACATGGTTTTGTGATAATGTGTGATTATAAATAAGACCAATATGACTCCTACTTGTTCTGAATATCGTGTATTTGGTGAGGACAGAAGAACGGGTTTGTTATTACAATGTTATCTGTCAGTGCATCCACGAAATAAGCATCAAAAAATCCCTTTTCAAGCCTAGACTTGTTTGATCTAGCACCTAGCATCTTATCATGCTGAAATATCTCACAGCACTTTCTGCAATGAGGTTCCTCGAAGAGAATTGATTGTAGCTATGTAAACAGATGTGGCAACTAATCTGTGCCAGCATTGCCACTAAAACAAAAAATAAATAAATACCACAATAACAACAATGTTACATTTAGATAGTGCCTTTCACAACCCAAAGTTCTTTAAATGCCCAAATAAAGTTGGGGAAGATGATGAATTCAGAAGATGGAGAGATAGTGGCCAGGATAGTGGAACGACACAGCAACCCACTTATAAGGCAGGTTTGCTTATAAATCGAGTGTCCTGTGGACCTGTTGTTGGCTTTGGCACACAAATCAGCTGGCGTCTGTAAAATGGCCAAGCTCCTGGATGTCATTTACAGTGTGTAGCAAATACACATTATGTGCAGGAAGCACTGCTGATTTCACTTCACAAAGGAAAACCACTGATAACCTAGCAGTTGGTCATTTTTTTGTTACAATTCAGGGCCTGCTAAGACATTGAACTCAGATAACCACATTATAATGGAGTTGTCATGTATCTGCTATTCTTCCAAATTGTTTGTACTATTGATTTTATTACCTTTGTCCATTTGTATTGCAAAGTCGCTGAACTGTTGCTATGGCACAAAACATTCAAATCGCTTCCAGCAAACACCTCATATTGATCATATGGAGTAAATTCAATGCTGCCTAGATCTGTTTGGAAAAATAGAAAACGAAAATCAGTTAAAGGAATGTAACTATTGTGCATAGGAAACATGATATACAGTGGCTATTTACAGGGAATAAAAGATTAAATCACAACAGACAATAAGTTTTATTGAAATAACACCATAGGATTGTTAAACAGCTACCACGGTAAGCACATTAGACCTTAGCTTGATGTCTCATCCAATGTCTAGCACATCCATCAATGCAACACTTTCTCAGTATCATACTGGAATGCTATCCTGGTTTGAGACTGCAAAATTTGAAAATGGTGAATTTACAAATCCCAAATTAGTATTGTCTAAAAAAAATTCTAAATCTTTTTCCTACAATGCTGTGTTTAACAAGAAAGTTTGACCCCACCTAATTACTTCACCCACCTAATCAACTTCAAGATCCTTGTCCTCACCTTTAAGGCCATCCATGGCCTTGCCCCCTCCTACCTCTCTGACCTGCTGACTCCCTATGAGCCTGCCTGCTCCCTCCGTTCATCGGGCGCTGGCCTGCTCCATGTCTTCCGCCCGACCTGCCCTACCAGCGGTTGCCGGGCTTTCAGCCTCTCTGCCCCCACACACTGGAACTCCATCCTATGGTCCCTTCGCCTCGCTTCCTCCCTTGCCTTCTTCAAGGCCAGTCTCAAGACCCTTCTCTTCGATGTTTGGTCTCCCTGCCACCTCTCTCCCTTCCCTCAACCCTACACCACCCATAGAGGCCCCAACACCTGACTGTTCAGCGCTTTGGGACGACCTCCCGACGTGAAAGGCGCACTATACATGTAATTTTGTTGTTGTTGTTGTTCATCTGTTCTCATCTTATATTCTCTTCAATTATTTTCAAACATGGCACAGTGACCTTCAGTTCTTCACCATGATTCTCACTGAAGGATCATTTGGAATACAATCTAATTTCTCTTGTTTAGATGTATCTATTTTTTACCACGATCAATGCCAAGTGAGCTATGGCATAGTCTCAGATAATCTCAGGTATCTATTGGGTTCTAATAGATTCTTCTAAGGTGAATCTAACACACCGCAGTCTGTCTGACAACTCATGGCCAACACGGACTACAGTATCAGATAGTAACTTGTGCGACAGATAAATGGAGTAAACATTGTCACCTCAGTTGAGCTACCTAAACTGCTTGTCTTAAAGAGGAACAATCATGTTGGGACAATAAAAGTACCCAATATATATGCCAGAACAAAATCTTTGATAAAATACCCAAGATTTTACAATGTCTCCATACAGCCCAGAGGTCTATTATTTTAATCCAACTCTTAACTTGTTTCTAGCCTAATAACCCAGAGGAAGGATACAATGTATACATTTGGCAACATAAAAATTTACAGCATTAGACAAGGTTCTGCAATATCTTTTGATATGTATTATTTTGAAAGTTAAAATGCAATTTTACCAAAGTGCTTTTACCAAAATGCACAATACAGTTAATAAACCATTTGACTCAAATGCAAGCCAGTTATTTGACCCTTTTAATCACAGTAATTGCAGATGATACTAAGCTAGGAAAAGTAGTAAACAGTGAGGAGGATAGAAGCAGACTGCAAGAAGACAGACTAGTAAAATGGGCAAACACATGGCAGATGAAGTTTAATGTGGAGAAATGCGAAGTGATGCATTTTGGGGGGAAGAATGAGGAAAGACAATATAAGATGAACGACACAATCTTAAAGGGATGAAGGAACAGGGATACCTGGGGGTTCATATAAGTAAATCATTGAAGTTGGCAGGACAGGTTGGCAGGACAAAGCTGTTAAAAAAGCAGATGGGATACTAGGCTTTATAAATAGGGGGAATAGAATACAAACGTCAGGAAATAATAATGAGCCTTCATAAAACACTGGTTAGCCCTCAACTCGAGAACTGTATTCAGTTCTGGGCCTCACCCTTTAGGAAGGATGTCAAGGCATTGAAGAGGGTGCAAAGGAGATTTACCAGGATGGCACCAGGAATGAAGGACTTCAGTTATCAGGAGAGGCTAGAGAAGCTAGAATTATCCTCCTTGGAGCAGAGAAGATTAAGAGGAGACTTAATAGAAGTTTTGAAATTATGAGGGGATTTGATAAGGTGAACAAGGAGAAACTATTTCCACTGGCAAGTGGGTCGATAACCCAAGGACACTGATTTAAAGTAGTTGTTAAAAGAAACAGGGGAGGTGAGAAGAAAATTTTCACACATCAGGTTGTTTGGAACGAGAATTCATTGCCTGAAAGGATGGTGGAAGCCAATTCGATAACAACTTTTAAGAGCGAAATAGATAATATTTGAGGAGGACAAGTTTGCAGCGCTATGGGGAGAGAGTGGGGAGTGGGATTGATTTGGATAGCTGTTTTCAAAGAGCTGACACAGACGAGAGTGGGTCGAATGGCCTCCTTCTGTGCTGTATAATTCTATGGTTCTATGATTCAGTGATTAAGGCAATTTTATTAATCCCATCACATGCGTCAAAGATTCCAGCCATATCCATGAGTTGCACTGATGGAAGATAATTTAATATCAAGTGAAGATTAATTTAATATCAAGTGACTATCACATCATATGCTGCAATTTCCACGCCTCTGCTTCCAAAAAACAATTTAACGAGATAATCAGAACACCACTAAATGATGTTGAATGACAGCAATAAATGCTCACCTTTCTGATGCTGTATCTTTCTAGATGAAATAGCTTCCATTTTGTTTGAAGGCAGAGAAAACATCGCTTCACACCAAAGATTCTTCCATTGGTCATATTCAGTCAGTAAAAGCAATTTTGTTTTCACTTTATATAGGCCCTTCGCATCCAGGGAAATTTCAGATGTTATATTAGAACCTGAAAAAAAGCATTTGAATCTAGTATCAGCTTTTTATTTATGTTTCAAGCAGGTAAACTACAAATGTCTTGGCTGAAATTTAAGCAAAAGCTCAATTCAGTGGTAACCAATCAGAACAAACAGTCACCAGTCCATTACATTCTCAAGCAACATTGTGGCCCTCTCACAGTAGACAAGTACTCAAACTTGAAATGATAGAAATTACTGCACAGAAAGAGAACATTTGGCCAATCGAGCCTTGTGGTTTGTAGCCCAACCATTTTGATAATGACAGAAGGCAGATAGACATCAGACCAAATCCTTTGTGATGTGTTAATTATCACTGGTGATGACTATCACATCATATGCTGCAATTTCCACGCCTCTGCTTCCAAAAAAACAATTTAATGAGATAATCAGAACAGTCTTGTTTGTTTACTAATTACCACATTTCTATCCACAACATTTGTCAGTGGAACTTTCTGTTGTACTACTGCATAACCGTGACATATAATGCTTATAGTATAGTCAAAAGATTCTCATACCATTAGCACCATTTCGAAGAGGATTTCCATCCAAGTACCAGGTAATATTTGGTTTTGGAAATGCTTCTGCTGAGACACAAGTTGCTGTCTGAAAACAAATTGGATTATTTAAGGTATGATAACCACAGACACAATAAAGATGTTATGCACTCATATTTATATGACATTAACACACAACAATGCTCTTTCTATCATGCCTTTGCAGGGCTCTGAAATATTATCCCGTGGGAAGGCTGCTATATAAAGGTGCAAGATGTTGCTGTTTGTGCAGTTCCTAAAATGAATATTAACTTTTTTTTAATGATGATAATAATAAGCCTTGTATTTGATAAAACACCTTATCATGTCGTTGAGATGTTTCAAAGTGCTTCACAGAATAATAATAATAACCTTGCATTTGATATAGCACTTCATCATGTCTTCAAGACATCTCAAAGCGCTTGATAGAATATATTGTAAAATGAATTGACTGTATATTTTGTGGGTGAAACGCAGCAGCCAATAGCACACAGCAGTGTCTCACAAACAGTCGTGGATTGAGAGACCAAATTCTTATTATTTTTTAAAGAGATTATTACCCCCAGATAACGATCCTCCAATTGACTAACAACGAAGTTTCTACTTACTGTTAGATAAACAGAAGCATATGTAGTAAGGAAACTTGTCTAAGGTTTCACCCGTCCAGGAATCGAACCTAGGTTCCTCTTGCCAACCTTGCAAGCATGCCAAGCACTAAGCTATAATTTTTAAAATACTAAGGAAATAACTTGACATCATTTCCACTGGAAGTTAAAACCAATTTATCAATGAATATGAATGATCTTTTACTCATTTTTGTGTCGATCTCTGAAGCCATCACCTACAGAAAGCATTGTTTCTAACTTCATTGCTGTGAAAATGAAAATTGGTCTACGTGACATACTGCACTGGCGAAGCTAAGTTTCAAACAATAACACATGAAAAAAATTTCCACAATAGCTTTTTACATGTGTAAATGAACGAAAAAAGATGCATAGCCTGAAAATATTCTGTTTGGATTCTATGGGATAGACAATATTGTTATAGAATTAGTGTTTTTCCCGGTGCCAGAGGTACTTTACTGTCTGGCCAACCTTGTCGCAGTTCAAATTGCAAACCAGTGTTCAGTATTCACATCAATGGACCGAAAACCTGGCAACCACCCAAGTGGTTGAGTCGTGTCGGGAGTAATGGGTTATAATGAAAGCAACTCCTCAGCAACTCCTTGTTGTTAAAGAGTGTGACATGATGTTTCCATGTGTGTGAGAGAAAACNAAAAAAATTGTGAGAACAGACCTTTCTGCCTAACAATATAACCATTAAACACATGCAAACAGATTTAATATGTAATGTATGGATTATGTGTATTTGCTATCACAGGCTTCAGTACTTCACAACAATTTTAGTGAACATACATCTTACAAGCTATTACATCACATGAAATAGACAGTATTTTATCAATGAAGATTACTTGCCAGGTGTACATTGTTCAAGTCAGTGTAGTCCAGTACCTCATTGATTTGTGGGGTCTTTGGTTCAGCTGAAAGGTAAAAGTCTCAACAATTAAATCTTGCAACTGCAATTGTGGTGATTTCATACAATGTACAAATCTTCAGCAAATCAGCATGAATGCAAGTACTGCCATGACAACATATTGGCAGATAGGAAATGTCAAACATGGATCAATTTATTCTTAAGTTGCTTTAAAAGGCACCATTCACAGTCGAATGTATTATTGAGAGAAGAATCTTTAATCTTTTTCTGGGATCAATTTAGACCATGGTCTCATGGATTAAAGATCTTGCTACAGAACAGGATTGTTTAAACTGTTGCCCAGTTATCCACTTGAACTTTAGACAAATCCTTAGTTACAATGTTTTATTCTAATCATCATGTTGTTTTTATAAAATATTTTTTGCAGCATTTAGCAAACTCTCTACTCAAGAGTGTTTTTATTGGACAATAATTTATACTTTTACTCATAAAGTATATGGAGCTCTGTAGCTCAGTGGGTAGAGAACTCGCCTCGCAACGAGAGACCTGGGTTAGATTCCCAGCAGGGTGAAACCTTGGGCAAGTTTCCTTACTCCACATGCCTAATAATAATCCCTCAAGAAAGAAAACAATAATAATTTGGTCACTCAATCTGCATCTGTTTGTGGGACACTGCTGTGTGCAATTGGCTGCCGAGTTTCTCCCACAAATACACTATTCACTTGACAGTATATTCTGTGAAGCGCTTTGAGACATCTAGAAGACATGAAAACCATTATATCAAGTGTAAGGATTATTATAAAGTGTAAAATACATTTAGAAGTTGATTGTGCATTGAAATAACCAACTGTTATTTGGCTCCCAGTCAGTTTGTGCTGGTTTTTACACTCCACACAAGCTCCCACCTCTCCCAAACCTTTCTAATCCCTTCTCCCTCATATACGCATTAAGTTTTTCTCTTAAATACTGTGATTCTTTCTGCTTCAACCATGCAGTGAATTCCATATTCTCTACATCCTCACCACCCTCTGTGTGAGGAAGTTCCTCCTAAAATATCCTATTAGATCTACTACACGTGGGAAGAGTCTATCAATGTCCACCTTATTCAATCCTTTCATAACCTTAAACACCTTAATCTATCCTCTGTCAATCTTTTCAACTGTACATATAAAATCCAACCTAGCCAATCTTTCTTGATAGCTACATCCACTCATCTTGTAAATCCCATCCTTGTAAGTCTACACTATACTATCTCCAATGGTACAATACCCTTCTTGTAACATGTTGACCAGAACTGTACACAGTTCTCCAAATGTGTTCCACCCAAGATTGTATATAAATTTAACATTATTGAGGCACATAAAATGTCAAACATATGAAGCTTAAAATAACTGTATAATGATGGTGTAATATTTATCTTGGTCAGGAAAACAGGGTCCTGAACCAGTGAAAGTATTGTGTGGATTCTGTCAAGCCCACTCTTTAATATCCTTCTCCCATCAGCAATACACTGGCATAGTGAGTGATTAGATGTGTTGTTCTCTCCGTCTACTGTAAGCCCTATTGAACTTGGCAAAACCTCCCTTATTAGTAGGCTCAAATGCAAATTCAAGAAAGACTGGTATCTGGTTTTGAGTCATTTCTAGCATTACAGATACTGGATTACTGTTATAATCTTTTTATAATGTTGCTTTTCAATTGTTCATAATCGTATGTAAAATTATGTGAAAAAGTACTTTCTAAGCTTCCATAATGTCCTTTCAGCTTTTTTTAAGAATTCTATTTCATTTCCACATCAGAAGAAAATTCATCATCGATGTTGGCAGACATAAAGTTATTGCAAAAGTGAATGACATTTATTCTGTCTATTCTGTGAAAATCCACTGTAAAGCACTATTGCATTGAAACTGTAAAGCAGAAAGATATCTGATAAATGATAGTATAAGAATTAATTGTCAAGATGTAACCATAAACAATATGTTTATTCTAATGATGCATCAAATATGCTTTAAACAATAAAATATCAAGGGAATCACAGAACATCAAGTCTGGCTGCTCTTTCGCTGTCAGATAAAGTGTGTGCTTCCCAGAGAATTACTATTGGTGTCACATTGCACTAAATGTGCACTGGGGACACAGAACCAGCCTCAGAAACTGAATACAGTTAAACTTCCATATAATCAAACAGAGACTAACATATTATCAACACAGGTCATTCCAATCAAATGATGATAGAAGACCTGGAATTAGACTGTAAGACCATTTAGTTTTAAAATATAATTGCAGAAAATTTGTAAGTTCAACCCTAATTTGGAAGTGGTTTGTTTTTAAGAACTGTAAAAAATGAGCTACCAAGTTATGACTGATATAAGAATTTCCAACAATTTTGCACAATCTTAAAATGTAACACAAAATGGACTATCTGATGAAGATTAGGTGGAATTTCAGGCAGAATAATTTTTGGGTGAAATCTGCCCTTTCTATGTTTCATTTGTTCCCTCTTTACCCATGTTCAGTTCACAACTAAAGACTTTCTTCTTCAACCATTCCTACGGTCATCTACCCTTTTTCCCAGCTCAGTATTCAAACTATGCCATTGTTCAGAGCTCCAAGACTCTACTCTGGGTGAAGGGTGCTATATAAATCCAAGTTGTTGTTGAATGCCAATATCCAGGAATAGTGGTCTCAAATAGACCTGAATAGTGGATCCTCCAAGGGAAGGATTAAACATAAAGGGTAAAATGCTCTTTGCACATTGTTCACATTCTCCAGAAGAAATGGCCCAACTCCCAGGTGTGAATACAGTGAAAAGCTCCACATCTAACACATGAATGGTAGGTGGAAAATGATGACCATATGATTGATAGTACCAGGGTAAATTTTGATTGACAAATCTAAAATACAACCTGAACCTTTTTCTCCCACTCTGTTTGCCGCTCTAAGTTCAACCTGTGCGCTTCTTTTTTCTACCTCTCCTTCCTTCTTTCTCAGTCTCTATTCGGGTTTGCTCACTGGAACAACTGGGAAGAACAGTTGGACGTGAACTATAAGCTTATACCGTGTGTGTGCATTTGGGTAAAATATATTTTGCAAGTGATGAGTTGTGAGATCTGCTCTGTATGTATAATAGACATACTGAAATGTGCTAGTTGAAATTGCTTATGTAATAATACCCCAGCTTTCTCTCCAGAAATCTAACTAGGCTTGGATAAAATGCAAGGGTTTGGTTTTGTTAAAATCAGAGAAAATAAGGATGTGAGTTTTGCCTGCCCTGTTACAGGAATACTGACTCTCCCTCTACTTCCTGATATCACAAGAACAAATTCCAAAGCTGCACTGCCATTCGGAAACACGTTTTGTGAGTTATAGGTCTTACATTCGTATGAAATAATAAAATAATAATAACCTTGCATCTTTACCTTATCTTGTCTCAGTTTTCTGTAGTGTAGCCAATTTGCAGAAACCAAAGAAGGACTTACCAAATATATTTACTTTATTTATGATGGTGAATCCTGAATCATATGATGTCTCTACCCGACATATGAAATCTCTTTCATCCACAGTCATACTAGAATTGATGCGCAAACTGTAGTTCCTTCCAAGAGAGATTCTATCTATGTATTGGGTGATGTTATTGATTTCATTTTCAAACCTGTTTGCATATATAAGCCTTTCTTCAGTTCCATTTTCTTTCTAATAAACAAAGATAAAAAGTGATATTTAACAACAACAAGATTACAGTTGTATAGAGCCTTTCACATCGGGATGACGTCTCAAGGTGTTGGACAGTGTACAGCATTTCTGACCCGAGCTGGGGCCAGGGTGGGAGAGGGGAGGGGAAGGGGGGTGACTGATGGCATGGTCGAAGAGGAGAGTTTTGAGGCGGGACTTGAAGGAGGCTAAGGAGGGGGCGAGGCAGAGTGATTAGGGGATGGAGTTCCAGAGGTTGGGGGCAGAGTGGCTGATGGTGGGGCGGGGATGTGGAGCAGGCCGGAGCCAGCTGAGCGGAGGGAGTGGGCGGGTTGTAGTGGTGCTGTTGGGGATTATACAAGTACTGAATTATCTTTAATCTTAGTACTAGGGAGAAGTTCCATCTAAGTTTGATTTATTCTTATTTAGGTTGCTTTTTGAAACATGCAGAATTTGGAAAATTGTTGAATTCAGTCTTTTTGTGAAGTTGCTTTTCTGCAGATCTTATAAGAATTTACAGGGTCAATATAAACCCAGGTGGAAATTCTCCCCAAATGTTTGAAAGAGTGTATGACATGTGTACAATAAGAAAGCCATTTATTTAAAGAGTAACATTCTGGACAGCAGCCCTTTAAAACATGAATGGATAGGTTTGGATGATGTGTAGAAGAGTTTATTAGCATGGAATAAGAATAAAGTGGGAAAAATAGCAAAGCTCTTGGAGACCCCTGAGTTGCGAGAAGAAAAGTACAGAGTTTTATGAACAAACTTGATAGTTATGAATCTAAGTTACATTGAAGACTATCATGTAGCATGGAGCAATACAGGAGTGTGATTTAAATTTTCATGAATGTAAATGCGGACCTATTGCATCTCATACTATCAAGAGCACTAGCTTGGTTTATTGAGGCTATTAGGGTTAGGGTGCTATTAGTGCTATTAGCACTTAGGGTGATTCTTTCCATTGTCTATGTCAACTTCTGTCTGCTCTGTCTCCTTTTCTGTGAGAGGAGAATTTCTGTCTCCTCTCATGGAAATTGTCAATGTAATGTGAATGAATCTACAACTATGGGATGTTGTTAAGGTCTTTAAAAGTTAAGAACCTTTTGAACTTAAACATTTTATCCCATCCATGTGGATGGATTCACACTTAGGTTAATATGAAAGAAATATTTTTTTTATTTTCAATTAAAAATTGAGCAATATTGAAGGAATTCAATTTGTATCCATTTATTTTGGGGAGATATTCTAATCTAATTTAATCTAAAGGTCGGTATTCAAGTTCTAGAAATGTTATATCTCAAGGGAAAAAAAAGTGAAATTCTGCTGTTCCTCCCTTGACGTACAAGTCAAATGATTCCTCTGAATTGTAATACTTGAGTTGGATACAAGCACTACAAGTGTAATGGCAGCAATGCACACCATTCAAATTGATTTTGACGATCACAGCACTAAATGTAAAACCATACTCTGTAAAAACTTGTCTTCAAAAATAAGATTTTGTTTAAAGTAATTTTTCATTTTTACATAGGAACCCTTGAAACAGGCTTTATTGTCTGACCTGGTTTTGTGTAGATTTCAATATATAGTATAAGGGATTTTAGGTCCCAAGAATTTGTAGGTAATAAAATTCCACGGTAAGTTTTTTAACAAATGTTATTCTACTAAACAAAGTTAAATTTTTCAGTGATATTTATTTAATATAGGTAAATCCTACAGGAGAGTGACAGCTCCGTGAACAGTATATGCTTGTCCTAGATGAGGACCCAACAACCTTGAGTGAAGGCGAAGAGGCACATCCGGACCACAGCCGCTATATCCCTTGTGTTTGTGAATAATGTACACATTTGGTGTGAAATCAGTAATCATTATACCAATACTTCTCAATTCAAGCACCATGTAAGGCTGCTTCTATGGCTAAAGCTGTAATGTACGGTAATAAAATGAAACAGTCAAAGCACAACAGAGGTAAATTTTGGCATCCGTCCATCAGTAAGTATCTATACAGTATAACATTTCTTTTAATCCTATGTATGCTTGAGCTTTATTAAGACCAGGCACATACTGTTAACCATTCCAGTGTAAAATTGTGTTTGGCGCCAGCATTAAAGCCACAAGGGATTTGTATTATGCTGTTCAGCATTACTTCAAACACATTCAGTTGTTCCACAGCATTCTCCTGTAAATCAACTGAGGGAAAATATCAAATTAATAAAATGCAGATCTGTGCTCAGAAAAAATATTAACAATGGTATGGAAATATACCTGTTCAGGTTGACCGCAGTTCACAAGATAAATCTAAAACACTGAGGTTTTTTTTAAGTTCTGATTCATACCATGTAAGGTCACTTCTGAATGAAAGAGGTTTTATTATGCTGAGAGGAATTTTTGGTCATAAAACTAAGGAATATCACTCCAGAGGAAAGGAACACTTTTTTTTCCTGTTGAGTCTTAGCATGACCAGCTGTGTCCAGTCTTGGTCAACTGGTCTTGCTGACCATATCATAGATCACACTTTTCACCCAATTATCTCTTAACTCTAATTGCAGAAGAGCTCCTCTTACAAAAACAATGCCCCTTTTTGATTCCTCATATCTGTCATTCTGAATTTTTGATGATAAACATAACACTTTAAAAATTAGGTGTTCACCCTAACCACTATTATTTAAATTTACTTTTTTTATCAAAGGATCTATAACAGTGTTATCATCATAAACCTGCTGACAGATTTGCGGTTACTCCTAACTCTGGGTGCTGCCCAGTTTTGCAGTTTTCCACTTTGAGTTTGAAACAATAATAATGTTATATTGACTCAAATATCAGCAGTGATAAGCCTGTACCCAACATAAATCCTAGGCTCTAGGCAATGAGAGGGTGTAATTATGTCCTCACATTGCTTCTTTTAATAGTTCTCAACTATTATCAATTTGATTCATTTAATACTTCACCAGAAATAAATAAATTGTATTTAATTTTCTAAGATATCAAATTGGGAATAAATCAACTGAAACACATATGCAAATAACTGTTTTTTTGTCAATATAATTCAATTTTTTATGACATAATGTTTATTTAATATCATTAATATATGTTTATTGTAGGTTAAGATTGTGATTGTGTGTCATAAAGCATCAGATCAGGGATCAGATTGAAAATAATACATTAGTGAGAGAATATTAAAGAAATGCAGGAGTTAGTTTATTTTATAATCTTTTGGAGAACCACGATACACATTTCCATTTGATCTGATAGATTATAAATGTTGTTTTGAATCAGAAAACACACTTAGTGACGGTCTACTTTCCGATTAATGTTTCTTTCTGATCTTAATCCTTTAACATGTAACAAAGTGTCTTTGATGCAGTGTGCTGGTATATTAGAATCATGGATAATGGGAAAGTAGGGGAAAGGTGCAGGTTTGCTGTGCAATTCGCTACATTTCAGATCTTAGTCAAGCCATTAAGAGCCATACCAAATGAAGATGATGTGTTTCCCCAGATTAAGGGAGGAAACTCAAAAACTGTGTTCATCATGTCATTCTCAAATGTATTTTGATTCTGACTATGGTGGAGATACTGCTGACAGTCCTTTCAGAGGAATAATTCAGAAATATAAGGAAAAAATAACCAAATACATTGGAAGGAAATGATCGTTAGTAAAGGGGTTCAATTTGTACCATTTCTTAATGGGATTTTTTATTAACAAATCCAGTTAGAATTCTTGACAACTTGCAGAAATTCTGTTTCCAAGGTAGATTGCATTGGAACAGTTTCCAAGCATCAGTGTACATCCAATTATTGGTTATGTTTCGGTTGAAGAGGCACCCTATTTTTTGAATATTTATCTACCTAATTTAAGCCAGTTATGACCATTTTGTCTTAAAATTAAAATTGTGGAAAATTCTTCAATTCAGTCTCAATTTGGAAGCAGGTTTTCCTCAGTTCTTAAAATGAAATAGCTTCAAATTGAACAATTCTGTGCTGCTATCATAAAAACTAAGACAAAATGGTCTTTCAGAATTTCAGACCATGTAGCTTATTCCCTCAAAGAAGGAATTCCTTGATTCCTTGATAAGTGACTGTTGGTTTTAAGGAATTTGATTAATATTGCATTTATTATTATGTCCCTCAAGCAAACCATTAGATTTTTGTTTATTTTAATACTTATTAAAGAAAATATTGTAAACTCTCTGTATTTATGTGTACCTTCTACCTTGTTTGAATTATTGTGCTCCCTATGTTCAGGAATAGTAGTTAGTGATATATTTAATGGACTTACCTTCATTAGCAACATTGAGATTCATATATACTTTTGCGTTACCCAATGGAAACGTACTGAATGAACAGGTGTATTTTCCGGTATCAGAAGCCTTTAGATTCGGGATGAATAAATTTCCGTTTCTGTTTTTTGATGAATGTATAGACTTGGATTCAAACTGAAAAGAAGTGTAATTTTTGCCATGACTGATGTTCCTGCCGTTCGTAATTACAATCAGTTCAGGATGACCATTAACTTCTTTGGTCCAGTCAATCATGCTGATTGTGAGGTTTTCTTTGTTTTCCAGAATGCATTTTAGACTGATACTCTGACCAGCTATTACATTAATTGTTTTGTTATACTCAATCGTCAACTCATGGAAACCTTTTAAAGAAAAGACAAAAAAATTTTTTTTGGTACAAGGTCATAATCTTTATCATAACTAGGAACATCACATAAAGGCTCTTTATGACAGTCAAACAAAATAAATTGTCACACGGTGTACTGTACACTATAAGGGCTAGTGCCTGCTTTAAACACCCAAAAGAACCATGGTTATAATACTCCTTGTATTTTGCTATAGATCTTTATCACATTACAGAACACTCAAATGTTTCAAAAGATTTACTGTGAAGTGTAGTGACTGTTTGTTTGTAGACAAGCAAGGCAGCCAATTTGTCCACAGCTATACCGCGCAAACAGCCATTAAGTGATTAATCCCTTTTTTTCTGGGGGAATGTTGGCAAGGACATCAGGAGAAACTTTTTGAATATTTCCATGGGATCTTCAGAGTCCATCTGAATAGGTGACAGGATCTTATTATATCCGAAGGATGGCATCTTCCACAATGCAGCACTCCCCCAACACTGGAGAATGAGTTCAAAGTAACAATGTGAGTAACAACTTTGAGACTCAGCTTGGGAAGGAGTTGGATGAAGCAGAGGGTGCTGCGATGGAGTTCCCGAGACCTGGCAGAAAGCCTGATGGTGGGGTGAGTTGAACAGTGGTCAGGAAGCATGCCAGGGTGATAGGATTGCAGGAGGTCTCAGAGGTAGGGCGAGAGAGGCTATGAAAATATGGGGGTGAGGGGTTGTCCTAAACACACTGCATTCCTTATTTAATGCCAGGGATAATTAAGGAATTTGATTCTAATTTGAAGTTGGTATCTGGCAAAGAACTGTAGAATTGCTGCCCGCAGAGTCAGGAGTATAAATGGCAACAACAACTTCATTTATATTTTGCCTTTCATGTAGCAAAATGTCTTAGAGCACTGAAAGTCCCTTGCTAACTGTACCCTTGTCAGTCCTTTCTAGCTA
This sequence comes from Callorhinchus milii, assembly GCF_018977255.1. Classification (NCBI taxonomy): domain Eukaryota; kingdom Metazoa; phylum Chordata; class Chondrichthyes; order Chimaeriformes; family Callorhinchidae; genus Callorhinchus; species Callorhinchus milii. Next base: position 24,857,953 of record NW_024704745.1, read on the forward strand.
ATCAAAAGGCATCATGTGAATTTCAATGCAGAGATAGTCAGGGGCTCTGTAAACTCGGGCCATCTCATCCTACATCTCCTCTATCTCCTACTTGACCCATTTTATTTCCGCCACTAGGGAATTAGCAATTTCATTTGCATTTCCTCAAATAACATTTATTCTTTATAATAATAATAATCCTTGCATTTGATATAGCGCTTCACAAAACACACTGTAAAGTGAATTGACTGTATATTTGTGGGCGAACGCGGCAGCCAATTGCGCACAGCAATGTCCCACAAACAGTCATATGGATTGCAAATGACCAATTTATTATTGTTTTTTTTTTTGGAGGGATTATTATTAGGCGTGTGGAGTAAGGAAACTTGCCCAAGGTTTCGCCCTGCCTGGAATTGAACTCGGGTCTCTCGCTTGCAAAGCGAGTGCTCTAACCACTGAGCCACGGGACTCTCTAATAAATTTCTTCTAACTCTGCAAAAGTACACAATGTGCCTTAAACATGTAAAACTGAATAAGAGAAATGGACAGGTTGAAACAGATATCATGATGGTTTTCTAGCTAGCATAACATATTTTAATCATTTGTTTCTTTCAAAATATTAATAAACAGGTCATGGTGCTTGCTTGTTGACCTAAAAAATAATCAGAAAAGAATGTATAGTAGACACCTTTAATTATGAAACCTATTCCTACTAATATTTAAAAAAAACACTAACACATTATCAGCTCTGATAGATCAGCATTTTGTTCTGAAATTATTCTACTAATTTTTTTCAATCTCATGATTGTGTAAAATGCTGATTCATTTTAATTTCAAAACATTTACATCTAAGCAGAACCACAGATACGTTTGGAAACCTTATGCTTGAGTGTCTTTGAATATTGGACGTCATTACTGATAGAACGGCACAATTACACTGAACCACCAAACCACATAGAAATCTATTATCCTTTATCATCTTCTTCATGTGCTAGCGGATGTCTGCAAAATATGTGCAGACTGCAGATCGTTCTCTTCCTGTAAGACTCGTTCATTTTCATTTAAATATATATCCTGTCTCACTTTGCAAATTCACATATTCACATATTTAAACTTGTTTGTGAGCAGCCTTATTCTTTTCGCTTATACATTTCACTCTTACTATTCTATAGAATAGTTGCCCTGAGACCAATATGTGTGTTGGCAGCACTCTCGCCCCTGAGTCAGAATGTTTTGGGTTCAAGCCCCACATCGAGACTTGGAACTCGTATAGCCTAAACTGGCATTCCAAAGCTGGGGATAGAAGGTGAAGGTGCCGTCCTTTCAATGAAACATTTAACAGTGCCTGCCTGTTCAGGTGGATGTTAAAGATCCCATGGTGCTGTTCGCAAAGAGAACAGTGTTTCTCTTGATATCCTGGCTAATGATCCCAAAAATAGACTCGGTCATACATTTCATTGTGTTTATGGTACATTGTGGTGCGCAATTGGCTGCTGTGTTTGCCCACAAAACAGGCAGTTACTACATTTTACAGTATATCCTGTGAAGCTTTTGGGACATCCTCTTGATGTGAAAGATGCTATACCAAATGTGGGATCATTATTTATTAACATAATGCCATCAAAACCAGATATATGACATACCAACTAAGGGTGTTGGCTGGCTGGACACACAGTTTACCATTAGCAGGGAGCCATTTGTACATAACTGCCACCATCCATTCCCTTATAAGTTCCCTCGACTTACCTCTTTGACTGTGCCTTCAGCCATTTTATTCCTTCCCACACATATCAGCTCCCACCCCCAGCTCCTGTGCCCAGCCAGCAGTGCTTTGGGAAGTCTTTCTGATGTGAAAAGCGTGATATAAAATATAAATTTGCATTCTGTTGTAATACACTACGCTGTTCTAAAGCTCTCCTTTAAATGACGTATCTACAATATTTATGTTTCTGATTTTTGACCTGAATAAAATATGGTTTAAGTGAGATGACCAGGTCAGATGACACCACAAACCATGAGAATGAAGCTTAAGTGACTGATATCATTATGTGAACTCCAGGATGTACTGTGAGATCACTCCAGGATATTGATACTTATAAAACTTCACGTTATTCATTTAATTAGGAGAATTTCTTGCATTGGATCAGATCCGGTGCTAATAGGAGCTATCAGAATTTTTGGGAGTCAGCCAGGCGTCTGAAACATGTGGAAATCTTTCACTATGCTTAAGAGTATTCAAACTAGACTGAGAGTTCCATATATGCACACAACCTACACATGGACAACACCAACAAAATCAAACAGCAAATTTCATTTACATAGCACCTTTCACGTTGGGAGGATGTTCCAAGGTGCTGACATTTCCTTGCCATTGGAATGGAATACGCATCCTCTCCAAGGAGGAATGGATCATGCTGACCTAATTACAGAAAGTATTAGGCACAGGTTGGCAAGAGCCAAGGCTTCAGGACACCAAAGTCTGTGTTGTGGAGTTGCTGTAGTTCAAGCAGCGAAAACCATTGAATGTACTGTCTGACAAGCTTCCCACTGCTTGTCCAGCTAGGATCATCCTACCCTTTAGAGCTTTGGCTTGCAGAGTCAACAGGAAGAATCCCTGTGCCACCCCCCACCCACCCAGTATCTGGTCTGCTCCTCCAAATCCCACTGAAAATCCAGGCTTCTTCAAAGCAGCTCCCTGCCTATTTCCCCCAAGGACGATAGTCACTATACCAGACAGAAAATAGACATGGTTGACTCTTTGATTCCTGATGTTTCTGATGGTACACCGATTAAGAAAACAAAGCAAGTGCAGCTGAGTCAAAAAATAATTTCCATTTAATACTGGAAAATTCTGTGACCAGTTAATATTGTCATGGAATACTCATTTAGATGTTCTCTGAGTTTTTTAAACTATGCTGAATAATCTGTAGACTGGCAATAATCAATTTACTATCATAGGACCATTGTGGACACCCACATACATTTTGTAACATGTAGATTTTTGTCTTTCTGGTCAATTGTTTTCCATTCCATTTCCACTCCATGTTAAGTCACTGACTGAATTCTGAATTTAGATTGTTAAATGTCAGTAAGCTATACTCTGGATGTCATCACAGTCACCAATGCTATTCTCACCAAACATCTTATAAATGGTCTCTGAAAAGTGATCAGGAGTGTTCTACCCTCACCAGCCCAAGGACATTAAAGCTAATTGTAATGTCTTGGCTGAGATCAATCTGGTCCCTGGTCTGAATAGAGTAGTGCTACAACATACAGCAATGAGTTTAGCTTGGATGAAACCATTGGAGTCATTTACTGATATATTTTATTTATCTTTGTTAATCTGAATAGGACATTGCCCTGTTCACTTGCTTCAAAACCTAAAATGATTGAGTCTGGTTAAAAGATGATGGGCTGATATCTGACATCTTATCAGCTTTTACACAAACTCAGTTAATGACCACAGTGTAATATTCAGATACAGAGACAATGTCTTGGCCACATCCTGCATAGGTATGTAGAGACAGCAAGCAGAGCAGCTATTCGGAAAATATGAAGAGACGTGTGGCTTGAACTGTCAAGTAGCTTCAGGTGCCAGACTTTAGTAAATTTAAAGAGACCTATTCCTCTGCAACAACAACAACTTGCATTCATATAGGGACCTTCATGCTGGGCAGCGTCCCAGAGCATACCAGTAAAATGTCATAGACAGTGTTACAGGGACAAACCACGTCCTTCAGACATGGGGTCTATTTGTATATTTTTTAATAAGGTAGTTATAATTATTGAATTAGTAAACCAACAAATGTGTTTAAAGCCATCCAATAATGTTTTAAGCATGCAATAATGCTTCTTCAGAGCATTCAATATTTCAGAAATGTAATAAGCACACATTTTTATTATTAAGAAATCTGTTAAGAAATACTACAAATTAGATTCCAAAGTTTGTATACTTCTTGACCTTGCTAATTCATAACTCTGAATATCTCGTAAAATAATTGTTATATAAGTAATAAAAAAATTAAGTTATAATAACAAAATAACCCTTGCATTTGATATAGCACTTTTCATGCCTTCTAGACGTCTCAAAGCGCTTCACAGAATATACTGTAAAGTGAATTCACTCTATATTTGTGGGCGAAACGTGGCAGCCAATTGCGCACAGCAGTGTCCCACAAACAGTCGTGGATTGAAGTGACCAATTTATTATTGTTACTTTTTTTCTTGAGGGATTATTATCAGGCATGTGAAGTAATAAAACTTGCCCAGGTTTTGCCCTGCCAGGAATCGAACCCAGGCCTCTCACTAGCAAGGCAAGTGCTCGAACTACTGAGCTACAGGACTCCACAGGATTTCTAAGGCTAAGTTTGCTTAACCTTAGAATAAGAGGCACTGGATTGAACACTGATTTCACCACAGTGGAGAGTAGGAAAGAAGTTTGGAATAATGTAACTAACGCTAAAAGAATAAGGAGAAAGTTTGGAGAATCAATAGTCACTGTAGTAATGATAAAACAGACAAGCAAGATTGCAATAGGTCAGATTGAGTACTGATTTCAACCCAGTGAGGAGTTAGGAAAGATGTTGGGAATGATTGCAAATTACCAACCCATATCCAACTGGCCCTTCCTTGCCAAAGTTCTGGAATGCATTATTGCAAATCAACGTCTCTCACACCTATCCCTCCATTCCTTACTTGAGCCCCTCCAGTTTGGTTTATACCCTCCCCACAGAATTCAGACTAAAAGTCACAAATTATGTCCTCTCTCTCTGTGACCAAGGATCCCTCTGCTTCCTTGTCATCCTGGACCTCTCTTCTGCATTTGACACAGTTGATCACAGTGTTTTCTTCCTATCCCCGCATAGTAACCTGCGGGTAATCCAAGGCTCCATCCTCAGGCCCCTTCTCTTCCTCATCTATACGCTCTCTCTCAGCGATATCATCCACAGACATGGGATAAATTTCCACATGTATGCTGATCACACACAAACTTACTTCTCCTTAAACAGTTGCAACTCCAGGTCCATTGATATTGTTTCAGCTTGTCTGTTAGACTTCAAGGCCTGGGTGAGCGCAAACTTCCTGCAGCTGAAGATTGACAAGATACAAGCCATACTTCTTGGCTCCTGTCAATGTCTTCTCTCCTGTGGCTCTGACCTCCTCAAACCTCCAGCCTTTCCCTAAAAGTTACCAAACCTGTACATTACCAGGCATCAGGTTTGATCTCCAGCTGTCCTTCCTCCCCCACATTTGGTCCCTAAACAAGACTGCTGCCAGATGCCCAGAGTCAGCCGAACAAATGCAGCAAGTAGTGGAGTGGGGAGAAAGCAGGTCAGAAAGATAGGGAGGTGCCAGTACATGAAGGGATTTGAAAATGAATGAGAGGCTCACAAAATCAATCAGTTTTGTGATAAGGAGTCAGTGGAGCCTGCAATTACTGATCATGGGAGTACATAGTTTAGTGTGGTTGAGTATGTGGGCAGCAGATTTCTGAATCAGTTATAGTTTGTGGGTAGTGGAGCTAGGAAGACTGGTGTGGAGGGTTTAAGCTGCGCTGGGCAAGATGTATGGTCAGAGGCTGGAAATGTTGATGTAACTAACGCTAGAAGAATAAGAGAGAAAAGTTTGGAGAATCAAATATTCATTGCAGTAATGATAAAACAGAGTCAAACAACTTTACAATGGGTCATGAAAGTACGGAAATTGAGGTGAGAGAGCAATCATTTTGATAAGTTCTTACATCCTGTACAAAGAAGAGTCTCACAGACATAGGGTAATTATTCAAATCTAGGACAAATTTGCTTTCATATAGAGAATTAAGTCTGTCTGTCTGATTCCTGGTAATGCAATGAGGAGTCTGTTAATCATTCTTTCTGATTCCTGGTAACGCAATGATGAGAGCATTAGCACATGTATATCTCTCTGATTTCTGGTAATAACAGTAAGTAGGACAACATTACATTGACAAGTCAGTTATCACGCCACTTTGAAATTTGTATCCCATTTTAAGTCAACAGAAATGCAGCATTTAGGCAACCCAACGTTACATGGCACCAAAGTATTGGGGTGAATAGTTCAATCACTTCCCTACACCTCTGTTCATAGTTTCAGAATTATATTGTTGGTAATGTAGGTTAACAACTGACTTGGAAGCAATGATCTGCATGTTTAATTCATAGAACAAAACTCAGAAGTCGCTGAGTTTCTCCATAATTTTTAGTTTGGGTGAAACTGCAGAATTGGGAACATGCAGTGAAAATGCAATATTTCTTTTATGAAACATATTTTTCACCACATGGTTACTTACTGGTGTTATTTTAACTTGCGTATCTGACATTGAAACACTGAGTGTAGATATGGTTTTTGAATACTATTGCGTTTCCAAAGACATATTCAGAGTAAAATCTAAAGAAATGTAAATTGTCTGCCCTGCCTTGTAGCTCTGAAGTATTATTGATAAAGTTATCTTATTTATGAAGTCTTCCACAACAAAATTGTAGACGGTCTGGGTGATATTTTGCTCTCTGATGATATTTATCACTGTTTGTTTCATGCTGCAGTTGCTACTAAACCCAAGTGACTAATTCAGGCTTATTGTGAGTGATGATAAAACTCCTAAATGCCAAACTGAGAAAACTTTGAACTTTAAACTCAGTTTGTCTGTTAAACTTATTTGTGATTTGCGTGGAGCTGGGTGCATTTCTCAAGCAGCAACTGTGTAAAATAGCTGATTAGTTTATAGACTGAAGCATTGAACTAGCATTAATTAGCAACTAGTACCAATGTCAAATCAACTGACTATTTATACCTGTATGACACTATGATCATACCTGAATAATTTCCCATCTTAATACTGTAACATTTTTGCTGTTTCTGATCTATTGTTTCTTCCAATTTTTAGTTTAATCAGAACTAGAAATCTATTGTGGTATTTTTAAGCAACAATTTATAGTGGGATTAAGTTATTATGCTAATTATGACAAACAAACTATGCAAACATGGCAAGCTCTGATCAACGTGATAAGAATGTGTTGAGAAAGGTTCCATTTAATAAGGGAAATGAGTAATATATAAAATGAATGACTTTACTGCTGAAGTTCAATCACCTTTTGAATTCAGATCTTTTTCAGAAAAGACTTAGTTTCAGAGCAAAATGGTTGTTTTGATGAAATATTCTCCTTATTAAATTAAAGATAGCAGGAATGGCAATGAAACACTTTCAATCCTTGAGTACCAGTGTACGCATCAAACAATCTCCAGTGGATGGAGGTTAGATGCACAGTAAATTTCCCTCTGCTCCATCAATGAACTTCAGCCCCAATCTCAAAAATCAACCACAATCTGCCAGTGTGTAACAATTTCCATTTCAGCTACATTTCACTGGAAATGCTCTAAAGTTCTTGTGACTGAGTAATCACATTCTGAACTTTGATTTGCATTTCTAGGTTAGTGTGAATGACAAATTTTTCCATTAATTTTATCAGATTTAGGCAACAAACACGTAGCTACAAAAAAGCAGTTGAAATGAATACAACTACCTTACTAAAATGGTGCTATATAAAACGTTGTTATTGCTGCTGCTGTAATTATTCTATCAGATACCAGATCTACATCTAAAATCTCGATTTCTTTTGTGACCTAAGGAATGACTGAGTTACATACAGAATCTCACTGTTGATATCATTATTTGCCGAATGTGTCTCATCTGTCCATAAATCAGATCCTGATCTCCTTGTGGCTCACCACGTCATCTCCCACTCTCACTCAGACTTTTCTATCCTTGGTCTCTTACACTGCCAAATCAGCTTTGGCACTCTTTAGCCGACAGGCTTGAACATTGACGTTTGCATCTTCAAACCTTTGCTGTCTGCTCCATTTCAAACCTTTGCTATTTTCTCCACTCTCCTACCCCTTGCCAGGTACTTTTCACAGATTTGTCCTGGAATTTCGTATTTCTCATTACAGTTGTATCTACATTTTTCTTACCTGTGCCTGAATATCTTATTTTTTTTGCATTATACCTTATACAACCACTAATACGTTTACCACTAAGCCACATTGTGTTAATGATCTATTAATTGCTTGATTGTGTACACTTTTTAACTTCTTCCTAATGTGTTGATTATCTTGGTTTGCTCCTATTTGATCGTCTCAACCTTTCAACGTCCAACTATTTCACTGAAGGGTCACTCCCGACACATTNAAAAAACAGAGCTCATAACTGGTGAAAGATCACAAACCTTTTTAAAAAAATACTCGCAAATATTTGCTACTCCACACGACATTCCTCTTGTTCACTTAGGCTGGTCACAAATATTCTCAGAGGTAATAATCTCTTTTAAAATAATTGTGGCCACTCAATTCACCACTTCCAAGAAAAGCAGCAAATCTGAAGATTGGGAGAGTTTTAGAAACCAGCAAACAAAAACTAAAAAACTCATTAAGAGCGGGAAAAATGAGTATGAGGGTGAGCTAGCTAAGAACATTAAGTCTGATTGTAAAAGTTTTTACAAATACATTAAGAGGAATAGGCTAGTGAGGGTAAATGTAGGTTCACTTCAATCAGAGATGGGAGAAGTTGTAATGGGGGATAAGGACATGGCAGAGTCCCTAAATGGGTATTTTGCATCTGCTTCACCCTAGAAGACACAGCAAGTCTGCCAAAAATAGAGATGCACCAAGGGGATAAGGACAGGGAGCAACTTAGGGAAATTTTCATTAGTAGAGAATTGGTGCTAGCGAAACTGTTAGCAGCAAAAAGTGACATATCCCCTGGTCCGGATGGCTTGCTTCCCAGGGGTTTAAAAGAGATAGCTTATGAGATAGTGGAGGCCTTATGTCTGATCTTCCAGAATTCCTTGGATTCTGGAACAGTCCCCATGGATTGGAAGATCGCAAATATCACACCACTATTCAAAAAAGGTGGAAAGGAAAAGATGGGGAACTATAGGCCAGTTAGTCTCACATCAGTGATAGGAAAAAATTTAGAATCATTGATTAAGGATGTGGTAGTGCGGTATTTAGGGGAGCACAATATAATTAGGCCAAGTCAACATGGCTTTACAAAAGGGAAGTCATGTTTGACAAATCTCATAGAGTTTTTTGAGGATATTTTGAGTTAACTAGATTAGGGTGAATCAGTGGATGTGGTCTATTTGGACTTCCAGAAGGCATTCGATAAGGTGCCGCATAAAAGGTTAGTCCAAAAGATAAAGGCCCATGGAATTGGGAGGAGCATATTAACGTGGATTGGGGAATGGTTAACTGGTAGGAAACAAAGAATAGGGATAAGCAGGTCCTTTTCAGATTGGCGGCATGTGACTAGTGGAGCGTCACAAGGATCAGTCCTTGGGCTTCAGCTATTTACCATCTACATCAACAATTTAGATGAGGACATCGAAGTTAACAAATCTAAATTTGCAGATGACACAAAACTAGGAGGAAGTGTCAACACAGAGGATGACATTAAAAAAATGCAACGAGACATAGATAGGTTAGGTGATTGGGCAAGTAGGTGGCAGATGAAGTATAATGTAGGGAAGTGCAAAGTCATCCACTTGGTAGCAAAAACAGTAGAGCGGGTTATTTTTTAGAAAGGGAGAGATTGGAATGTGTTAGCGTCCAGAGGGACTTGGGTGTCCTTGTACACCAATCACAAAAAGTTAGTCTGCAGTTGCAGCAGCAATTAGGAAGGTGAACGGTATGTTAGCATTCATTATGAAAGGATTAGAGTATAAGAGTAGGGAAGTCTTGCTGCAACTGTATAGGGCCCTGGTGAGACCACACCTGGAATACTGTGTGCAGTTTTGGTCTCCTTATTTAAGGAAGGATGTACTTGCCTTGGAGGGGGTGCAGCATAGATTTACTAGGTTAGTACCAGGGATGAAGGGGGTGAGTTACGAGGATAGGCTGACCAATTTGGGCCTATATTTTCTAGAATATAGAAGAATTAGAGGCGATCTTATAGAAACCTATAAGATCATCAAAGGGCATGATAGAGTAGATAGTGGGAGATTGTTTCCCCTGGTTGGAGAAACTAAAACCAGGGGTCACAACCTTAAAATCAGAGGCCAGCCCTTTCGCACTGAGTTGAGGAAGAACTTCTTCACTCAAAGGGTGGTGAATGTATGGAACTCATTACCCCAAAGGGCTGTTGATGCTCAGTCCTTGAACATATTCAAGACTGTGATAGATTTCTTATTGCAAAAAGGATTAAGGGATATGGGGATAAGACAGGGTTAGGTTATTAGCTGGAGTTAGATTAGAAGATCAGCCATGATCGAATGGCGGGGCAGGCTCGAAGAGCCGAATGGCCTACTCCTGCTCCTACACGTTATGTTATGTTTATGGGACACTGCTGCCAAGTTTCGCCCACAAAATATACAGTCACTACGCTTTACAGTATTTTCTGTGAAGCACTTTGAGACATCTCGAAAACGTGATAAGGCACTATATCAAATACAAGAATTATTATTAGTAGTATTCGTATTAATCTGTCTTTCTCTTTGAGAAGTTATGATACTATTCAATTCTGCTTTTTTTTATTTCTCACTATTATTGAACTTTCAGACATTGGGGCATTTTGTTCTCTGTGTCAGCCTTCAAAATGCTCTAAAAACCCATCTTTTTGTCCATGCCTTAGTCCAATGTTCACAAACAAAACGATTTTCCCTCCCTGCTTGGAATATTCTGACCTAGATGTGAAGTCCTTCCAAATGTTTATCCTTTGCAAAAGGTGCTACATAAGTACAAGTTTTTGTTATTGTTGGTGTGAAGGTTCAGTGTGATATAGGGCTTGAAAGGCCTATAGGAAATAATCAGTTTCAACGTTTTCTATCTTTGAATTCTAAGCACTTTCCTGCTTGTTCGGAGTCAATACCAGCTAATTCCCTCTCCACTCTTGGTACCACTAATAGTGTTGATGAGCAGGTATTGCTTCGAAACCAATCTTTCAATTTATCTTCAATGCATCTTTTAGCATGGATTTGCTCTTTTTTAAATCTGTAGATAAAGCTTGCTAAATTTTGCTTGCTCCTCTGTCAATAAATGTGGATTATGTTTGTTACTGATAGGTAGAGATCAACAATCCTTGAACTGCAGAATTTTGAGTCCTTCGAGGCTCTTGCAAAGTAGTCATTAGCTTGAACAAGGCTTAAAAAATTCCAGTTAGTGTAGTTAGTGGAGCAGATACAAGTGTTCTGTCTCTGACAAGTGGAATAGGCTCACAGTTAGATCTCTGTAGCTCTTTCTTCATGAACTGTGGGAAACTGTGTTTGAGCTTCCCTTTAAAACTCCCACAATCTGTATATTATCAGTTTGTTGCTACTTATTTCTTCACTAAATATTTTCCTATATAAATAGTAATACTGATTATAATAATTCTTGCATTTGATCATCATCATTATCAAAATGTCTCAAAGCATTTCACAGGATTTACTGTGAAGTGATTGTGTATCTGAAGATGAAAATTATTTGATAGATTTTTGGTAGGTCAGGGTATTAAGGGATATGGGGAGAAGGGGGAAATTGGAATTGAAAGGATTAGTTAAGGTTTAGATCAGCCATGATCTAATTAAATGGCGGAACAGGCTCAAAGGGCTGAATGGCCTCCTCCTGTTCCTATGTTCCTATGAATGCAGAAGTCAATTTGCACACAGCAATGTCCCACAAACAGTCATTAAGTGAAGGATCAATTTTATCTGGGGATTGTTGGTTTGGACACTGGGAGAAACTCCCTTCATGTCCTTAAATATAATAATAATCCTTGCATTTGATATAGCGCTTTTCACGTCTTCTGGACTTCTCAAAGTGCTTCACAGAATATATTGTAAAGTGAATTAACTGTATATTTGTGGGCGAAACGCGGCAGCGAATGGCGCACAGCAGTGTCCCACAAACAGTCGTGGACTGAAGTGACCAATTTTATTGTTTTGATTTTTCTTGAGGGATTATTATTAGGCATGTGGAGTAAAAGAAATTTGCCCAAGGTTTCGCCCTGCTGGGAATCGAACCCAGGTCTCTGGCTTGCAAAGCGAGTGCTCTCGATGCCTCACACTGCCTGCTTTGACAGAATAGGTTTCATTGGTAAACATATTTTCTGGTAAACACATGTTTCTGATCAAACATATTTTCCATTACACTGATTTAAACCTCGAAGCCAACATGTTACTTTAACCCATAGGTTCTGAATCATTTGTTACTTATCTATTATTTGTGGGCACCTCATTCTGGTTTGGACTCTCAACTGATAAGATAATTAATATTAAGATTTTGAGATTATTAAGATAAAAATAAGACCTACTGCTAATCACTAATTATTGCTAACTTTTATTGTGTATTTTTGCTCATGATTTCTCATTATAAAGATGATTACTATTTTTGTGAACACCAGAGGTTAACTGTTAGTGCTGTTTCTGCAGACTGCCCTGATTAAGTTTGTTAAATACAGATTCAATTCTAAGCAAACAGTGGTCTGTGCTAGCTTTGTTTTCCCGTTGGCTCATTTGTTAAAGGCACTATTTGAAATTGAGCCATACAAACCCAAAAAGTTTGAGGTTTGATCTTTGGTCTGTACTAATGTAACTGATCTCAGGTAAGACAGCAGAAGGAATAGTAAAATTGGATTTAAAAACCAATGGGCCAAGAAAGAAAATTCAGGTAGGGTTCAAACTATTGAATGTTATGAATGAGACATCAGTAAGGCTAAAACCGAGGACTATTTGGTGTCTCCGGAAAGCTGGATGAATTGTTCAAAATTATGCACAATTATAAATTTAAAACATTAGTTCTACGGCAGTGAGTAATTTCAAGCTTCGAGTTTCCTCTGTTAAGCACTCTGAGATTCTATGCCACGTAAATGGCGCTTTATAAATACAAGTTGTTGTTCTTTGCACACAAACAACAAGTGTTCGTAAATTCAATATTCTAAAATCTGGGACAATGACATTTGAAATTCTTCTTTTCAGTTTGCTTTTTCCCCACAAGTTTTTCAGTTCCTTAAATTGCTTGCTTATTATTGGTCAGTTGTGGGTCACAGTGAAACTTATCATTATGCTTAAAGGGTATTGAAACCAGAGTGAGAGCTCTACATACATACATATATATATATATATACACACCACCTCTGCATATAAATTTTCCTGTGTCTGGAATGGAATGTGCACTCTTGTTGAAGGGAAGAACCATGATTCCAAAAAATATTAGACGCAAGGTGGTGAGAGCCAAGGCTAGGGCATCCCAGAGTACGTGCTGAGGTACTGCTGAAGACTACAACCAGCTAAAATGGCACAGGTTGTCAACGAAAGCACTGTCTGGAAAATGTCCCACTGCTTATCCAGAAAGGAGCATCCCACCCATGGCTTGCAGGGTTAACAGGGGCTGAGTAGGAAAAGTCCCTGTCCCCAGTGACTCGCCTGCTATTCCATGGTCTGCTGATGGACCAGCCTGTCTGTACTGTCATCACTAGTGACCTGGAGTACTGCAGACCTGCCTGGCTCAGGAACTCCACTACCAAGTCATATGATGGTACAAGTCATAAGCTATGTGATGACACAGTTTAATGTAATTGGCTGGTGATCCAAACATTGCTGCCAAATGTGGTGTCCCCATTTAAACACGAACAAAATCATGAACTTTAGAGTCGGCATTTAGTGTAGTGGCACACACAAAGGGATATTATATGACAATATATACAACAGTAATGCCTCTGAAAACCAAAGTATATTGGAACATCATTTACAGTATTTCCAAACATCCACAAATTTCCTCCAGTATTCAGTATCCATGCTTTGATTTCCCTTCAGTCAACTGTCTACTTGCCAATTTAACAAAAACAAAGAAACTGCCTGTGTACAATCTGATTCCTGGATGAACCTCAGAATGTATTTTAAGTCAATATTAGGAGTTTTTAAATCAAAGCAATCCTATTAGTTTAATTTTTGGAGGGTCAACCGGGTGTCCGAAATATGTACAAACCTACCAACTATGTGCAAAGTAATTCAAACCAGACTTTTAGTTCCACATATGTATGCCACCTCCAGCTGAAAATGTCCCTGTATCTTGAATGGATAGTATACTCATCTCCCTGGGGGAGCATCCTGCTTACCTAATTCCAGAGAGTATTAGGTACAGGTTGGCAAGAGCTAAGGCTTGGGGACTTTGTAAAATTGCTGGAGTTCAACCATGTAAAACCACATAGCTTGCCAATAAGATCACTGTTTGACCAACTAGGATTGCCCTGCCCGTTCTACAAGTAGGTGAACAGGAGCCAAGTGGGAACCATCCCTGATCCCAGTGATTGGTTTCCCTGTTAAGTCCTGCCTGTAAATCAGGCTGGCTGGCCTGTCAGCAGCAGCAATGGAGTACTGCAGACCCGCCTGGCTCAGGAACTAGATTACCAAGAGCACAAACAGGTGGCTGACTCAATTCCAACATTCCATCACTGAACATGACCTTGGAGTCAGCTAAGCTCCAAGGAGACTCTAGTTCCCACTTTGAATCCCTTTTTCACCTGAAAAATAGCCACTACAGTTTTACAGGAAGCATTTGTGAATCCCCCTTGATGTGAAAGGCACTATACCAAATATGTTTATTATATGTAAGTAGACATAACACCACACAGGAATATCTGACAATTATTAGGTACTGTATGCTGGTTTATTAACTTTCTCAACAAAGAAGCTGGTGATTCACTCAAAATACTTCTATTTGCTCTTCCTGAGCTACATTAGAAATAATTTTATTCAATAACAGTAACTCTTACCTCTGACAAGAATTATGAACACAAAGAGACACAGTGCACGACGAATGCATTTTGCCTGCAGAGCCATGGCTTTTCATGTCAGACCCTTTCGACTCCCTCTGCACTTTCTGACATTGTGACTGTACAGTACCAGAGGAGCATAGGAAACCAAACTCAATACTACACAGTAAGCTGCAGCGAAAACAACGTTACACCACAAAGTTTAATTCTGTATCCTGTAAGTCATGCGGCCACATCCGTTCAGTTAAATCTGAGGGCAGCAGAATTTTTGGTATCAAACAGGTGTCTGACACATGTGGAAACCCATCATCATACCTATGAGTATCCAAACCAAACTGAGAGTTCCTTGGATCCCACCTATTCATGAAAATTCCCATGTATTGGAATGGAATGTGAAATCTCTCCCTGGAGAGATACATCCTGCTTACCTAATTCCAGAGAGTATTAGGCCCAGGCTGGCAAGAGCCAAAGCTTGCAGACCCCAGAGTGTGTGCTGAAGTACCCCTGTAGGCTAACCAACTAAAACTACATAGCTTGCCATTAAACATATTGTCCAGCAAGCTTTCCCGCTACTTGTCCAGCAAGGAGCACCCTACCCATTTGGCTTGCAAGGTTACCAGGAGTTGAATGGGAAGAACCCCTGCCCCCAGTGAATGGACTGACCCTTGAAGTCCTGAGCCAAGTTGGCTGTGCTGTTATCATCAGTGCCTTGGAGTACTGCAGACCTGCCTAGCTCAGGTCCTGGACTACTGAAACTACCATTCAATTCGGATATTTCATTGTCAAGCATGTCACCTTGGTGCCAGTTCAGCTCTGAAGGAGACCCCACTTACCTCCGCCCACAAGGAGGGCAGCAGAACTGTCAGCATTTACATCTCAGTACCTCACAGCAGCAGGTGAGCCACATTCTACAGATAAACAGTCCTGTTTATTATTTATTATAAAACAGTCTGCTTTTATGTATGACCTCAGTCTAGATTTTGGATAATTAGTTTTTTTTCCTACTAGGATTGATACTGTTGGGATCAGGAGGGGTAGAGAGAGGGCAGGGTTGGTAGGGGTAGAAGGGTGATCGAGGATACGGTCGAAGAGAAGACATGCCTTGAAGGAGGCAAGGGAGGAAGCGAGGCAAAGGAACTGTGGGATGGAGTTCCAAAGGGTGGAGGTGGAGATACTGAAGGCCCGACCGCCAATAGCGAGGACCAAGGCAATGGAGAGCCTGTTGCGGGGAGGACACGAGCTGCAGAGTTCTGGATGATCTGCAGCTTGTGTAGGAAAGCGTTGGGAAGGCCGACAAGCAGGGAGTTAGTGTAAGTGAGCCTGGATATGATGCGTTTATTGAGAATATTGGAGTCCAATGCGTGGAGCCCTGTAGCTTAGTGGTTAGAGCACTCGCCTCGCAAGAGAGAGGACCTGGGTTTCATTCCTGGCAGGGTGAAACGTTGTGCAAGTTTCCTTACTCCACACGCCTCTGTTTCTTAGCAGTAAGTAGCCCAAGTTGCTAGTTGATTGACTGATTGCTTTTCCGAGGGTAATAATTCCTTCAAAATAAATTATAAAAAAAATTTGGTCACTCAATCCATGATTGTTTGTGGGACACTGCTGTGCGCAATATTTGAGTGTCGAAATGATAATTATCACAGCAAACAGTTTTGCTGATTTTATTTTATACAGTAACTTCAATTGGAAAAAGAGAATTTAAGTAAGTGATATATAAAAAGCAATTCATTACAATTTATTTTGACTATGCTCTTTGCAGAGCTGGAATGAGAGCGGTAAGTGAAGTCTCCTTCGAATTGCCTCTAGGAAGACATGCTAGGCACAAGAATGTGGGAAACAAGTCAATCCTCTATGGTGGTCTCCGTAGTTCAGTTTCAATTGGGTTTGCTATGGGCACCGCTGATGACAGACAAGCAAGCCTTTTGTTCGACCCTGAGCTGTCCTTTCTCCCTCACATCCGCACCACAACTGGCACCGCCTTCCATCACCTCCGGAACATCGCCAGACTACGGCATTACCTCACCCCTCACGCTGCTGAAACTCTGGTCCACGCCTTTGTCACCTCAAGGCTGGACTACGGGAACTCTCTCCTCGCCGGCCTTCCCGCCACGTCCCTCCACAAGCTGCAGGTCATTCAGAACTCTGCAGCTCGTGTACTGTCCCGCACCAGGCTTCGGGACCACATCACTCCCACCCTCGCTCGCCTCCACTGGCTCCCCATCCCCCAGAGGATTGATTTTAAGATCCTCATCCTCACCTACAAGGCCATTCACGGCCTCGCTCCCTCCTACCTCTCCAACCTACTATCCCCCTACCTACCTGTCCGTACCCTCCGTTCCTCCGGCTCCGGTCTGCTCCACGTCCCCCGCCCCAACCGCCCTACCATCGGTGGCCGGGCCTTCAGCCTCTCAGCCCCTAGGCTCTGGAACTCTATCCCCCAGTGCCTTCGCCTTGCTTCCTCCCTCTCCTCCTTCAAGGCCGGTCTCAAAACCTTTCTCTTTGACCGAGCCTTCAGCTCCTCTCTCGACTCTCTTCCCCCTCCTCGCTCCCTTCCTTCCCTCCCCTCACCCTGACCATATCCCCCCTCCTCGCTCCCTCCCTTCCCTCCCCTCACCCTGACCATTTCCCCCCTCCTCGCTCCCTCCCCTCCCCTCACCCTGACCATTTCCCCCCTGCTCGGGTCATGACCCAACTGTGCAGTGCCTTGGGACATCCTCCTGACGTGAAAGGCGCTTTATAAATGGAATCTTGTTGTTGTTGTTGTTGTTGTTCAATGGCAAGACTTAAAGGAGTAGCCCAATCACTTAGAGCAGAGATTTTTCCCATTCAGCTTCTGTTAAGCCTGCAAGCTAAAGCCTTAATGGAAAGGATGGTCCTAGCTGGACAAGCAGTGGAAACTTGCTAGACATTGCTTTTAATGGCAAGTTATGTTGTTTTAGCTGGTTAAACTCCAGCAGTATCCTAAAACACAGCCTGGCTATTGTCAGCTTGCCCCTAATATTCTCTGGAATTAGGTAAGCAGTTTCCTTCCCTACATGGAGAGGGTACCCATTCCATTCCAGACACAAGGAAATTTCCATGTGTAGGTAGGTAGCATGCATGGAATATTCATTCTGGTATAGATTCCATGGTGATGGTTTTCCGGATGTGTCAAATACCCGGCAGACCCCTGCAAAAAATCAATTACTTTTGACAGGACAATTCCTGGTTTTCTTTTATTTTACAATGTAGCTTGACAATAATCACCATAAAGTAAAATGAATAACCTTAGTGAATGGAGCCATAGAGCTCAGCTTGCTATAATTTTGAGCTATTAGTGAGGGAGAAAAGATAACACTGCATAGCATTGCCAGAAATAATTGTCAGCCACATTGCTTACCTCAAACAGACATCTTTTTTAATTTTAGTTCCAGACTTACCTGACTGATGCCAACGCTAAACTTGAAAAACATTGAAAAAATGATTCGCAAGAGAAAATCATTAGCAATGATTGCAATGCTCAAATTATTTGTGTGTATTTTGGCAAAACCTGAAAATGATGTCTCCTTAACGGAAAGCACAACTACACTCAACAGTGCAGTAATGTGGAGCTGCAGGCCAAATCCAATCTTCCCACACCCCACTGTATTGTATAGGAGCTGTAAATAACAACAGCATCAACAACAACTTGCAATTATATAGTGCCGCTTCACGCAAGGTAGTGTCTCGGAGCATTTGATAACCTATAATAAATATGTTTTAGTTATTAACAATAATGATAATAAACTAATGCCAATAAACTTTGATAATATGCCTGATTTCCAATCCAAATTATTACACTTTTAAACTTGTTAAAGAGCAAATTGCATGATAAACCCTTTAATAACATTTAAATTGCCACCTGGTGAAAGTTCCTGAGCAATCCAAAAGACACCTTGAAAGCTTTCATCAGACCACAGAGGGAGTGGAGTCTTCTGCAATTCACACGGGCTGTGTTTATACAGTAATGGATGTGAGCTGCATGCTCCCAAAACTACTTCCTCCAGCAGAGCTCCAGTGCAATTTGTTGTGCCTCTCACCACAATCTATAACTGTACAATTGGTGATAAATATGCACCTAAATTGTGGTTATTCTGCAAATCTGGATCAACCAAATGCAGGGGAAGTTGGTGTTGGACAGATCATAGCCAGACAATAATTCAATTTACTATCAAGTGGTGTCTGCTGATTGAGAAGCTTGACTTTCCAGTTGACTGAGACTCTTTTGTGGGCGTTGACCTATTCATTCATTGGACAGCTTGCTGAGACCATTGATGGACTGTTGAAGGAAGGTGTCATGGTTCTCAATAGAAAACCGATCATTGTCTGCCTAAATTCCATTAGACTAAGAAGTTTCTCAGATGTTACCTGTTGGATATAATTCCCTCCACCTCAGCAAACTAAGTGTTTTCCAGCAAACTAAGTGTTCATGTTGCCTACTTAGTAGGCAACATGAACATGGAAACTTTGTGCAAGCTGTCCTTGTCTGTAGCTCTTCCTACACATCCTTCCTCCTCCTAAATAGCACAACTTAACATTAAGGCAATCAAAAGATTTTAAAAAAGCTTTACAATAATACGTCACAAGATCACAAAATTACAAGAACGGTTCAGATGAATATGACACTTTAATCCATTTGATCTCACCTTTCCAGAACACCCACCCTTCCATCTTCCCACCACAACATTACAGATTTTATAAAATAAATCCAGTATTGTGGCCTTGCAGTATGTGACATGCTTGTCAATGGAATGTCGGAATCGAGCCAGCCCTCTGTGACAGTCTCGGTAGGCCAGTTCCTGAGCCAGGACACTGCTGATGACAGCACAGAGGGCCTATTGGCAGGACCTGGAAGAGCAGACCAGTCACTGGGGGTAGGGAGTCATCCCACTCAACTGCTATTAACCCTGCAAGCCAAAGCCTTAATGGGTAGCTTGGTCCTAGCTGGACAAGCATTGGGAAAGCTTGCCGGACAGCAATATCAATGGGAACCTATGTGGTTTTAACTGGTCAGACTCCAGCAGTACCAGAACACACACTCTGGGGTCCCCAAGCCTTGGCTATTGCCAACCTGCGCCTAATAATTTCCAGAATTAGGTAAGCAGGATGCGTCCCTCCAGGGAGAGTATGCACTTTCCATTCCAACAATCAATCTCTGGAATTTCCATGTGTAGGTAGTATGCATGGATTTCTCAGCTTGGTTTGGATATTCTTAAGCACAGTGATGGGTTTCCGCATGTGTCACCACATCAACAACAACAACACAATTACATTTATATGCGTCTTTCAGGTCGGCAGGACGTCCCAAGGCGCTAGACAGACAGAGTTTCGGACCAAGCTGCAAGGTCAGGATCGGGGAGGGTGGAAGGAAAGGGGGGAAGCAGAGGCAAGTGAGGGGGTGAGGTCCAGGGACTGCGGGATGGAGTTCCAGAGGGTGGGGGCAGAGTGGCAGAAGGCCTGCCCGCCAATAGTGGAGCGAGAGAACATAAGAATTAGGAGCAGGAGTAGGCCATTCGGCCCCTCGAGCCTGCCCTGTCATTCAATAGGATCATGGCTGATCTATTCTAACTCCACCTATCCGCCTTATCCCCATATCCCTTAATCCCTTTATCCACAAGAAATCTATCAATCTCAGTCTTGAATATGTTCAAAGACTGAGCATCTATAACCCTTTGGGGTAGAGAATTCCATAAATTCATTACCCTCTGAGTGAAGAAGTTTTTCCTCAACTCAGTGCGAAAGGGTTTACCCCTAATTTTAAGACTGTGACCCTGATTATAGTTTCTCCCACTATCTATTCTGTCGTGCCCCTTTATAATCTTATAGGTTTCTATAAGATCACCTCTCATTCTTCTATATTCTAGATAATATAGGCCTAAATTGCTAAACCTATCCTCATAACTCATCCCCCTCATCCCAGGTACCAACCTAGTGAATTTACATTGTACCCCCTCCAAGGCAAGTACATCTTTTCTTAAATAAGGAGACCAAAACTGCACACAATACTCTAGGTGCAGTCTCACCAGGGCCCTATACAGTTGCAGCAAGATTTCCCAACTCATATTCTAACCCTTTTGTAAGAAATGCCAACATACCATTAGAGAGAGGCGGGGGATGTGAAGCAGGCAGGAACCCACTGAGAGGAGAGAGCGAGCAGGATGGTAGGGGGTTAGGAGGTCTGGCTGACCAAAAAAAAAACATGTGATATGATAGTTTTCACGAGCTAGATGCTGGACCTGTCTTGAGAGATTGCACCACTACTGTATTATAATAATAGTAATCCTTGCATTTGATATAGCATCTTTCAAGTCAGGAGGACATCTCAAAGTGCTTCACAGGATTCTCTGTAAAGTGTAGTGACTGAATTTTTGTAGGCTAATAGAGTCGTGAAAGTCCATCAAGTTTCTGATTCTGCAAAACACAACCTATTCCCCAATAACAGAAGAGCAGCCACAATAGGACCAATGATTTATTGGACACGTCCATTGTATTTTTTCTGGCATCCATGAAAGAGTGTCCTTCACAATCAAAAAACTGTAGGATAAAATGTAGTGTGGATAAAAGCAATTTGATCTATAGTTCTTACAGTGCAGGCATCACAATTTATGAAAATGAGTCGGTGTGATCCATCCTATAAAAACTACTATAGTTAAATTGATATTTTTAGTCTGCTGACATTCATCACTGACATTTCTGTGATAAGCCCACATTTTCTGATTATCAGTAATTGTGCTAGACGTAAATTTATTGTATAAAGTTCTACTTTTTATTGCTGTTAATTGGAAAGAATCCTTGTCTCATATTCCACTGAATGGCCAAGCTGGCTGGTCTGATTTCAATAGTGCCCAAGTGTACTACGGTCCTGCCTGGCTTAAGCACTGTCCCACAAACAGTCATGGATTGAGTGACCAAATTTTTATTGTTTCTTTCTTGAGGGATTATTATCAGGCGTGTGGAGTAAGGAAACTTGCCCAAGGTTTCTCCATTCCATTAACTCCATTCCATTATTCTATTGTCATGTAGTTCACCTTGAAGCCAACTCAACTCCAAAGGGTTGCCTCCCTCTGAAGCTGGAGTTCTTGCAAGTGCTGACTTGGCTCAGTGTTCTCTTTCTGCAAGCACTTATTATAAACAAACCTAGCTACGTTTACAGGTTATTCAAGAGCTTTTCCGCGCACATAACCACAGAATAGAAATGAGGGCAAGCAAATATTAACTGGAGGCTCGGTGTACACCCTTGAGTTTCCTGCAGCAGAATCATATGTGAGGGCAGTGATGGCATTCTTCTGGACTATGTAAAATTTGTACTATTGCAAAGCTGTTCTAACTTTGCTTTTTACAACATTCATGTGATGGATGAGAATTGAGTCAAAAGATTATGCCCAAAAGGCAGCTCAGCTGCTGCAGTGGGTTGCTGCCTCCACAATGGTCCAGTGGGATACAGAGTCCTTTACAGTTCACCAGCTGGGGAATTTCTCTTCTTTGACTGAATCTCATGGGAAACGCAGAGTGGCAGTGAGGGCGTAAGGGAGTCTAACCCGCCTTATTGTGCAGTTTTTTTCATGGTCAATGGAAGAACACTATTAGCAGGATCTAGGAACAGGTTGGCCTTATCCTGTCAGTTGTGGATAATACTCAGTGGGGGAAAAGGCAATTTAATAATAAAAATCACAACAACAACAAATTATTTAGATACACGATTTGTAGTATTTCAACAACACTGATCATTATTTTGTTGATTTGAGCCACTAGAGGCCACTCCAATCCTATGTGTTGATGTTGTCAGGTGAGATTGTGTGACAAATTATTTTCATTAAATACACAAAGGTTTCATACAGTCATTGATCTACATTAGCTGTAGAAACCAATAAGTCAACAATAGTTAACTTTTTCCCATCAGTGGTCATGGACACTGAGAAAAAAAGGGCAGGAAATATGCCAATCAGCTGCTTGTGATTTTTACACTGAGCAAATTGATGCTTCCCAGAGTTGGTAACATTGAAGTAACATATAAGAAAAAGGCAATCGACAACACCAAATGCTTGCAAAATGAACTTGCCATTCATGTGTATTTCCTTTCATTTTCAACTTTTTCACTATATTAAAAATGGATGGCATATGGTTGCCTGAAGGTATAGTGGATACTATAGACGTTAGCAAAGGTGCCTGTCTTTCTAAAGCCTTTTCATATGTATACACATATACAATGTATTGTTGCAATGTTTCTCTGTTACAATTCAAAAGCCTGGAACTTTGTTTTTTAAAGTTGTGCTCATATTTCACATAAATTCACTCTGAATTGAACTGTACCTTTTGGGGAGTATCAACCTTCATAAATAGCTTGCCTATTTGAGGATCCAACGAAACAATCTTGAATGATGAATACATTATCGTGTTGTCAGTCTCTGGCAGTGTGCCCAGTCTTTCCCAGAAGACAGAAGTGATGCGATTCAACACAGGGTTTGGTCAATTAAACCAAAATAAGTTTATTTATTTGTTTGGAGAGAGCATGATTCAATAAAATTGGGGAAAATTGTACGGAAGATCACTTCTAAATTAAATAGTAGGAGAACTATAAGTGAGCCTTAGAATAATTCTTACAACAGAGACCAAAAGCTTGATAGAAGAGTTGAATGTTTGCAGAGTAGAAATTCAAATCTGATATTTTAGTATCAAACTTATTTAGCCCACCAATAACTTGACTTTTCAACCAAGAGGTAATGGAAACTCCAGAATGAAGGAAAGATGCTTTTTTATATTTAGAACAGCTTATTTAATACTATAATAATAGTAGGTCTTACTTAAAGGAACATGTACCCCAACCTGATGTGAAAGGAGCTTTATCATATACAAGGCTTTTCTTTGAAGTGCAGACACTTGGAATTTGGTACCATATTCACTGCACCTCACCTAAAAGGGAACAATAACAACAATTTACATTTATTTAGCACTCTTCACAATGGGGGGGAGAGGGGTTGGTAACTCTTCCATCTTTATATATCTTTCCCAACCTCTAAAATAAACCATTTTAATAGTCTGTTGGATTGAGAAAACAGCAGCTTCTTTGCTCCCAAAAAGGGCTGCAGTAGATAGCAAACTTTTATTTCTAGACTTTGTGAACTTCTTTCTAGTAGGAGCACCAGAAAAAATGTTGGTTCTCATCCACAAGTTGAGAATTTCCTTCAAGCTGTTGAGAGCAGCTAACAGATACTTAATGATACCAGTCATCAAACCATACTCTCATGTACTGCACCTGTGGAAACATACTGAATGGATACCAGCACTTGATGGATGAGGAACATGAGGATTATGTGGTGACTTCCTTCCTCAGGTAATTTC
Organism: Callorhinchus milii; assembly: GCF_018977255.1. Taxonomy (NCBI): domain Eukaryota; kingdom Metazoa; phylum Chordata; class Chondrichthyes; order Chimaeriformes; family Callorhinchidae; genus Callorhinchus; species Callorhinchus milii. The sequence goes on from NW_024704745.1 coordinate 24,882,050, forward strand.
CTGTAAATTTGCAGGGAAACCTGTACTTTTCCTGAAATATGCAAATGCAAATGAACTGACTTAAAAAAATGCTAAACTGACACTAGCTCCAGAAATTTCGAACCTAGAGTTTCTTAGATCTCAAAGATGTGAAGTTTTGTTTCTTTGATGATGTTGAATGACTCACACAACGTCATTTTATATAGTTTCTTAACCTTTACAGCGTTGCCAAGGCACTGGATGGTTACAAAAGGTTACAGTGTGATACCAATAGTTTTTGGGTAACACTTTTATCTCCACACAGTGGTTTGTTAAAATTGAAAATGATTTTGGTATATTCCCATTAAAAAGCCATAGCAAAAAATTTTTTAGCAGTTAAAATAAAATCAGCTCCAATGACTTAAAAGTTGCTGCCTGAAACTCTGGTATTACTATACAAAACCTCAGGTAACAACCTTTTCAAAATTCTGGTACAAAAGCCAAAATGGGACAGGAATCCAGTTCATTTTCAAAACACAATAAATTAACAAATGTTTTCCGGCTCTGCATATTTCCCTAACTCTAACATGCACCATTTATCATTGAATTTTAAGGAGGAAATCACTCATTGTTAATATTGATCTAGAAACAAAGCTGTGTTGCTAACCATTTTATTCAAAATATCTGTGATTCCAGGGTAAACAGAAGAAACAGTAGCTGCCAGACAGTGACTGGTTCATCGTCCAGGGCTACCTCTTCTCACTTGAGCTCACCTGTCACTTCTGGTTGTCCATTTGACCTCTCGATGTGTGTGATTTGTCCACTTCCATAAGCAGGCATTTTTATGACCTCTCTGACAGCGTTGATTGGCAAAGATTTGGCACTTTTGTGCTGGATTTGGACTGAAAATTCCCAGAGCCCATTTATGCCCATTTCAAGTAGCTGAGAAAGGAGACTTTCATTCCTTTAACCTGGGGTAGTATAATACCCAATAACAAGTGGAAGTGCTCAACTCAGCATTGCCTCCAAAACTGTAAGCAGTTTATCATTTTAATTGCATTCTGACATGAGTACTTGCATTGTCATAACCAACAATTGAAATAATCTAACTTTTTGCCCTATAAGGACATTTTTTTCTGAAATACCGCAGTTTAGAAGCTGAATTTACTACCCACAGTTGTCTAAATACCAACACATTGGACATTACATTTTTCATAACAGCTTTTTATTTTCTCATAAAATCCAATACAGTATAAGCTGTTAAGAATGTTTTGCATATAAAGCCACCAGATATATAAAATTCTATCATCAGTATTGCATCTAATCTAATATCATTCTAAACTGCAAGCTTTGCCCATTGCAATGTGGTTGAAAACTAAACAACTGTTGTGGGGTCTTCTTATCTTAAGAATGAGTATTTACTAATGCTGAAATACAGAAAAATCCAATTATAAATCATTGTGATCTTCTTATAGAGCAGTTGCACCATAGGTTGTCTTATGGACTGAATACCAAAAGTACTATATACATCTACATTCTGACTCTGACTGCCTGGCTTTATGAATAGCAAGCATTATTGATATGATTTCCAGTGCGCAATGTGAGCGCACTAGGCACAGGAAGTGATGTGAGCAGCAGTCTGATTCCCCAAATGTGTTCAATGGCAGCTATGGTTACAGTGCCCAGTTAAAATTCAGGGTCTAAGTTAATGGCCCCAAACCACCGTGTCATAACAGGGTTGGCCTGTAAATGCTTGCTTTGGAATCAATCAAATAAAAGGTCATGAGCAAAACAGCCATGTGTTTCCCATCTGTATTGCATGCCTTTTTTCACACTTTACAACTTGTGATTCATACTTTGGGGACTTCAGATTGCGCTGTGAATCTCACAGACCAGAAATTGCAATTTATGAAATAAATCTGGTTTGTGATTATCGCAAATTAGACCTCTTTGTTAGTATTGGATTAAGTCCCAGAGTATGTGTCAAATTTGTGATAATCAGTAGTTTGCTGAGAAACTTCAGGTGGATTGACATTTTCTGTATGAGATACATTGCAACTACTGGCATCTCCCTTGAAGTCCAGGGTTGTCTTTATAAAATCAGCAGCTTCTCTGGAATCCTTTGGTTGATCAATGGAAATCACACCTTCTCTGCAATGCTGTGGTGCTTGCATGCCATCAATATCTACTCTAGAATTCTGGTATCCAGGGTTTTGTATTGAATATTGCTGGAAGATATAAAATGTTCAATCATTTTGGCTGGTGAGACAGATTATAATAGGTAGAGCAGGAATACAAAGCTTACCAGAGAAAATGATAATAAAGAAATCACATCCACCAAGAAGAAATCTATCAATTTCAAGGATAACAAATTCATCCTCAATGGAAGTATCTTAATTATTTAATCAGAATAAAATACTTTTTTGACTGCTAGCAGCTGAAGTGCAGTTGAAAGTAATGAGCCATTCCTGTCAATCCTGTCTGTAACTCCACCCCAGAGTCCCTCTGAATTACACCCTCCGTCCTCACTTTCAATACCCACCCTCAGACTTGTTTCTTTGATGGTGTCTTCAGTTATCTTCCTGCGCCTCACCTCCCTTCCCACACCCACCACCATCTTCAGCGCTCCTTCCCCCCCATCCCCAGTGTACAATGCATTGTACATATATGGCATACATATATGTACAATGTATTGTATAAATTGTATATTAATGTACAGGAGAAAACTGACTCCATATTTCTCTCAATGCAATCACATTCACATCACATTCTGTAAATGTTGCTCCCCCCAAAAAAAAATAATGGGAAGTATTTACTCTAGAGAAAATGCAGTCAAATAACTTAAGTGTTAGCTCTTACCTGGGGAATAACAATTAATTGTTTTCTTCTTCGCCTGAAATACAAATATTTAACATTTAATATATTGTGTTATCAGTGTTTTAATATTTTTACCAGCTTATGTTTCAGTATTGGTCACTTTTAGCATATATTTCACAATTTGATATCAATTAAAATCTTCACTACTACCATTAACCGTGATAATCCACATGCCCATTCATTGTATAGTGTTATTAAAATATCATGCCCCAAATATATGGATTAAAAATGTTTAATGAAGGAACTGGATAGTTCTGTGCATTAACATATAACATTTTATGACAAAAATACAATATTCCAATGATATCTCATCTATTTTCCTAAGGCCTGAAATTCTACCTAATCTTAGCCCGTTAAGATCATTTTATCTTAAAATTTAAGGTTGTGCAATATTTCCATATTTGTGGAAAGTTCTTAAATCCAGTCTTAATTTGAAAGCTAGTTTCCACAGTTATTAAGAAGAACTTGCTTTTGAATTAAAGAATTTTCCACAATTCTATGCAATTTTCAATTTTAAGGCAAAATAGTTTTACAGGCTAAGACGAGGTGGAATGTCAGGTCTCTGGAAGTATTGACTTATGTAGGACTATGGCACATTGGGGGCTGGATGGCCCTCGGCTCACCCTACACTCATTCTTAATTTGTTACCTTCGGGATCTAGTTTAGACTAATGATTAAAAAATAGCAATCTTTTGTTTTTGTAGTTCTTTCGTGAATCACATATTCACAATTCACTGAGTTAGTCTTTTGAGTGGTGGTTCGGTGGGGCTGAGGAGGGGGATAAAACCGATGAAATCCACTTCCTGTCATCACCAAACATAGACTGAGCCTTCTACCCTCAGGCCAGCTCTGTTACTTACTGATAGACAGCATGATCGAAACAAAACCAACCCAACCAGATACCAATCAGATCCGGTCAAAAATTTGAGTACGTGTAACATTTCATCCAACAAGCTTACCGAGGACGAGGATATTAATTTAGTTGAGGTAAGGAAATTGGAGTTACAGTCGGTACTGTGACTATGACTCATGATTCTTTGGTCCAAATGACTGAACCACTTAAAGTTTCAACATCAGATTTATTGATAGTTAAACATGGGCTATGATTATTTTTCACAAAGTTCTCATTTATGTCACTGTGAACTTCAGCTTGATGCATTATCTCAGCCTGGCCATTGAATCAGTAATATCTAGCTCATTGGTTAATGTAATTTGCAGAAGCATAAGTCACGTGTTTGTTGTCAGGGTGATTTAGATAGAACAAGGTTAAAACAAAGAAATGCAACATCATTTTGACCTATTTTAAAAAAAACATATTTGGGGAGTTTTTTTCTGAATTTTGCAATCGCCAAGATGAGCGATATTTGCGTAATGAAATGCAACACTTTCCCATGATGGGCATCCATTGTCATCATCAATCACTTTCAGGTCAGGTATAGCATTTACATGCAGAATAAAGACTCGTATAAAAACTCTCAGCAATGAGGGTCTTACAAGTGATTTAAATCTTGATATTCCTAAAGTATTAATTATGAAATCAACATATAGAAATGCAAACTAGATGCAGATTCACCTCACGTTGGAGATATTTTGTTCAAAGCCAACTTGATGATAATAAAGAAAAGGTTAAAGTCATGTCTTAATTGTATTCATGAGGATTTTTATCAATACGGTTACAATACAGCAGTATGAATAGTCAAGAGTCCATGTTGTTTTGTACCACGTTTGGCAAACCAAACACGTCACATTCCATCACCTAATGTCTGGCAAAATCTGTACATTCAAAAACAACAAATATGTTTTAAATAAAGAAACCTGATTATATACAAAAGCACATAGTTATATAACAGCTGTGCTCTCCTAAATCAATAATACAGTCTGCATTTGATGAAACACATTATCATGTTGAAATATCAGAAAGTAATTCACACAAAATTACCGAAGTCCAGATATTTGTTAGGAGTCAAACGTGGTCACTCAATTGTGGTAGCAATGTATCATGAGCAGTAATTAGATGAATCACTTTTGGTGGTTGAGGAAAGAAAATTGGGTAGGAACCCAGGCAAACTCCCTGCTTTTTTGAAATAATGAACAGTCTATGTGACACTACACTGGAGTGTGAGCGAGATAATGAGCGCTCAAGACTTAAAGTAAGGCTTGAACCAATTCCTTCTGATTTAAGTTGATTGTGCAAGTGAGCCAACTGAAGCAAGAGACAATTGAGCCAAACTTGCACTGGAGGCTCCACCTCCAATATGCCCTCATTCTAGAAATTATCCTCTAACTAAGAACATATTGTGTGGGAAACTGCTGAAATAAATCCAGCATCCCTCTTCTTGTGAGGATTTCCAAAGGTGTGCAAACACTCTTGGCTCCTGTCCCAAATTGTATAAAGCCAGTCAGTCTGGAGGACTGTTGACCAATAGTCAGGCAAGAACCTGCAGGAAAACTTGAGGCTTTTATTTCTATGTATGTGAATTGGTAGTTACTTTATCAACATTTTTTTTTAATATGACAGAATAAATCTGATATTTTCTTTGTGACTTCCAGTATCAAATGCGTAAAACTGAAATGCTTTATAAATGGAGAATAATGAACACCTGATAGTGATTTCAAGCCAGTAACAAGTTCAGGGTCTATAACATAAATCAGGAATTTGACACTCAAGTGAATTACATCTATCATCTAAACAACAACATGAAGTTTTATCCTTGAAATAACTAGTGGGACATTCATACTGTGAAGTTTATGAGATCATTTTGTTACACATGACATTGATGTTTTAGTCATCAATGGCTGTCATGCTTGCTAACTCCAGTCCTCTGTGGGTCATTGATCTGAGATGGTGCCCATTCTGAAGGATTAATGAACATAGTCCCTGAAATATATCATATCGCTGTAGTCAACATTTATCATATGTCAATAATTCTCAATGGTTAGCCAAGAAGCCAACTGTGCAATGCAGTGGACTTTTGGCTGATGGATCATAGCATAGTTCACATTTTACTGGCTTTACTCTTCCCTTTTTGATTAAGTTATGTCAGCATCCTGTTAACACGGAAATCCATTCTGTGAGCCAGAGATCCAATGTGCAGCAAGGTTGGCTTCTCAGTGCAACATTGGGAAGGAGTGGTGGGGGAGAGGGAATCAACCTCCAGGATACCTAGGGGCCAGCTATGTTCATTCGCATTGTTGTTAAATTCAGCCAATTCACTGAATGTGTATGTTAATTAACATTATAGGTGTTAATTAATACATCACTATTTTCATCCAATATGTTTTATAGGCACCTCGTGCAAATGACTCCAAGTGTGATATCTAGCTGCATTCAATTCTGATTCTAAAAGTAATTTAAAAAAATGATTTGATGTAATTTATTTTTGGACAATTTTCAAAAAGGGCATGTTTTTCAGATAACCTTAATGAATTCAATTTGAAGTATACTTACCATCTAAAAATGTAGTAAGTGAATGCACTTGCCAGGAGCACCAAACATATTGTGATTAACACAATATTTGTAGAAGTCCCTGAAATAATAAATCATAACAGCCATTAAATCTTTCATCTACACTATTTAATTCATTTGACTTGATGTATTGCTATTTGCTTTTTCAGTAATGCAGCCATTCAATACAGTAGATTTCCGTTATGTATCTGTTATCACTGAAAGACATACTGAAAGGATGATTATTCTTTCTGATAGTCTAGAACTGGAATAGAATGAGCAAAAGGCAAAGCTACACGGAATTCTGTTTCAGGTAACCTACAAGTCAGATTATTTTAAATAAATTTCAGTCCCACCATGATATTTCAGATTTAATTTTTTGATAATAACAATGCCAGTATTCCAAGTGGAATCAGATATTTTCCTCTTCTGACTAATCGCTTTGCCAGCAGTACTAACAAAAATGGAAGCATTTCCTTTCAACTCTTGCTTTTGGTAACCGCTATGCTAAGTAAAGAAAAACACAAATGTTTTAAGAAATATATAGGGCACCTGCTGGACTATAATAATAATAATCCTTGCATTTGATATAGCACCTTATCATGTCATTGAGACGTCTTAAATTGCATCACAGAATGTATTGTAAACTAGATTGACTGTGTATTTTGTGGGTGAAACACGGCAGCCAGTTTGCACACAGCAATGTCCCAGAACAGCCATGGAGTGAGTGACCAATTGGAAGAATTGTTTGTCAGGACACAGCGAGAAATAATGGCACCTTTAGATTCCTCAAATGAAAGTGAAAAAAATTCGACAAGTCTAGGTTATGTTTTTAAAGGTCCATCCAGAGAAAAAGTCAGCCTTGACACGAGGATTGGAGAATAATCAGTGAATAAAGCTGTGATGGGAAATTATCGCAATTTAAGAACATCTAAAACATTAGGATGAGAAAAAGGTAATTTGATCGACCAAAGCTCTGGCATTTTAACACTCAATGGAACCTAAGAAACCTCAGTGCACAATTATAACAGTTCTACAGCATTTGTTTCTTAAGTTAGGAGTTCTAAATCCTGTTTCTTTCATGATTCATATCCATCTTTGTTAAGATAACATACAAAATATTGCTTTTTTTAATAACTTCCCTTCAAAAGGGCATTGGTGAACTGTAGAAGATTCAGAAAAAGGTCTTGTTTGCCTGTTCAGGTGGATGTTAAAGATCCTATCACTTATCTTTTATCAAAAAGGGAAAAGAGTTTCTCCCGATGCACTGGTCAGCAATCCCCCAAATAAAATTAAATTCATGGCTGTGGGACTCTGTTGTGTGCAAATTAGCTACTGTTTTCACCTACAAATGCGTACAACCTTTACAGAAAACTCACTTCAACTTACATTATATTAAATATTAGGATTATAACTTTTTATTGAAAAAGTAATTTCTATGGTTCTAAAGTTGAGAAGGGCCTGATCTGGATCTTGAAAATACAAACAGGTTGAATGATGTCAACCAGGCTACTAAATTGAAAATGTGATTTCTGAACTAGAGAACATAGTGCAAAGATCAATGATTCTTAAGTGAGAGGTTTGAAGAAGCTGGATTTTCTCACTGAGTAGGACATGTGTGAAACAGACTTCCGTCAAAAAGAATTACTACAATATTGATTAGCTCTTTTGAAAAAGAAGCCGTATGGTTAGGATTGGTATGGGAACCCTATATACAGATGGAGATGGTGACATAATGTATAATGTATATAAAACTGGTGTTTCTCCTTAAGACCCTGGAAATATCATATGTGGAATGCAGCCTTTAGGCTCAAATAACATTATTTTTAAAGTCAGATTCATATCCTGCAGTTTCACTTGATTAGCATTGAGGGTCCGATTTTTTCCTTCTTAGAATTTATTCATCTCTCTTTAAAGACTGCACAAGGACTGCTGGAAGGAATGGGCTTGAAGATCCAAATGAGCTTTTCTTATGCTTGACATTCCAAGTAGTTTATATTCATATCTGATACCTCCTGCACTAGAAGATCAGCATCTTCCTCTGAGAAATTGCACTCTCATGAAAATGTTTCTTCAGCTGTGACAGAGTCGCTTTTGAACTCTCAAAACTGCAACCCTCTCAAAAAGATTACTTTTGTCTTGTACTTAATTGATTAATTAAGTACTGTCTCCTACTCTCGCTCCTCCCTCTGGTTCACCACCCACCTCCGCTCACTGAAGAGCCAGGTGCGGGCCGCTGAACGCACCTGGGTCAAATCTGGCCTAACGGTCCACCGACAAATCTGGCTGGACCGCCTCAAAATCTACCGCTCCACTCTAGCCTCGGCCAAGTCGTCCTTCTACTCCAAGATAATCCTGGAGGCAAAGAACAACCCCAGGCTACTGTTTTCTACCACATCCCGACTCCTCCGTCCCCCCTGCCACCCCACGCAGGTCATCTCCTCCAACCTTCACTGTGAGGAGATGCTGGATTTCCTTGAATCCAAAATCAAGGGAATCCGCTCCGCGGTCACTTCCCCTCCAACATCCACCCTAACCCTAACCCTCCCACACTCCGACTCCTACCCACTTTTGTACCCGTTTCCCCACCCTCTGTCACCAAACTCATCCTATCCCTGAAACCCACCACCTGCTCCCTTCACCCCATCCCCACTCCACTCCTTATCTCCCAGCTCCACCTCCTTGCCCCACAGACATCGTCAACCTGTCCCTCTCCTCTGGCTCTGTTCCCATTCCCTTAAAAACTGCCACCATCACTCCCACCTTGATAAAACCCTCCCTTGATGCGTCGCAGCTATCAAGCTACCGGCCCATCTCCAACCTCCCCTTCCTGTCCAAGGTCCTTGAACGAGTTGTCACCTCCCAGCTGCGCTCTTTCCTCTCCACCCATTCATTATTCGAACCCCTTCAGTCGGGTTTCCGTGCTGTCCATAGCACAGAAACTGCCCTGGTCAAGGTCACCAATGACATCCTGACCATCTGCAACCAGGGCTCCCTCTGCCTCCTCGTCCTCCTCGACCTATCGGCAGCATTCGATACGGTCGACCACGCTATCCTCCTCCACCGCTTGTCCTCCCACCTCAACCTTCAAGGCCCTGTCCTTGAGTGGTTTAGGTTGTACCTCTCCCACCGTCTTCACTTTGTTTCCACGAATGGCTTTTCCTCCAGCCCCCGCACAGTCTCGTGCTGTGTCCCTCAGGGCTCTGTCCTCGGTCCCCTCCTCTTCACCCTCTATATGCTCCCCCTTGGTGACATCATCCGCAGACATGGGGTTAACTTCCACATGTATGTGGATGACACCCAACTCTACCTTTCCTCCTCTACACTCAACTCCACGACCACCGATGTCCTGACAGCCTGCCTGTCCGACATCGAGTCCTGGACGAGAGATAACTTTCTTCAGCTCAACGTGCGTAAAACTGAGGCCCTCCTGATTGGCTCACGTCAGCCCCTCCGCACCTCAGGCGCTGACAGCATCAGCATCCAAGGCTGCACTCTCCACCTCTCAAAGCCAGTCAGGAACCTCGGTGTTCTGTTCGACCCTGAGCTGTCCTTTCTCCCTCATATCTGCGCCACAACTGGCACCGCCTTCCATCACCTCCGGAATGTCGCCAGACTACGGCACTACCTCACCCCTCACGCGGCTGAAACTCTGGTCCACGCCTTTATCACCTCAAGGCTGGACTATGGGAACTCTCTCCTCGCCGGCCTTCCCGGCACCTCCCTCCACAAGCTGCAGGTCATTCAGAACTCTGCAGCTCGCGTACTGTCCCGCACCAGGCTTCGGGACCACATCACTCCCACCCTCGCTCGCCTCCACTGACTCCCCATCCCCCAGAGGATCGAATTCAAGATCCTCATCCTCACCTACAAGGCCATTCACGGCCTTGCTCCCTCCTACCTTCTGACCTACTATCCCCCTACCTACCTGCCCGTACCCTCCGTTCCTCTGGCTCCGGTCTGCTCCACATCCCCCGCCCCAACAGCCTCTCAGCCCCGAGGCTCTGGAACTCTATCCCCCAGTGCCTTCGCCTTGCCTCCTCCCTTTCCTCCTTCAAGGCCGGTCTCAAGACCTTTCTCTTTGACCGTGCCTTCAGCTCCCCTCTCGACTCTCTACCCCCTCCTCGCTCCCTCCCTTCCCTCCCCTCACCCTGACCATTTCCCCCCTGCTTGGGTCCTGACCCAACTGTACAGCGCCTTGGGACGTCCTCCCGACGTGAAAGGCACTCTATAAATGGAATCTTGTTATGTTTGTTGTTGTTGTTGCAATTAAGGGTGAATACAAACCCTGAATTCAGCTCCATTTTCCATTCAAAAATATCTGAATGTTTTACAATAACACAATACCAAACATCTTTCTGTTTATCTTAACCAATAAACATGTAGTCTCCCTATTGTTACATTATATATTCAAAGATATATTTTTTCTCATTTACACAGTCTTTGGCCCTTTTGGGCTTGTAGTGTGCTGCCACTAAATAGTGGTGAGCGAGCACCACAGGAAATGTTTTTGGGTGCTTTTTACAAGACATATGATCATATGATTACAATAAAGATCTAAGATGAATACTTTTCAAAATCCATGCAGCCTATCTAAATTAAGCAAAATTAAGTACTGCTCAAAGGGGTGTAATTTTATTATTAATAATAAAGGATACGAAGGCCAAGAAAATGTATAGTGACCTAAAAAAACAGAATGAAGGACAGTATATTCACCATATTGCAGATTAGCACAATCTCTGTGAGGGGAGCCAGGGATTAGGAGAGAGGGAATGGCCTTGACATAGAATGGTCAGACAGACAGGATTTCACAACAACTGATGTACAGTCACATTAATCAAGGGGTGCTAGCAATATATATTCATGGAGTCAAATGTCTATTTTGATAAATGAGCATAATGATGAATGTCCTGAAAGTGCTCAGAAAATGTCAGATGATGTGTTCTGAATCTTTGAATTTTTGCACTTTTGAGATAAAGTTTAGTTAAATGGATATATTTTATTTGCACGTGATCCTCTGCTGGACTGTTCGTAACCATCATTTTTTAAAAAAAGAGTACAAGGTAGTACAAAACAGCATTTCCTGCTCTATCGACTTGTCTAATTGCATCCTCCCACACTCTTCCTGTTTCAAAGTTTTTATATTCTATTGCGGTAATTTACTGCCAGAGCCCAATTACACACACATTAGTCAATGATTGATTTTGCATTTCTCAAAGTGGCATTAAATGAACATGTTGATTGGAAGTGGAGTACTCTGCCTCTACGTCTGAATTCTCCTGCTGCACATTATGCCCTTTTTGCACTTTTTGCTATCCATAGTTACAATGAATTAGGGGAGCCAATTCCAGGTAAATGCATGTGTAATACAGGCATATTTGTGACCCAAGCAACAAACTCGTGCACCAAATCCCTTTGCATGCATAGTTGAAATATTTATTGTTGGAAAAGTAATAGTTTAATGTAGTTCATAAGTCCAAAGATAAAACATCACCTAGATATCTGGTTTATATTGTATTCGGTCTATTCATATTTTCGTTCATCTTGAGGCAATTTTAGGCTAGGTACCAAAAAGTATTTCTTTATGCAGAAGGTTTGGAACAGGAAGGAAGGGCCGTCTTAATCTAAACCTTTCCTGTGATCACTTGTGATTTTGTTGCTCCTTCTTCTTTAGGCTCCATCCCTAACCCCACCATCCCCTCAACCACTACACTATTCCCCTAACAAGAAAAAACCCTTCTACCAGGTGCACCTATCCTGCTCTGTAACCCACCAGATGCAATGAAAGCAGCAAATATTGAGTTACTCTTTGATTTTAATTTCCTCATTGTGAGAAAGTACCTCAACTTCACTTACCTCACCATTTCCTCCAGACTGTCTGCCTGAGATCTGAGACTCACCACAAACCTGTATCTATATTTTTTACTTGCATTATTCAAGCATAAAACTTATTGTCAAACTAGAGGTTTTATAGGAAATTCAGTTGAAATGGAAGACTGAGGCCTGCCTTTAGCACAAATTAACAGATTCAAATTTGAATAAAGAGACTCCATGGAGTCATAGCAAATATTATGTTTTTCCAAATAAATACTGCAGAATTGTTCAAGGTTGCGGTGTTATCTCAGGGTAACAGAAAAAAAAGGATAACAAAGATTACAGTCACAGATAACAGACACTTGATCAGATTCCTGCCTCGCAATTGCTTATCAATTATTTTCTGTATCAATCATCTTTATCCATTGATCAGGATACTTCCCAGGAATGAGTCAGGTATCCATATTCTACACATGAATCATCCATGCTTCTTAGCCAGATTATTGCCCAGTAATCAGTTCCAGGTATCCATGCTTGCAAGTGCGCAAACAAGTTACAAAACCCATTCTTCTGGCTATTTGTTATTAAAGAGGTTTGATGTTTCCAACTTTCCTACATAATTTCAAAAATTCCTTTTAAAAACACATGATTTAGCTAGCGAATCATAGAACACAACCTACAATGGTTTAACAATAGCTAGTGTGATACTGAGTAATAAAACATAGCACCAATTTGAAAGAATCTGCATTGCATTCCACATTTATTTGCAATTACTAATGTTTTCCCAATTAGACTTTGAAAAAAAATTCAATCCATGCAATGTGCTATTCAGTACTGGGCTATTGCAAAGTACTTGGATAATGGGACAAAATGTCCCTCTTGATGGTCGCTGTCAACGGCATGACAAAACATATTGACTTATAGCTGTCTTTTACATGGTAATTCATAAAAAATGGATCTATATAAGGTCCGTTCAGATAAATATCATAAGGTCAGGAAATCAAATACTAGTGCGAACATAGTGTTAACACACACAAACATTGCAGAATATACTCTGTTATCAAACTGTTTGCACAACATTACTATTATATAAAAGGCCCACTACTTTTTGCGCTCAAATCAAACTGCCTGCTTTGTGGTCTAACTGGCTGATATTCATAGTTACTGAATAAATCAAACATGCACCAATGAAATGGAATATAAAGATAGGCAGACAGAACTAGTGGAAACAAAGAAAGTAAAAATCTGAGGAGAAGAGGAGAACTTCTTCTATGGAATCGATTCACCTTCATAATCCCTTTTTTAAAAATACACACTTAAAAATAATGATTCACTTTAATTCTTCATTGCAAGTCCTCACAGTCAGCAGGGAAATGGCCCTTACTATTAGCCATGAACGGCACAATAGGAAGTAAGAGAATTTATCTCCCTTTAAAGTCCTAGGTACTAATTGGGAGGCTTCATTACAGTAATTCAGCTAGTACAGCTTTGACATTTTCCAGGTCAGCTACCTGCTGATTGCTGTCCTATACTATAAAAATACTGATCTCTATTTTTCTCAGTAAAGATTTGTTCCCCTCTTGCTGAGGTAATGACAAGAGGGGAACAAATCTTACCAGGAGATCAGGATAAATGTCTACCAACACGATTGTGTTTACTCACATGCATACGTATGAATTATACAAAAGAGTACTTTAAAAAGAACGTGAGGTGTTGAAATGATACGTTTTGCACCGAGATGTCAAAGACTTCCCCTTTAATTATTATTATTTTAATTATTATTATTATAATATTATCATTATTATTATTTAATGGGGAGATATCTTGAGTGTGCCAGTTTCTAAGATGTATAGAGAAGTATGGATAAGGATGAAATTGGCTCAGATGCATTGCCTAGTATTAAGGTTCCTACATGCTATAACCAAATTCACTGTCATGTTTTCCTACAAAAACAAACATCACATTTGACAAAATTATTGTAAAGCACTTTGAAATGTTTTGACATATATCTTATTGAAGAATGACACCTCCAACATTGCAGCACATCCCAGCATTGCATTGGAGCATCAGCTTAGAATATACGAGTTCAAAGTGCAACATGGGTCTTGAATCCATAGCCTTCAAACTCAAGAGACAAGAGTGCTACCACTGCGCCAGGCTGCCATCTGATGGGTGGGTGGGTATGCTGAAAGGTTCAGACCAATCTGGCTGAAGGGCCTTCATCATCTGAACCAATCTTGTGATTACTTGGAGTATATGGCTCTCCCTCGCACTTCTCCCTACAACGTATTGAATTGACATTCCTTTTTATCTACTCCCTGAAAACTCCAACAAAGAACTATCAAGTGTTTAATAAAGTAAGTAAATCTCTTTTCGCGCTCTGCAGTTATCCATTCATATATTTTATAGTTTTAATTCCAGTTTAATTGTAATAAATACACAAATATAAAGGTTGATGAAGCACTCAAACACATAAACACTGATAAAAGTACCCACAACATAAAATGTGATTTATGCAGGATAATCTATGTTATATGGATGAATATGGCCCAGATACACTGCCCAATACTAAGGTTCCTCCCAGCGCCTTGGAATGTCCTCTTGACGTGAAGGGCACTTTATACATGTAATTTTGTTATCTTTTTATAATAATAATAATAATCCTTGCATTTGATATAGCGCCTTATCACGTCTTCGAGACGTCTCAAAGGCTTCACAGGATAAACTGCAAAGTGAAATGACTGTATATTTTGTGGTGAAACACGTCAGCCAATTGCGCAAGGCAGTGTCCCACAAATGTCACTCCCTTATCATCAGTCCTGCACAATTGAGAAGTACAGAAGGTAATTGTTGTTGCTATAACCAAATTCACCGCCATGTTCTCCCACAGAAACAGTATTCTCTTCTCAAGTTCTTTTCTCCTCTCAAGTTCTCTCACGTTCTTGGCTCCCAGGAAATCTTGGAGCTAAAGTCTCAGCAGTGGAAATGACATGCAAGGGTTTCTATGCTGACGCTCCAGTGTAATGCTGTGGTGTGATGAATTGTTGGAGGTGCCGTCCTTTGATCAGACATTAAATCAAGATCCTTCTGCCCTTTCAGGTGGATGTTAAAGATCCCATGGCACTTCTCAAACTTATAATGCAGGCATTTTTTTCTGCATTTATGTGGCAGTTACACTGGTTCAGCACTTTTTTTAAATCCCATAATGGAATGATTATCACTTTCAAATACCAGGTCTAAAAAGCAAGATTGGTAAAAAGGATTTATAAATAGTAAATTCAAGGCCTCAACCACTTTTCAGTGAACCCCTTGCTGCTGTTGATTGATCACCCTCTGTGAAAATAAATACTTTTTGGTATTTGTCCTAAAACTGTAATTTTATGGAACCTTATTAAAAAGACAATCACACTGATTACAGTCCAGCAGTACCCCCAATGCCTTTGCTCTGCTAACTTACGCTAATATTTTCCAGAATTAGATGGCAGCAGAGCCAACCTGGCTCATTGACAGGACCTGGAAAGGTAGACCAGTCACTTGGGGCAGGGATTCATCCCACTCAACTCCTGTTAATCCTGCAAGCCAAAGCCATGTTAGGTAAGGTTAGCTAACTGGACAAGCAGCAGGAAAGCTTGCCAGACAGCAATATGAATGGCAAGCTATGCGGTTTTAGTTGGCTAAACTTCAGCTGTACCCCTCTACAGTCTGCAAGCCTTGGCTCTTGCCAACCTGCGCCTAATACTTCCCAGAATTAAGTAAGCAAGATGCGTCCTTCCAGGAAGAGTGCACATTCCATTCAAATAATTTATTTCTGGAATTTCCATATGCTGGTGGAGTGCATGGAATTCTCAGTTTGGTTTGGATACTCTTAAGCATGGTGATGGGTTTCCGTGTGTGCCAGACATGAAACACCCGGCTGACCAAAAAAAAATCTACAAACAGTACTAAGTATATAATAGTGACTCAGGTTTTCAAACAAACAATTCATATGTACAAGGTTAATAAAGATAAGGACTTCAAACTTTGATCATAAATGCATGACTGATCTCTCCCCTAAACTGAGGTCACCATTCATGGATAGTCATGACATTGTGTAGACTTTCTCTCTCTTTCTGTCAGATCTAATTCACCCTGCAAAGCCTCTGACAAAGAGTCAATTACTTACTGTCCGAAATAACGTATATGTTCTCTCTGCAAGAGACATACATGACTGAAGGTGTAAAACTTGTGCTATAAAAGCTCCAGATACCTTCTCTCATGGTATTATGTAGCACTTGCAATTTATTTTGGCAAAGTGTTTCCTTAACTTTAAAAAAAAGCATTACTCAGATGTTTGCTGTTTTCAGTTAAATTTGGTTGTACAGAGCAAAAGATGCAACATATGGTCCTTGATTTTGTTTTACAGCCAGACCCTTAAACATTGGGCTGTAACTTTGAGCAAGTATTGGATTTGCTTTCAAGTGGTGCAAACTCAGTCAGTTAAAATTGTCAAAGAGCCACTTTGAGAGAATCAGCAGACAATGCCGTGATTAAAATGTATCTGAGCTGTATTGTGGCACCAAGATAAAGTCAGACAATCCCATTGAAAGTGTACTTCTGCACATTTTCAGCTATACCTTACATCGTATCTTAAGAACAATTCATATTGCAATTAATAACTGACGCAACAGTCTACAAAATTCAATTAATCTCTTAAAATTAATTTTAAAAACTGCTGTCAACACAAATGAAACATCTGCTAAGATAATGAGTGAACATTAAATAAAGAATTACAGGGTTCAAATCTTTTTTGCAAATCTGTGTAACATTTCACCTTGGCAACTTTTTGAAGTGTAAGCATCTAGAGTTAGTGCCATATTTCAACAGAATAAATTTTCTAAGAAGTTTTCTTCTGTGGTTCTCTAATTGCAATGTGAATTGGTCTGCACCAAAGAATTATACCACAAATCCTATAATGGTCATGTGAGCATGTGCAGTAATCTTCAAATTATTTTAACAATAAAATAATATACGTACATTCATCTGAAGTAATTTTAATTTCCCACCAAATTGGAGTTTGACAGTGTTGATAAGAAGCCACACATAAGTACATTCCTGTGTAATTTTTCTTCATGGGTCCTTTGAATTTGAGTTGATTTTCCATTAGTTCAGTGCCTCTTGGAAGTGTGTCATTTTCCCTTTTAAAATAATAAATAATAATTACAGTACATCAATTATAATTGTTCAATAAACACATTCTTCAGAAAACTTGGAATACGATTTCAAAAACATTCACTTAGAATTTGACTAGGTCTAGTTTCCCAGAAAATGGATAAAATAATTAGTAATCATTGAAAATCATATTGTTGAATACAACCACTCGATAAAAAGTATACTGTCTTGCAGTCTGTCAATATAGTTTAATATTAAATGACCACAGCTCAAATTAACATTGTTGGATTTAGCTTTCAATTCGAAACAAAACTGAATCATAATATTTTGATTCGGGTGTCAAAGCTTCACCAGAAACTTTCTCACAAAATACATACAAAGAAAATTACCCTCAATCTGGAGCTAGAAAATGCTTCTATCATCCTCAATTGCATCCATAATACAGAAGAAAAAACAATGGCCAATTTCAGTGTGGTAGCAATATCGCTGTACTGTAGTTACTGAACATTGACTACATGTGACCTAAATGTCAACAAATTTGAAGGTGTCCCTGGGAAATAAGTTTAAAGTATGTAAGCATTTTAAAGTGAACTGATTTTCTTTGGCTGCTATTATAGTTAGTTGTTTTTCTTACTCCAAATACCCCAACAACCTTAAGAGTGATTAGCTTTTTACAGGTCAGTTTTGTTCAGTACCAATTGTATAATTGACCCTTCACCAATTAGAAAAGAGTTGATATTAATGGAGAAGGACAAGGACAACATCAACTTGCTCTACATCTCACTTTATTACTCTTTCACACACATGCACATAATAATCCTTACAAATGGAAAAGTACCCTTCACATTTGGAGGACATCCCAGAGCGCTTAACTGTATATAATGTAAAATGTAGTGACTATGTGTTTCGTAGACAAACACAGTAGCCAATTTACCTACAGCAATATCCCACAAACAGCCTTGAAGTGAGTGACCAATTTTATCAGGGATTGTTTTACAGGCTACCTAGAGAAGCTCCCTTCTATTTTTGTATTGTGCCGTGGGATCTTTAATGTCTACCTAAAACAGGGCCATGGTTTAGACTTTTCCAAAGGGCAACACCTCCAACAACGCAGCACACCCTCAACACTGTATTGAAGTTTATGGCAAGGTTGTAAATATTAACCCTAACAATGGCAGCAGCTCCAGGAAATTCCTGCCACTTTCTGGCATTTTTGGATGAGTTTTTTCACCTTAAGTTTAACTTTTTTCTGCAAATGTAATTGTTAGCATATTTTCTAACCTCTTTGCCATGAATGTTTACGTTCAAGTTGTTTAACTTGCCTGTTTTTATTTTCCATGGCCCCAACATCTATTTTGGAGGTGAGAGCAATTTTACAAATACCTGCACTGGGTTTCACTGGCTAGAAATGACTTTGAAGGCCATTTGGTTACCCAATGAACTCCCAGACTTGGAAGATTGATATGGTCACAATCTAAATATAGCTATGTCTATACATCTTGATGTCTGCAACAGAACCACATAACTCAATTTTTGCCTCCCTCTCTCTTCTATGTCCACAGCCAATGCTACACATTATCTGCTTAGCTCTGGCATCTAAAGAGCCATCTAAACATTCCTATCTTTGTAAAAGCTATTAATTTCCTCCACCAGCACTGAGAATAACTCATCCTACTGCTAGAATATTAATGGTGAGTAGCATTTCAGCAATTGAGAAATCCAAATAAGGCAGAATCTAACATGGATTTTGAGCAGATCCTGAAAAGGTTGAGGTGCTTATGAATGGAGGACAGTTGAGATAAAGGCCGAGACCAGACCAGAAGCATGCACACACATGCTGAACTCAGGCAGCCATGTGTACATATCAAAATGTTTGACTTAATCAGCAATGCCTCATGTTTAAAAATGATAGTAACCTATGAAAAAGATTCCTGCCTGTTAATATTCCGTAATATCGCATGTGAACTTTGTGCTTTAATCTTTCTAGATTGTACACACTCTAGCATTTAACAATAATGAGCTTGATCCCCGGCTACATTTTGATTCATATAGCAGGCTTAATGACTTTCTTGATAATATTGATAACTTGGTGAAATGTCAAGGGCAGTTTGCTGGTTCCAGGCTAACTGCCGATTTTATTGTACCTTTGGTTATTATCTTTTAAGTGCGTTTTATGCTCTGGAAATCATTTCTGGGAAGTGAATGTAACTATTTATCAGCCTCAAGCACTTTGAGGTATGGTATGAATAGTCCCCAAATAGTTTTGCACAATAAGACTGCATTACGTTATTGACCTCAGATTTTGGTAAAGTTCTACTCTATTTTGTCTCAGATGAGCATCACATCTCTCTCTCTCTCTCTCTCTCACACACACATAATAATCTGTACAGCGTTGAAATAGGTAATTTGGCCCAATTTGTCTATTGGCAATCTTTACACTTTACACTCCAGCAATCCTAATCCCCTCTCCCAATCCCCCTCCATATCCCTCGATTCCCTTTCTCCCTCATGTATTTCAGGCCTTTAATGCCAATTTCTACACAGCTTTGTGGAACAAGCCTGGTTTCACTGGGAATGGGCTAAAAATGCTCACTTTATTTTCTTGTTTGATCCTCATAACCACTAATCAACCTCAGCTTTCTTTTAACACAAAACCTTGAGGTAAACGGATCATGGTAATCCAATGTGTCACCCTGTCCTCCTTAGCTATTATTTCTGTCAAAATTGGGCATTTGTTTGATATCAGAAGGGGTTAATTGAGTTTAGCAGGACTGTAAAAATGATTGATTACTAGAGTGAGAATTACAGAAATGTTTTGCAGCAAAAATGAAAATTAAGCAACATCATGATGTTAATTGGAAGTGTTAATAATTGTTAACCCAAAATCCACCTCTAAGATGATGAAAATCAGATTGTCATGTACAACCAAATAATACAATTACTATAATATTTACATTTACATTAGCACCTTTCACATCAGGAAGGTATTTTAAAGCACTGAACACAGTTGACTGGGCACCCAAGACAACAGGCGGTAGGGGGAGAAGGGAAAGATGATTGAAAGTGTGGTCAAAGAGGTAAGTCTTGAGACGAGCTTTGCAAGTGAGGAGAGAAGGGATGAGTTGGAGAAATTGAAGGATAAAGTTCCCGAAGGCAAGGGCAGAGTGGGTGAAAGTTCACTCACCAAATGTGGGTCAGATAGAGTGGGGAGCGTGGAGCAGATCGATGCTCCCTGAGCGAAAGGAGCAATTTTATTTGGTAGGGTTGCAGGAGGTTGCATGAGTAACGTGGGGCAAGGCTACAGAGGAATTTGAAGGTGAATATGTGGATCTGTGGCAGCGTGGCTCGCCTCTGAGTCAGAAGGTTGTGGGTTCAAGCCACATCAAGAATTAAGCTGATACTCCAATGCAGTCATGGAGGTATGCTGCATTTTCTGAGGTGCCATCCTTCAGAAAAGACGTTAAACCAAGGTCCCTTCTGCCTGTTTAAGGTTGATATTAAAGATCCCATGGCACTATTCAAAAAGAGAAGGGAGTTTCTTCTGGTGTCCTGATCAACAATCCCCCAAATAAAATTGGTTACTCACTCCATGGCTGTTCGTGGGTTATTGTTGTATGCAAACTAGCTGCCACGTTTCACTACAAAAAATACAGTCAAACTCCTTTGTAGTGTATCCTGTGAAGCGCTTTGAGAATCTCAGTGATGTGATAAGGCACTATATCAAATGCAAGGAATATTTATTATTATATCTTGAATTTGATGCCTTAAGGGATGGGAGCTAGCGAAACTGAGGAAGAAACATCTCTGTCAAAGGACTACAGAACTTTGTCTTACTTTAAACAGCGTAAGTTTATCTTGTTCACAGAACCAGTTATAATGAATGTAATGTTTTTCATATCTTCATTGTCTTTGAAGGAAATGGTACAGTTATTCCTTTCCATCCTCTTAACTTTCTTTGCATTGTGGGGGCAGCCTTGAATTCTAATGTTGAAGGGACCTGTAAAGGCAAAAGTGTGTTTGTTAGTCAGTGCTTTCAACAGGTGTTGATAAACAATCCACAAAGTACATGTGTGGTGTTGTGGTTGGTGATGGTGCTTATGGAGAAATAACCACTACTTGCAAAAATGTCTGCAAAGTTTTGATATGAATCAAATCAGCTTTTGAGTCTATTCATCTTAAAATCTGGACAATCCCATTATTTCTTGAACTGTTGTAATGCTGTTTTTTGGTTACGCACTGAAAGTCAAAGCCAATAATTTGACATTGATTAAATTGTGAGTAGAAAGTAATTAAGCTGGTCAGGACAATGTTTTTCTACATCTGAAGCTTTTCACATGGGGGATCCCGTCAGGAGAATGTTACATGTAAGCTGTAGATTCACCGAGTTCCGCACTTGAAATGAAGAGTTTTATGTCAGGTCACATATAAAGGTTGCCTGGTAGGTTGACAGGTCAGATTGGGTTTCCCCAGCAGATGGTCAAGTCGGGTTTGGGGTTCCTGCACAACAAACGGGAGATTCACTGACAAATCTCCAGAGTTCAGTTTGAGAATGACTTTTACTTTGATGGTTGTTGTCATTATCTCCTGAGGCCAGAAGAAGGAGGAATGGAAGGCTTGGTTCATGCTGGAGGGAGTCTACACGCTCTGATTAAACTCCCAGGAACACATTGAGGAACAGTTAGCAGAGGTTGAGGTTCTCCTTTGGGACTTTTTTCTTCGGGGTGGGGGAGAGGTGCCAATCTCCGTTTGGCTATGAATAATGTAACAGTTCTGAATTTTGTTTCTAACAAGCTTTTGTCAGTATCCCAATTGGGACTTAGTGGCCACTAGCCAATATTCCATTTGTTAAATTAAGGTATTTTCTAAGAGCCTCATCTTGACTAATGCAGAGCAATCCTATGCTTTCCAGGGATTCCCAGGAGTATTGGAGATAGTAAATTGCCCTTTGTGAGTTTAGGTAAATCAGACAAATAAGAGAGTAAAAGTAACAAGAACACTTTCTCAATGTCCAGTTAATATGGTATACTCCCCATGAGATCAAACATGTAAGCACACATTTTCAAGGGAAACACAAACTCTAAGCATTACTGAATTTATCATGTTGCAACTCTGCTTTAATATACTTCAGATGATTGTTAACTTTTGTAGACTTTGATGCAATGGCAGACATTGTTTTTTTAAATTTATTAACATCTCTATTTTCTCACCGTAAGCATTACAGGGCTTCGTGTCTGCTGCATCCTAATATTTATCCTGGATAATACTTAACAGCTTAAAAATCGCCAAATTCACAGAAGACACTGCTAAAGGGATCATTTTATTCATCTAAGAGAAGATGTAAACTTGCTATTCCATTGGATAGCTCTTGCACATTGCTAGGGCTCATCTCACACTCCATCTGATTTAGCATACAGTGAATGTGGCTCAGCACCAATTCTAATAGATAAAAAAACTATAATGTACATCTCTAATGTAAAAGATTAAGTCACAGTACATCTGAACCCCATGAAACCGTTCCTCAGCTACCAGCCTCCACAGTGCAACTCTGATACCATGTTAAAAATGACCTTACCTGCATGACCACAAGCATGACCTTGCTCCACGACCCTGCTGTTGGACACCTAGATGTCCTTGTTATTTGTATAACGTCCTTTAACCACGCACAACTGTATTGAAATAACTCAACTCAATGCTTAACTGCAAATCTTTGAAAACCATTGTGTGACAGAATTGTACCATAACGAAACAATACATACCTACAGAATTCAGATAAAAAAGATTAATTGCAGTACTTATGTTTTATATCAGTTCTGCTGGGTTTATGTTGTCTTTGCACCAGAATCTGCAGCATGAATCCAATTTTGTGGAATATACATGATATATTACATGCCATCAAGTAGCGGTAGCGCATGATATCTATAGCAGTATCAATAACTTCCATGAGGTGCCACCATCATAGCATTAAGAAAATATTAAGACTATACTATCCATTCCCCTATTATAAGTACTTGAAAATAGCTAGCAAGTGTAAGAAGTTTTATACTCGTGCACACTTCTAGGCTCCAGTGGATAAACAGTTCCCATTTTTTTCTGTGACATTTTCAAAATATTAATTTTCAGATTAATCTCTTCGGCCATAAAGGAAATCACCTCTTTAACACTCCTATTTTGTGAAGAACATTTATCTCTGGTGCGCTGATGCAAATTACCAAAAAATGTAAATGAATTTGTAAATATTAATTCAGCAGTGTAAAACTCGGCTTGACATTACCAAATAGAATATTTTTTGGTTCAAGGTTCAGAGTATTAGAATTCAGATCAAGATTTTTAGTAATAGAATATAATAATATCTTGGATTTAATACGTCAATTATATTATCGTAGGGCCTTTTTGATGTTTGGTCATTTTATGCGGTCGACCATGGCACAGACACAAATCGTTTTCCTATGTACAATAATAATAATAATAATAATAATCCTTGCATTTGATATAGCGCTTTTCACATCGGGAGGACGTCCCAAAGCGCTTCACAGAACACACTGTAAAGTGAATTGACTGTATATTTGTGGGCGAACGCGGCAGCCAATTGCGCACAGCAATGTCCCACAAACAGTCATGGATTGAAAATGACCAATTTATTATTGTTTTTGGTTTGGAGGGATTATTATTAGGCGTGTGGAGTAAGGAAACTTGCCCAAGGTTTCGCCCTGCCTGGAATTGAACTCAGGTCTCTCGATTGCAAAGCAAGTGCTCTGAGCTACAGGACTCCACAATATTAACTACAAAACGTCAGTCACAGTAGGAAGTATACTATGACATTTTTAACTTGGAAACTGTGGCAATGCATTAACTTTTAATTTACAAAGGTAAGCTATGTGGGAAAAGTACTCTTATATTCTTATTTTAGGACTTCCTTTAATACTGGTTGCATTATTGGATCTGTAGTGTATTGTTTCATTCATATACAAACAGTTACAACAAGATATTAAAGATATTCCCTTCAGATTCATTGTCACAATAATAATAATTATTCTTTCATTTGATACTACAACTTATCATTTCATCAAAACATCATAGGATATGACATTGAAACCACAACCATCAGATTCAGAAATAAAAAACTGAGCCAAACTGACATCTAATGTTGCTATGCAGAAATATATTATGTTACATAGACACTTCCAAACTTGTCTCTCATTTATGCAATAGAAAGCTATAATCTATAAATATGGTTTTCTAAGTAAATGAAATACAAAGTAATTTTTAATGTGAGTTCTTTGACATAGCTTTGTTCTGCATTTCTTGCAGAAATTCATGTATCGTAATAATGAAACTTGGGCTTTAACTTCCTGTTGTTTTACAATCCAAAGATATGTTAACATCTTCTATTATCTTATTTCTTTGCTGTAAAATACTGCTACTTGATGGTGGTTGGTTTGTTTCCTTCTAAACATTTTGAAGAAAAATGACCTCCATTACAGATTATGTTGATACAGTTACCCAAACTTATACCTATCATGTAAGCAAGGCTCACTGTTAACTGATTGTCAGCCTGTCTCAGTTGGTAGTACTCTCGCCTGAATCAGAACGTTGTGGGTTCAAGCACTGCAGTGGGACTTTGAACTCGCACTGTTCAGGCTGGCACTTCTGCAGTGCTGAGAATGTGCTGCATTGTTGATGGTGTTGTCCTTTGAATGCACCAAGGTCTTGTCTTCGTATTCAGGTGGATGTTAAAGATCCCATTGCACAATTTGAAAAGAGAAGGGGGTTTCTCCCAGTGTTCTGCCC
The DNA here is from genome assembly GCF_018977255.1 of Callorhinchus milii. Taxonomy (NCBI): domain Eukaryota; kingdom Metazoa; phylum Chordata; class Chondrichthyes; order Chimaeriformes; family Callorhinchidae; genus Callorhinchus; species Callorhinchus milii. The sequence goes on from NW_024704745.1 coordinate 24,907,080, forward strand.
AACAATTCCCCTAATAAAACTGATCACTCACTCCATTGCTGTTTGTGGGACATTGCTACGCATAAATTGGCTGCCGCGCTGGCCTCCTGAATAAATAGTCACTGCACTTTACAGTTTTTGCAATGAAGCGCTTTGAGACATCCTCCTGATGTGAAAGGTACTCTATCAAATGAATCGATTATTGCTTCTATCCTTTCTTATTTAATACATATTGTATTTTCAGTATTTCAGAATATATGGACCACATACTCGCCGTGGCAGACACACACAGGAGTTTAATCTAGATACTCAAACTGTAATTTTCTCTCTGGTGCTGTAAAAAAAAGTCTAAGGAAACTCAATGCTTAATGTCTTAATTATCTCTACAGGACTTTACGCACTCATTGCACCAATTCAGCGTTATACAAGATCTCAGTTTAACAAATTGTGTTTCTTTCACATGCCCTGTGCTCTGCAAGCTTCACATGTCTAGTTAATGAGTTGATGTGAGATAAGCAACTGTGGAAAACAGCTTCTCTTTGGTACTTGCATTTGTCCCATGATACAATCAACAAAATAAAATACCCTGCTTTTTCTCCCCCTATAAATATTTAAACAATAGCAACAGATCCACCCTCAGAAGTAGCAATTTAGTGTGGGATGTTTATAAGCTGAATTCTTCACTGGAGGGTAAAAAACAGTTATAAATCTTGCAATCAACAATGGTTGGATGGGTCAGTGGGTTTGGAGTAGCTGAGCTTTTCAGACCAATAGGATTTCAGATTTTATCCTATCTGCCTTATCTTATCTCTGCAGGCACATTAAGAAACATTTTTGCTAATATTTATCTTATCTGTTTCTTTGTTAATAGTCTCTGTTGTTGTTAGTTTGTACCAGAACAACATTAAGAATTTGTCTTCAGTAAATAGAGTGTACAGGACTATGTCTGGGGAGTAATTATTTTTGACATCAGCATTATATGGTGCATTTTGCGGTCAATAAGGTGAGGGATGTCAGTGCTGAGAAATGAACATTTTTCCATTCTATAACAACTAGTGTCACTATCAGTCATTCCTGGGTCATATATAGAACATGTTAGGTGCCAACTAATGCTGCCTCAACTCTTTCTCAACAGTGTGCCTTAACCTAATTCTCAGAAAAAAAACTTCACTCACTAGTGAAATATTTTCATTCCTTACAAGTGCTGATGGTAAATGGTCTTTTGATTGAGATTTACAATTCAGAGACAATTTGTTTCAATATTTTGTGCTGTGAGCTTACATTCATTGGGAATAGGGTTGAAACTGCCCCCAAACATCATGTAGATGTGATAAAGTGTATTATTGTCGTGTCTTATTAACATCAATGGTGCTGATTGACATACATATATAAAATGACTGACCATATATAACAAACATTAATACTTGCATTTGATATAGTGCCGTTCACATCAGGAGGACATTTTAAAAGCGCTTCACAGAATTTACTGGAAAGGGTAGTGACTGTTTTGAATCATAGAATCATAGAATCGTACACCACAAAAAGAGACCATTCGACTCATCGAGTCTGTGCCGGCTCTTTGAAAAGAGCAATATAATGTCAATCCCACTTCTCAGTCCCCATAACCCTGTCCTCCTCAAATACCCATCCACCGCGTTTTTAAAAGTAGTTATCGAATCGGCCTCCACCACCCTTTCAGGCAATGCGTTCCAGATTCGAACAACTCGCTGCGTGAAAAAATGTCTTCTCACCTCCCCTCTGCTTCTTTTAGAGACTATTTTAAATCTGTGACCTCGAGTCACGACACACCCACCAGTGGAAACAGTTTTTCCTTTCTAACCTACCAATCCCCTCATGATGTTGAAGACCTCTATTAGGTCTCCTCGTAACATTCTCTGCTCCAATGAGAATAATCCCAGCCTCACTAGCCTTTCCTCATAATCAAGGTCCCTCATTCCTGGTACCATTCTTGTAAATCTCCTCTGCACCCTTTCCAATGCCTTAACATCCTTCCTATAGTGTGGTGCCCAGAACTGGGCGCAGTATTCTAACTGAGACCTAACCATATATAGGTTAGATGAATGACAATGAATATATTGTCTGGTCCACAGATGTGTTGGAGGAAGTTGCCCAACATCTTTTTCACTGGTCCTGATAAGACTCCAGCCACTCCACATATTGGACTGCTTCATAGATCTCAGCAGTGGTGTGCTGGTTAGCCTGAGACTGCCTTTGTTCTGTATTTTTGTAATTATTAGTAAAGATATTATTCACTAATGAGCAGTGCGACACAATTGGCAAATGCAGTATGACTGGCTTCTGAGTGCAATAATTGAGACAGGTGTTAAGAAGTCTGCCTTCAGCACACACAGGCAGCAAGTTCATGTGTGAAATATTTAAAGTTATAACTAATTTGAATGTATTTGAATTTGAATAATTTGAAATACTTAAAAGATATTTAAGTAACATCATAATTTTCACCCTGGAATCTTTGTACCAAGGTAGCAGAGAGGAAAGACTATCACCTTCTCAATCCAGACTAGAAAATTCCTTGGCGGGAAAGACTGCACCTTGACCCATTTAGTATTTGCTACTCAATTTCTTTGTTATGCTTAGTAATTGATCAACCAGATCAGTGGCATAATCTCAGCGCTTTACTCAACCTCCACAAATTTTACTTTGTGCTTTGTTTTTGAACTGCCGTTTGAGTTCAAACCCCTGTACGAACAGATAAGATAAGGTGCTCCAGACCTAAAAAGGTGTGGAATGAAAGCCAAGAAATACAATGGAATCCATCCAGCATGCTTTGGAAGGAAGCAGACTGTGTGAAACTAGGTGGATGGAATGACACATAACTTTAAATGACTACTGACTTGATGAAATGATGGCTGTGATTTTTGTTTGAGAGACAGAAACAGCTGGAATTGTGTATAGTGTCATTCATCACAAGACATCTCCTGTTGTCACATGCAAAGGAAATTCTGACATTTTAATGGAATCTATCTCATCCCTTATGCAAATAAATAAAAAGAATTATGTCAATTTTTTTACATGAAGATGGTACACTTTTAAAAGTAGTAAAAGGTGTGTAATTAAAGATTTGCGAAGCAACACTCACAATTATAGAAGAGTATTATGCAGTATCACAGTCAGAACTCTGCATGTGCTTGAACATGCATTAGCAATAAAAATGGAGACAAAATCTTTTGTTTTGTTCTGATCAATCTGTAAAGCTTTTGATTTAATTTCCCCCCTGATATTAATGCATGTGTTCACACCTCCTCCTCCTCCTCTTACCAGCTGGACAGGCTAGTCTGGATCACAAATGACCTCAATCATCAAAGCTAGTCTGGCGCCGGCTGGCTGTCTTGGATGAGTCAGAGTCTGAAATATTGTTTTTCCATCTTGCTTCAAAGTGTCACTCAATTTTTAATATGAAATTCATTCAACTGAAGTGAGTTTAATGCCTTTGTTACATTAAGGGCCTAATTTTCAGCGCCCTGGGATGTCCTCCCGAGTTGAAAGGCGCTTTAAAAATGTAATTTTGTTGTGTTATTTTACCAACTCCATAATCAGTCACAGGCATGATGATGACTGACTGATGATGACTCACTGATGAGTTAAATTCATTCAACCATTATAGCTACTGTCACCATATAATAAAATACACAGGTAAGTGGAAAGAAATATGATTTTCTATTTTATATGCTTTTTGAAATACTTGTGATAACATATTAGAAATTTACATACACATATTAGCATATTAGACACTCACATAAACATTGGCAGTTGGGTGTCAGTCCTACTAACACTATGAAATGTGTTAAACAATGCCACTACATCAACTGCCTATAGATATAGGTAATCTGCTTTTCACCAATGAAAACAAATCCACCTCTAAGCACAATAATATTTAATCTAATGTGAGGAAATAGCACAAGCACAAAATCAAATCCCGTGATACAATTTTAGGTCACAAGATTAGTGTGGATGAATAATAATCCTTGCATTTGATATAGCGCTTTTCACGTCTTCTAGATGTCACAAAGCGCTTCACAGAATATATAGTAAAGTGAATTGACTGAATATTTTGTGGGCGAAACGCAGCAGCCATTTGCGCACAGCAGTGTCCCACAAACAGTTGTGGACTGGTGACTAAATTATTATTTTTTTTGTTGAGGGATTATTATCAGGCATGTGGAGTAAGGAAACTTGCCCAAGGATTCGCCCTGCTGGGAATCGAGCAAGAAGGCCCTTAGCCCAAATGATGTCATCCTTTCACAACACCCACCTTACCGTCCTCTCATAACAGCAACAAGGAACCTGAGAGACACTCCCTTCTCTTTTCAAATAGTGGACTGGATCTTTAACGCCCACCTGAACAAGCAGACGGGACCTCAGCTCATTCAAAGGGATGGTATCTCCAACATTGCAGAACAGCCTCAGCACTGCATTGGAGTGTCAGACTAGAATAGTTCAAAGTTCGATTTGGGGCTTGAACTCACAACCTTGACATTCAGAGCGAGAACATTACCAACTGAATCAGGCTGACACTTAAAAGTGTGCTCACCATTGATCAATACATTTAGAAAAACTTTGACAGATATTCAAATGCCGTCAAGATGTAATCAAGTGTGGAAGAAAAGTCTGTTGTTTTATGAGTAATCCTTTTTGCAAATCCACTCACTACTGCATTGTTTTTTGTCTTCCTCAATTTATTGACACTAGTAATGACCATGGTCTCCCTTCATTTTTCTTTTTTCGTCCTCCTAACCTGCCATCCTCAATAGCGATTCTCATTACATGGCTCCTTCAGAAATAATCCTTTCCCAGGACTGCAAGAGAGAGGAATTCCTTGTATTATTAAGTCTGTACTCTTACAATCTACAGGAGGACATTGTGGGACATTTCTGTGCACAATCTAGCTGCTGTGTTTGACAACAAAATATACAGTCGCTACACTTTACAGTAAATCCTGTAAAATTCTTTGAGACACCCTCGTTGAAAGACCCTATATCAAATTTAAGGATTATTATTATTACTATAGTTTTTTTGAAAAAACAAGCTTGGTGTCAGCTAAATGCTTCTTGACATCTCATTCAATCTTGGACATTTTCAACTTTGGTGGTTCATCAATGGTCTTGGCCCTTCATCTATGGATGAGAAAACCTGCACTAATAGGCTCATTTGGCCCATGAATTTAGTGGCATGAGGAATTTCTCTTTTCATTAAGATATAAAAAATTATTAGCTTTTCTCATAACTATTTCACAGTGACTCGAAACTTTCTGTGAAAAATCAATCATCACAACCAAATCTATTTCCTTCACCATTTATGCTAATAGACACCATTTCAAGGTACTGAACATGTAAGAGGTCTGAAGTTTCCACCTAATCACAGCCTCCAGCCATTTTGTCTTAAGATTTAAGATGGTAAGGTATTGTGAAATGTAGTTCAAAATTTTAGTTTTAATTTAGAAGCCACTACCATTTCAAAATTGTGTAAAATCTGCTTCCAAATTAAGCCTGAATTATAGAATATTCCACAATTCCAGCAATTACTCGCATTTATATAGTGCCTTATGGAGTAGAATCTCAGAGCACTTGAATTCCACAATTTGGATCTTATCATTTAAAACAAAATGGTTTTACAGGAGAAGATTAGACAGAATTTCAGCCATACAGTTCCGGATTTTATTTTACCATTCTATAGACTAGACTGACACTCCAGTGCAGTACTGGGGGAAGGCTGTTTTGTTGGAGGTGCTCACTTTTGGACAAGAATTTATAACATGGTCCCTTCTGTCTGTGGATTGATATTATTTGAAAAGGGACAGGAGCTTTCTTGCCTTCTTGGCCAACAATCCTCTTGGTCATTTATTCCGTGGCTCTTCTGAGACCTTGCTGTTGCGAATGGCTGCTACGTTTGCCAACACTATATCCTTGAGAGAAAATGCCTGTGAAGCACTTTGAAACATTTTGATGTGATGAATTGATGAAAAAAAGAGTTACTTCTTTATAATCAAGAAAATGTAACAAAATACTTTCAACAAACTTAAAAATTTGAATAATGTGAGGCTAAATACTTACAGTTCCTGTTGGTGTTGTGACAGTAAAGAATTGTGGTAGAAGCACAATTATCACATCAGTTCTACCATATCACTTTAGTTTAGTTACGGGAATATCAGCAGTAAGCAATTCAAGTCACTCAATGATTATGGTGAGCTTTAGCATTTCTCAACCAGGCAAACAAATCGGGCATTCCCATGCTCCTCCCATCCATAGAGAATAACAGAAGATTTGCAAACAAGAAAAAAAACTGAAATACTCACATTGTACAAACAGTTCAATATCCACAGCCTTTCTTGCATGATGTGTCGAATGATTTTGAGAGCAATTAATTTGCACCCAACTTGTAGTATTAAGTTTCTGTATTGTGTAGCTGCTGGTAACCGACAAGGTTCTATTTTCACGTTGATTGCTATTTTCCTTTTTGGTTGATAGGCATTTAAGGTAGTCCTTGCACTTTTTAAAGTATTTGTCATTATGTTTACTTATTGAATAAGGAACTAGAGAAAGGAAAACAAAGGCATAAATGTTAATTTTAACAGTTTGAAAACTAGAATCATGAAGAGATTGAACATCACTTTCATTGTGACATTGGGTTTTATCATCACAATAACAATGCTAACACTATTAACAAACAGGAATGTTTATTTGACAAATATTTTTACATTTCTAAGGAGTTTACAATCCAATAAAATACATGATCTGGTTTGCTTTTAACATCACCATCCTTGCCTCTATTGATTTTGCTTTGCTATGACTGCATCTGGCTTTTGAAAATGTATTATCTTCATTATACAACTTGCCCACAACTTACAGAACTAAAAACATTAACTGAATAACTCATTATTTTATAAACCATAGAAAACACTTTGTAATTCGTCCACAAAATACATAGTCAACCCAATTTACAATATATTCTGTGAAGTGTTTTGAGACATCTCAATGATGTGATAAGGCACTATATCAAATGCAAAGATTATTATTAAATGTATCCTAACTACTCTGTGTGTAAAACAAATCTCTATTAACCTATCCATTTGCTCATTTACTATCTTAAATTGATGCCCTCTAATTATTGATCAGAGGAATTAGGCCAAACCACTCATCCCTGGTATCATCCTAATAAATCACCTCTACAAGCAACTATCGTCCTGGAGGTCACTTACTGCTATCCAGCAAACAATTTAGGGGAACAAAAGATGGTGTGCCATTGAGAAACCAGCCAGAATGGCAATCTTAGTTTAACATGATTCAGTGGGGCATGTCCCACTGCAGAAATTGGTCAAAAACATTTCTAAAAGTAACATAAGTAATGATTTGTCTTATTTCCATCTTTTATATATACCACAACTATTGCACATATTCTTAACCAATATACTATAAAAGCACTCTCTACTAGAAGATTGTATTCGACCAGAAACAATCATATGGAATGTCTTAAACCCATTCCAACACAGTTGAATGTTTTATTAAGTAAACTTACCCCAAATCATCAGATTTATTCTTTTTCTATTTAATCCACAGGAGCTGTTGGAATTGCACACGTGATAATTATTGTTCCACAAGGGGTGAAAGAGGTTCGCACAATTATTTTTTACAGATTTGCTTTCTGTCTGCCCGTGAGATTGAGTTATTATTGCTTTGTCAGTTGGATTTTTTTCTCTCTTTGATCCGCCCAGTCTGCTTATTCCTGTAAAAATGAATGTGAACAGTAACATCCCAAATCCTAAAATAATGTAATCTTGTTATTAAAAAATACAAGTCTGATATGGCGACATACTAATTTTTTTCGCCCACAAAATATACAGTCAATTCACTTTATATTATATTCTGTGAAGTGCTTTAAGATGTGTCAGTGATGTGATAAGGTGCTATAACAAATGCAAGGATTTTTTAAATTAAATTTTGGCTTATAATAAAGAGTATTTAAATGTTACTAAGGGAATTATTTAAGAGCTTGTTGAAGAAGTTATTTTGAAAGTTTCTTTCTTTGCAAAGTTTTTTTAAAGATACAATCTTGGCTAACATGCTTTAATTGAAGTTGAAAAAGTATTTGAAGACGTAATAGAAAAAGCATTAATAATGTAAAGTGAATTGAAGAAACCTCCATGTAAAGAAAGCTCCATGTAATTCAGGGCTCTATTCTCAATACCTTGTCTACTCGGTAACATCATTCACAAACATGAGGTTAACCTCCATACAAATCTACTTTCCCACTTTGACCCTGGATTTTAATACACTGATGTTCTCTCCATCTGCCTATCAGACATCAAGGCCTGGATGAGCCTCAATTTCTTGCAGCTCGAAATGGACAAGATAGAAGCCTTCCTCCTTGATTCCCACCAACATCCCTGGCCTCCTCATCTTCCCTGGCTTTTCTCTCAAACTCACGGAACCACTGAACAACTTTGGCTCTCCTTTCTGTCTATCTGTCTGCAAATCTCGCTTATAAAACTACCTCTTTGATCACACCTACTGTCACCTTCCTCCTCCTCCCTTGCCTGGCATCTGACACTGTTAATTCACTGTTGGTAAACATGCCAACTTTGTAGGTAATGAAGCTATAATTAAACTTTCTCAGTATAAGTTTGTACTAGCTAATATGCCAAATTTACCATTGATTGAGAGAATTGATCCCTACTGTCTGTCTGCTGCATCACATTCAGAACAGAATTTTCTGTTTGAACATTTGAGAAAGCTTGTAAAGAAAGTTTGAAAATAATATGCTTTTAAAAGTCTTGTCTTTATTCTTCAGTTTTGAAAGATTTCACTCCAGGGATTTTGTGCCAAATTGTTTTTGTATTCCATTTTTCTCAGTAATTAAGTTATTACACAGTATTTGACCAAGAATCAGACCTGAAACATTTTCAAGCAGACATCAGCAAGTTTCCAACTGCTACATCTCTGTTGTAATTGACGATTTCAATGTCATGCAACTCACAATATCTGATCTTCAATGATTTTTGGGGGTCAGCTGGGTGTCTAACACGTGCGGAGTATCCAAACCAAGCTGAGAATTCCAGGCATCTCACCGACACATGGAAATCCCAGAGATAGATTGTTGGAATGGAATGCACACTGTCTCCCTGGAGGGATGCATCCTGCTTACCTAATTCCAGGAAGTATTAGGCGCAGATTGGCAAAAGCCAAGGCTTGGGGACCCCAGAGTGTGCATTGAGGTACAGCTGGAGTTTAACCAGCTATAACTGCATAGCTTGCTATTGATAGCACTGTCCGACAAGCTTTCAAGCTGCTTGTCCACGCTACCCATTAGGGCTTTGGCTTGCAAGGTTAATGAGCTGAGCACAAGGATTCCCTGCCCCCCCAAGTCCTGCTGATGAGCCAGGCTGGTTGTGCTGGTATCAGGAATCAGCCTACCAAGATCACCACTGAGGACTGAGTCAATTCTGACATTTTGTTGTCAAACATGTCAATTTGGAGCCAGTTCAGCTCCAAGGAGACCTCACATACCTCCCCCCAAGGAAGATAGACACCAGTTGGTTTGACCTTCGACAAGCATGGGTTTGAGCCCTCATTGGGTGGATCCTAGGTATTAGGAACCCCTGCGAGCTTCCCGGTGGGCAACACGGGTCAGCATAAAATACGTGAGAACATTGCCACCATCTTCCTGTCTGGGCACACATTCCTTCCCATTGAGCGATGGTTCCACCAGTGGAGGTGTGGAGTTTAAGCAGCATCTGCTTACCTCTCTACTGGCCAATCAAGGTGGATTCAAAGTGCTGGATGTACGAACATATGTTCATGAACTCTGACTCCAGGTAATGCCTTCCAACTGCTGTTACCCCAAGCCTCAGAATTTCCTCATTAGCCATCTGGCAGACATCTACCTTCAGCGTAGTAGGAGGATCTTTACAGGACAGCTTGTGACATGACAGCCACCATGATGTTCTTAAGGTCCAGTGACTTTACAGTAAAGCAGTCATTAGTGTGTTAAAGTGCACTCTAAACACTGATTTCGCATAACAGGGAATGAGGCAGCAGAGAACCAATAGAGGGAGCAAATGATTTGGCAAATGATTTGAAAACTAATTTCATTATTTATTGCCTTCAGAAGAAATCATTCAATTTAATTTGAAAAGCATGAAGTTTGTGCTTCACACCGGGAGAGATTGAACTACATTTCATGTTGCCGACATGGGCTTGACTGCAGTGTGTGCATCTCACCCTAATCAGAGGCCATGAATTTCAGTCATAAAATGTATGACTAATGTAGTTAATATTCATTACTGTCATTTAGTCTGGTAACCTTTGTCTGTGGCACCCTTTGAAAGGCCAGCCCTGTCACTAAAACAGGTAGAAAGACAAAGCACTTTTGCTTTTCTGACAACATCAGATCAAGGGAGAGAATAGTTTAGTAGCAATTTCCAGAAGTGCATTATGGCACACATTTAATATTATCAACCCCACATTGGCACTCTAAATGACATCCGTATTTCAAGGGCTATAAGATGTTTCATTGCCATATAGAAAATTTGCTAAATTAACATATTTTCCTTGATGCATGGCTCAGTTTATCACCTTATGTTGCTGACAAAAACGTCAGCCTGGCTCACTTGGTGGCACTGTCTTCTTTGAACCAGAAGATTGTGGGTTTAAGTGCCATGTCGGTATGTTGAATGTATTTAGTCCAGGCTGACACTCCAATTTAATGCTGGAGATGAGCTCCATTGTTGTACTTGCTATCCTTCAGATGAGATTTTGAACCAAGGTCCCATCATTCAGCATTAATTGTTAAGTTGCCAAGGCACTATTTGAAAAGGGAAGGGAGTTTGTCCCTGTGGCCTGGTCAACAATTCCCCAAATAAAATTGGTCATTCATTCCATAGCTGTCTGTGGGACATTGCTATGCACAAATTGGCTGCCTCATTTGTCCACAATAACAACAAATACAACAACAACTTACATTTATATACCACTCCTCATGCAGGGTAACATCCCAAATTGCTTGACAGTCCACAAAACAGTCACTAAACTTTACAATCTATCCTATGAAGCTCTTTGGGATGTTCTCCTGATGTGAAACGCACTATGCCAAATGTAAGGATTATTATTATTAAAATATCAGTCTATCCAATAGGGTGCAGTATGCAGCAGCCCTCTTTGCATATTGACTTTCAGCAGCACCTCCTGTATATTTTGAAAACACCACCCTTTCCCCACCAGACACCATTATCATCCCCATGGAAAATGAAAAAAATAGTCCATTTGGAAACATAGAAATCTACAGTGCAGAAGGAGAATATCCGGCCCATCAAATCTGTACCAGCTCACAGAACAAGGATATTGCTTCAATCTCACCCACCCCCCTTTCATATACCTGTCCAACCCTGTGATCTCCACCAACCAGGAGAGCAAGAACAGTGGAAACACAATCATCTCCAGGTTCCCCTTCGTGTCCTGACTTGGAAATCATAGCTCATTCATCACCAGAATCTGGGTATGAATCCTAAGGAGTACCATCACCACAAGGATTGTAGTAGTTAAAAAAGAATGTAACACCATACCTTCTCAGGGCAATCAATGATGGGCAATTAATGCTGACCCTGTCAGTGTCTTCCACATCTCGAGATAAGTAAACAAAAACATGTGAGGAATTAACCCCATTTGAATTATTAAGCGCTCTGGGACGCTACCCTGCATGAGGGGCACTATATAGTTGTTGTTGTTATTGTATTAACTGATCATTTTCCAACATATTCAGAGCTGAGTTCCCAAGGATCAATGTCATCCAGTTACCTCTAGGATTCCACATTTACAATTCTTTTCAAACCATGTTGCGTGTACTACATTTTAGCCTCATTAGCAGTATTAAGCCATGGGAATAGAGATTTGCTGTTATCAACCAATTAGTATGCAATGACTCAGCATATTAATGTTGCAGAATTACTCATGGTGACTGACATCATGTTCCACTGCCCAACGTAGCAGTAGCATTGTGAATCAGCATTGACCACTTTTAGTACAATTGAGGCCAATTTAATGGTACATTCAGTATTTAGGGCATCGAATGTACCCAGATATGTGGGAAGTGGACCAACCCCCCTCCAATGTTCTCAACTTAAAATCTATCAATCTGCGCCTTTGACAATGAACTTTGAAGGCTCCCCTTCGTGGACTTCATACCTGAGAACAACCACAGTGTTCCACTTACTGCACATCCGGGTACCTTCCATGTGCTAAATATTGAATCGATGGATAAATTGATCCCAAAAAATACCAATTATCTGACCAGCAGCAAGTATCCTTCAAATGCGTCAACCTGCAGTTTCTGTGACTTTCAAGCACTATTCCAAATTTCATAATTACAGGCAAGGTGCTACACTTTGAGACGTGACGAGATTCCACAGAAAATCAATTTTTTTTTAAATTGGGGCTCTTAGTGCTGTAATCAGCATTTCCTTTTAGCACTGATCATGAAAGGCTGGTGAGGAAATTATTTGTGACAGGTCAGCTTTTGAAACAATTTTGCATCTGTATTTTGGAAAGACTTCTAACACAGACGCAAATTATTTTACAAACAGATGATGTTCTTTTTGTTGATTACATTTTGAAAAGACCACCCTTTCCCCACCAGACACCATTATCAAGCTACAATGGAATCTGCCTCCATCATCCTACTCGGCAGGGCGATCCACACTCCAATTACTCTCTGGGTGAACAAAATCTTTCTTTCGCTATTCTTGTGGCTATCATATAACTGTAACTTAGTTACTAACTCCCCTATATAACCACTCAGGAGAGGTTTGTTGCCCGACTTCTTTCAAATTCAAATTTTTATTCCTCTTCTATTTTTTACCTTGCTCTCCTTAAAGCGTGGATACTTTCATGGCTGATACTTTGTGAGGTGCACTTTCTGGTACGCAAGCCTCCCTCCAGTACTCCAGTTTTCCAATCAAGCACTCTCTTGTCCACAACTGATGTCCAAACATATGCACTTTCCAATTGGGGTTACTGGATCCCCTTCAAAAACAGATAACTTGACTGATTTTCCCCTCCTTGGGCCAGGGGCACTGAAGTCTACTGCAGCTCCAATGCTGACATCCAAACTGAGATTAGCTGACTCAACATTGAATCTGCAACCTTCTTGATCGGTGGACACCTGAACAGACAGTGAATTCTACAAAAGTCATTTACAATATTTAGCTGTAAGGTATATTTTGCTCTTGATTTGATGGGGGAGATTCATCTCTCTCTCTTTAAATGTATTGATCTTGTTCTTTGGAGCTCTCGCGCTTTACATCAGAAACAGCTAACCCAGCCGTCTACAATGCTAGCATCAAACCAACTTCTAGAAGAAATGTAGGAGTAGCCAGGGCAAATTCAAGTTGATTTCCCCTCTCTCCCTCCTCGGGAGAAGCTCCCAGGCCTCCAGAAGGTCCCTCCCTCACCCTGACACAACTAAGCCTGACCACCATCAAGCAACATCTTAGCCCAAAAGAAGTAAAGCTTTCAGATTTTAACAAGATCTATTTAATGTTTTTATCTATTCAGTGGTTTGATTTGTTTTTGGCTAGCTAGGATGAACAATACTAAGAATAGATTCATAATACAGCATTATTGCAGCTCACATTAAAAAATACAAATATGGTTCAGTATATAAACACACCGTCTGGTGTGGTAATGAACTATGTACATAGATCAAGAAAGTCTAGTCATTTAGTCTGAGTTAGGGAAGTGTCGGGACAGAAATAGGGAACTGCAATTAATCTCAATACTGCGTTCCTACACCCATCTCCCTTTACTGGAAACTATATGTATGCAGATTAGAGAAGGCTGAAATCTCTGTTGGTTTCAAGAGTAGTGATATTCACAATGTTAGCTTCCAGCAGGATTTCTCTATTATAATTATGCTTCATCAATATTTCTACATGCAATGCCAATGGAAATATCAGGCAGGACAGGCTCAACTGTGATGTCTCTGTGCTCAGAATCCAGATCAGTCCTACTGATTACACAGCAACCACATATCCTCCCCACCACCAGTGGCATCTTATATATCTGAGCTCCTCATGTATCTGAGCTTTGGAGGACAGGTAAGAAAAGGGAAAAGACACATAGTTAGCTGCAGAAAAATTAACTATATGTAGCAGAGGTGTAGCACATATCTAATGAAGGTGAATAATGCAACAGGCCTACAAATATAAAATGCTGCTCGAGGAATCAATCAATCAACAGGGAACTCAGTTTTATATTGTATTTATTGTGAGATGTTTAAACAACACCACCAACAACAAAATTACATTTATTTAGCGCCTTTCATGTTGGGAGGACTTCCCAAGGTGCTGGACATTCAGTGTTTCAGACCCGAGCTGGGAGTCGGCATTGGGGAAGGTGGCAAAGCGGGGGAAGCAGGGTGATTAAAAGCACGAAGGCGGAAAAGAGCCCGAACAAAATTCAAATATCATTGCGCATCAGTCAATAATTCCTAAAATCATAACTGCATGCAAATCTATACATAATTCAGTAAAAATCAACAGAAGATCCCACAAAAGATCCCACAAAATGTAGGGTCTACATATTTGTGGATGGGAATACATATCCTCTAGCGTGCTGAAACGTGAAAGGCGCTTTATCAAATCAAATGCAAGGATTATTATTATTAAAAAGCCTTAAAATAGTCCAGTTTATACAGAAGCATTGCTCAAATGTTATCAGGTTATGAATTGTGATTTCAAAAAATATCAGCTTTTTTATTTGGCCCTTCCTTTCCCAAAGTGGTTTGACTCCTATTTCCTTCTGCTGAGATTTCATAAAATCATAGAATTATACAGCACAGAAGAAGGCCGTTCGGCCGATCGTGTTTTCGCCAGCTCTTTGAAAAGAGTTATCTAAATCAATCCACTCCCCGCTCTCTCCCCATAGCCCTGCAAACTTATTTTTCGCAAATAATTATCTACTTTTCTCTTAAAAGTTGTTAGCGAATCCGTTTCCACCACCCTTTCAGGCAATGCATTTCAGATCCGAACAAGTTGCTGTGTGAAAACATTTCTCCTCACCTCCCCCGTTTCTTTTAACAACTATTCTAAATCGATGTCCTTGGGTTACTGACCCATGTGCCAGTGGAAATAGTTTCTCCTTATTCACCCTATCGAATCCCCTCATAGTTTTGAAAACTTCTATTAAGTCTCCTCTTAACCGTCTCTGCTCCAAGGAGAATAATCCTAGCTTCTCTAGTTTCTCCTGATAACTGAAGTTCCTTATTCCTGATAGCATCCTGGTAAATCTCCTTTCTAAAGAACTGAACACAGTACTCTAGCTGAGGCCTAACCAGTGTTTTATAAAAGATCATCAATGCACTACTCCAGTTCCCTGGATAATGATAAGGAGTGGGAACCCAGATTGATTTTATCCTTAGGTCAAAGCCACAGCCCAGCTAAAATCAGCTAACTGAACATGGACTGGGAACCGATATCTTTCGGTCTGTACATTTCAGAAGCTCATTAAATAAAGCGAGGTTCCAGGTCACTGAGGAGTTGGATTTGTTTTAGCAATAGGCAAAATGAAGCATATGTGAGAGTTGAATATATAATGCAAAAAGCAAATTAATTAAATGTGCTTAAGAAACTATATTTCTCAAACAACATTTGAAACTCAGTTAACTCGTAAATTGCTGGATTATCTGTTAAACTTTCAAACTTTCAAAAGCTGCTGACGAATAAGTATCTAGACACCAACCAAAGTACAGCTAAAGTGTGTGCGGTTTGTTTAATATGGTGCATTGGATTCCAAATGCGTCATGTTACTTAAGTTTCTCCCGTGGTTATCCACGCCAGCCTCAGGCCACAAGAAGAAGAACAACAACAACTTGCCTTTATAGAGTGCCCTTCACACGGGGCAGCGCCTCCTAGCACATAGAGCAGCCTGTCCAACACCGTGACAATTAAAAGCAACACTGTGACAATTATCATTATTAATAATTATGACATTGAATGTTACATTTTTTTACCCCTCAAATCAATTCTCTGTTATTCTGTTGTATTTATCCCACGTTTTAACTTGTGGAGGTACAGTATCTCTGCACACTGCTTGCTGCTAGTAATTACGATTATTTTTTCAAAAGATCGCAAGATTAGTTTGGATGCTCACTCTTCCTGAAATACTTATCCCACTGATTTCACACCCAGCATTGAGCTGTTTTTAAAATGAGGCCAGTGTACTGACCTCAACCCCCACCCTTTCTAGTAACCTGTTCCAGCAGTTAATTGTCCCCTGGGTAAAGAAAAGTTTCCTGGTGTCTGCCCTGAAATTGCCCTTTGCAACTCTGCCATCATGTTAAATCTGTTATTGATGTATATTGTACAGGAACATAACAACATAAATATATCATTGGACACATTTCTTCACTCTGTTTCCACATCCCTTCATATGCTTATCTGCTTCTCTCATTAAACTCAATTGTTTCTGCAGATTTGACTGGTTGGGGCAGTGCAGCTCACATTCTCACACCTCTTTCTTTGACAAAAAATATTTACTCATTTATCTTTTGACCACCTTAGCTATAATGTTAAGATTATGAGGCATCCATTCAATTACAAAATTGGGATACAGTTATGAAATACATAGTCACTGCACTTTGCGGAATATCCTATGAAGGCGAGCGCTTTGAGTCGAAATGAAAGGATTATTATTATTTTATAAATGAGAGTACACATTAAAATTGAATCTAATATAAATAGTCACTCAGGGCTCAGACGAAAATCTTAATTTCTTCAGGGGAATGTTTAAAATACCCTGGTTTTATCTTAAAAGTAGCATAAAGTTTCTTTCTCTGACTGACTAAGCATCAGCTCATCGATATATTTGAATTGTTACTGGTAAAGTGTTGTTTGGAAACTTACCACTGGTGCTGAAAAGCTGACACAGTAGAAGAAAGAGTATAATCTCCATGTTCTCTGCAGAGACCTGAGCTGCAGATAATGATCTGTGTTCTGATCAGAGAGGAAGGACTTGAGCAGCAACTGTCAGCAAACCAAATGATATAATAAGTCATGCGTCAACCTTTACCACAAACAGCTACGACTTCAGACCAATTGTTTTCTGAGTTCGGTTTCATTTGTGCAAAAATCATCAAGTTTCACAAGAAAGGTCAGCAACGTATGGTTCTGGGGCACAAGTTGTTTCTCAAATCACTCATAGCAAATCTGAACACAATGTAAAAAGTGTAGCACAGTGGAATTCATATTTTAACTGTGTTTATATGACAGTATGTTATACAGTTTAAAACTATTTATGAGGTAACTGTTGTAAATGAAGATTTATGTGGAAACCCTCCTGGGAGTCATTGATTCTGATAGAATAGTGTCATTCCTGAGTCAGACACTGCATCTCAAAAGTCAGGCAGTGCTGTTCCTCCAGAGACAGCATTGTTGTAGCCATCTACATAATTAATAGGTGTGCATCCAAATTGCCAATGGTGCTGAGGTTTGAACATGCTCGTGGTATAAAGACAACATGCACTGACTGCTGGCGAGAAGCAAATATTTATCTTATGAGTGTCTTGCCAAGCTTGTGAAAAGAAGTTATATAAACGTAAATTGTATTACATTGAATTGTAATCCTGTCACGAAATTAACCCAACCCGGTCAACTGTTGAATATTGCAGACATTCAACACATCTATGTCTTCCTCATCTCCAAGCACAAGTCACATAATTTCCTGCACCATGAATCTAGGCAGATGGCCTACTCTCAGCATCTGACAACATGAAGCAGGTCCAGAAGATGGATCTCGCCTATTGTGATACCCCCTCAATCCTATCCCACCCCATGCCACATATCACGACTTTGAGCTCATAGTTGAGGCTGACACTCCAAAGATGGAGATGTGCTGCATCATCAGAGGTGCTGTGTTTTGAAAGAGTCGTTAAACTGAAATCATGTCTTCCTGTTCTGGTGGATGATAAAGATTCCATGGCAGTTTTCGAAAAGAGAAGAGTGTGTCTAGCCAATAATCCTCCAGATAAAATTGCTGCGTGCAAATAAGCTTCTGTGTTCAACTGCAAAATACATAATCATTACACTCTACACAGGCATTTCCAAACTGGGGCCATGAGATGGTTTCAGGGGGCTATGGAGCCGGGAGACACACCAGAAGTGCAAAGGCTACGGAAGTCTAGTTGGACTATGGGAGCCCAAAAAGAGATGTGAAAGCGCATATTCACGGTTCCTGAGGTATTTCAGGACAGCCTTTTTTGGAAGCTGTGAGGAAGGGAGGCAACCTGTTTGTTCGTGTGTGTGAATGTGTGTGTGGGAGAGGTGGGAGGGGCCTCAGTCAGAATACATGTTGAGTGAAAATATCAGGCCAGTTCAACATCAAACTACAGTGTACTTAGGTTTCATTCGATTATGGCTCACTGAAGAATCTAAACAGAGCCAAGTAGTTGGGTTGCTGATACAGGAACACTGAATAATGTGTCAATGTTATCTCACACCTTTTTTTGCAGCTTTGCATATTTACAACTGTGTTATCACCCCCATAAGCATTTCTTTATCCGTCTCGTTTTATGACATTTTCTATGCTTTTGTTTCACATGACAGTTTGGCGAATTTCACTCTCATCTCTGAGTTTGAGATTCATACCAGGGTTTGAACTCATATTCTAGGCATACTGAAAGAATGATACATTTTTGGATGTGCTGACCTTCAGATAGAACATTAAACCGAGGTCCTTTCTGCTAGCTCTAATGCACATTAAAGATCTCAGGGCATGAATTTCATGAGAGCAAGACCTGGCCTATATTCCTGTATCAATAAAAAAGCTTAATTATGTTACAACAAACACACTATATAGCACCTTTCACATCAGGAGGTTCTGGACATTCGAGGGTTTGCACCCGAGCTGGAAATTGGAGTCGGGAGGGATGGGTGCTTGCTGTTTGTGGACATCACTGGGGTAGATTAAAAAAGTAACTAATTTTCTGAAGTGCTTCAAAGAATTTTGACTTGATTGATATCAAACACAAAATGATCATTATTATTACGCATACAGTATACATCTTTGGAGTTTTTCAAATTAGCATTTATTGTAAGGAAATCAGATTTGGGAGGTCTTACTCAGGCAATCTGTCACTTCCTACAGTTACATAGATTAATATGGCATGGAAATAGGCCATTCAGCCCAACCAGTCCATGCTGGTCTAGTTATAAAATTTTAAATTTATATGAAAACAGATCTGTGTTTTATATTTTTTGGCCAGAGATGGTTAAACTGAATGATCAATTTCATCTGGAGGATTGTTGGGCAGATCTGCAGGAAAAACTTCCTTCTCTTTTCAAAAATTGTCATGGGATTCAGGCAGATGTGACCTTAATTTAAGGTCTCATCTGAAGGACAGCACCTCCAACAAAGCAGCAGCACACCCTCAGCATTGCATTGGAGTGTCAGCCAAACTACGGGACTTGAACCTACAACCTTCTGACTCAGAGACGAGAGTGCTACCAATGAGCCAGGCAGACACTTGATCCGCTGAAAAACAAAGATCATCTAAAGGCCTACTGATTATAATCGTAGAAACCCATGCATATAAGGGAGCTTAAACAGAATTGTAAACAGGACAAGAATCTGGCCTGCTGAGAGCCTGCTAGCAGTAAACAATTGAAGTAGGTGTAATTTACTTGTTTGCTGCAATGACTGATGTTTTACACATGGACAGATTTGCAAGATAAAATGTACCTACATCTTTTCAATTAGGAAAGCTGACATAACCTCTGTGCCTCTTCTTCCCAAACCCACCCTGCTCAAATATTAAATTTCCCATTATCTTGCTATTGCCAGGATTTATATCTTTAACTTAGATCATGTAATGAACAGCTGAAGAATGCCCAGCTGGAGGGCAGTTGCTATCTCAGCTTGTGGGGTAATATCAAGCACCAAGTCAAATACCGTAAACCAATTTTGCTTATTGAGCTGGTAATTTATAGAGTTCTCAGTCTTTGAGACTCCTACAAATTATTTGTTAAGCGGTAAAAAAAATGAAAACGCACAAACTAGATGTTCTTTAAAGGCACAAATATGTCACAAAGGTAACAGCCTGGCTGAGTAAGTAGCACTATCACCTCTGAGTGAGAAGGTCCTGCGCTTAAGGCCTGAGAAGTGTAGGGGTGAGTTGTTTTGCTGTAGATTCCATCCTTCAGATGAAATGTTAAACTAAGGTCTCATCTGCCTCATCAGGTTGACATTAAAGATCCCATGATACTATTCTTGGGCCTTGGGACTTCCTCCCGATGTGAAAGGCGCTTTACAAATGTAATTTTGTATTATATTCGAAAAGAGAAGGGAATGTGCCCACAATCCTCTACATAAAAGGATCTTTCCCTTCACGAATATTTGTAGAACATTTCTGTGCCCAAATTGGCTACCATGTTCACCAACAAATATATAGTTACTACACTGTACAATAAATCCTATCAAGGGTTTTGAGATCTTTCAATCATGTGATAAGACACTGTATCATATGCAATGATTATCACTAATATTCCAATATACACACATATCTTTAACATACAATAAAATCAATGAAAGTTTACAGAATAGACAGTCATTTGTGCCCATCATTCCGGTGCTAGCTTCCACACTGGGAGCTCCCTAATCTAATCCCATTACCTTGCTCTCTCCCCATTATTCTTTAATTCTAGTTTTCCTCAGCATTTACCCATCTCTTTTTAAAATATGGTTAGGAAATCTACTCAAAACAAACAGAAAATTAAATATCTTTCTCCTAACCAGAACACAGTAAGAATAAGAATAAGAATTTCGCTATGTTATACACAGGAATGATTCAGTGAACCAGATGGAAGGAAAGATAGTAATCCTTTATTTTCTTTTTCCTTTTGGAACTCTATCCACAACCTACCCGTGGCCTTGACATCTGTTGTGCGTCATTGAATGGTGCGTCATGAGGGATGCTCTGTGAATAAGCCATCAATGTAGTGCAGAGCAATACTACAGAGTTCATTTTTTTCAGTCCTGTGCATGTTTTGTCTCTACTTGAGAGATATTGAATATTTGTTAATAAGTTTTTAAAACAATATACAAAGAGAGATTTGATTCCTTAAATTAAGTCTGAACATCCCTAATTGGGTTTGCCAGTCCTGGGTGCAAAGATTAGGATTGTCATATTGGAGTAAATAATCTAACACTCACTGATGTCATTTCATGCTGTTATTTCTTATGATTAATTACTCATTAGTCAGAATGCTTGTCTGTTTTTAAACATGCAAGATAAGTAATGCTGAATTTCTGGAAATGGAAGATTAAGTGTTGGGTTTACAGAATGATTTTTTTAACCTATAAGGGCCAACTTTAACCAGTTAATTTCATAACATCTGGTATAGCATCAAGTAGTTTTGTTTGGTAAATATTCTGAACTCACTGCACAACACATTGTGGCTTCAGCAAACTGATCTAAACTGGGCCCCAGGAAACGACACAGCCCTCCCAACCTAAGTGCCATTTCTTATCTGCTAATCTCACTTTCAGGGGTTCAGTCCTATGTAACTGAAGAAAAATAAAATTAATTCTAATAATAACCATTTGCATTCAATATAAAGCCTTATGTTGAAAGGTCTCAAAGTGCTTTACAATATTGTGAAGTCATAGCACATGCTGCATATTCCTCTGCACATAGGTTTTGCAAACTCACTGCTTGTCGGCCTCCCCAACTCCTCCCTCCACAGGCTGCAGATCAACCAGAACTCTGCAGCCCATGTCCTCTCCCGCACTAGGCTCCGCGACCCTATCACCCCCATCCTTGCCCAACTCCACTGGCTTCCCATCACACAGAGGATACAGTTCAAGATCCTGGTCCTCACCTTCAAAGCCCTCCACGGTCTTGCTCCCCCCTAACCCCCTACCAGCCTGTTCGCTCCCTCCACTCTGCAGGTTCCAGCCTGCTCCACATCCCCCACCTTGCTTGCCCCACTATCAGTGGGCGGGCCTTCCGCCACTCTGCTCCCATCCCGCAGTCCCTCCATCTCATCCCCTCCCTCGCCACCTCCAAGATCCACCTCGAGACCCTCCTCTTCAACCGTGCTTTCGATCTCCCTGCTTCCCCCCCTACCCTCCACCACCCCCACCCCAACCCTCAGCTCAGGTCCATAACTCTGTCTGTCCAGCGCCTTGGGACGTCTTCCCGATGTGAAAGATGCTATACAAATGTAATTTTGTTCTTGTTGTCGTCCTTTAACCTTTGACTGAGTAGAATGCTTGCTTGGCTCTCACTGCAGGGTTCTTTCCTCATCAAACATTAGGCTGGATCTCCTTGGTTTGAAGTGCAAGACATACTTCAGTAAAGGAGGGCCAGGCCTGCAACATTGGCCAAATCCTACAACTACAACAAATTCCATTTATATAGCACCTTTCATGTCTTGAGGATGTTCCAGCGATGACACTTCTGAGATCCAGTGGGCTCCAAGCTTGTACCAAATAAGGACATAATGCTAAACATTATTGGAGACAGTTGAGCTTAATTGGAGTCTTTAAACCAAAATGAATAAATATTATGTCTCAGTAAATTGAATGAAGCATTTATAGGGAGAAAATGAGGGAGTTATTTATAAATAAGACATTTTNAAAAAAAGACAATTAGAATGAGAATGTTCCAGTCAATAATGTTAGAAAACATAAGTAAATTACATGAAACAGCCGCTTGAAATTGCTAGTATTATGGCCACAGGAGAAAATTATATAGTGGTTTGATGGTTCTGCTGACAGTTTCCTGTTAGTGTATAAGAAGATACAAACCTCTGACTAACATATGTGGTAGCTTCACCATTCAAAGGCCTATTTACATATTTTCACTTATACTAAGTTTATACTGCTAGAAGGAAAGCTACTTCAAGCAATAATAATAATAATCCTTGCATTTGATATAGCACTTTTCGCATCTTCTAGACGTCTCAAAGCACTTCACAGAATAGACTGTAAAATGAATTGACAGTATTTTTTGTTTACTATGTGTAATAAAGTCAGGTATTAAAATGGTCATTCTAAAGTTTTGGCTGCTGCAAGGCAGAACAAAAACTTTTGACAATCTCCCACTGGAAAATATAAGTAAAAGAAAGGTCTTGCAGTTGTATAGCTCCTTATTACATCAACAGATCCGAGTGTAGGACTTTAGTTTGACAAAGCTGCCGACTATTTTGTTTGTAGATACTTTCCATGGTGACAACAACAACAACTTGGATTTATATAGCACCCTCCAAGATGGACGGCGTCTCAGAGCACTTTACAGTTTCGGATCCCGGGGCCGAGCCAGGGGGAGGGGGGGAAGGTGAACAAAAGCGCGGCCGAAAAGAAAGGTCTTCAGCAGAGACCTGAAAATGGGAAGGGAGGGAGCGAGACGGAGGGAGTGAGGAAGGCAGTTCCAGAGTCTCGGGGCGTAGTAGCTGAAGGCACGGCCGCCGAGGGTGGAGCGGAGGACTCGGGGGGGTAAGGAGGAGACCAGACCCGGAGGAACGAAGGCAAAGGGTACTGTTTTGAGGAGAGAGGAGGTCAGAGAGGTTGGGGGTTGCAGAGGAGTGCAGGGACTTGAATACAAGGGTGAGGATCTTGAAATCGATCCTCTCTGGGATAGGCAGCCAGTGCAGTCTGGCGAGGATTGGGGTGATCGGGGAGTTGAGTTTCGTGCGGTTGAGAATGCGAGCCGCAGAGTTTTGAATGATTTGGATTTTATGGATGGCAGTGGATGGGAGACCGGCAAGGAGGGCGTTAGAGTAGTCCACCCGAGAGGTGGCAAAGGCGTGGACCAGGGTTTCAATGGCTTTTGGGGAGAGGTATTGGCGGAGATGGGCAATGCATCGGAGGTGGAAGAAAGCGGTACTGGTGAGGCACCGGATGTGGGGGAGGAAGGATAATTGGGGGTCGAACCTGACGCCTAGGTTGCGTACGGGTTTGGAGAGTTTTAGGGGGAGGTCGGGTAGGTGGAGGAGGTGAGCGCTGTGAGAGTTTAAACGTTGACGAGAACCAAAGAGTATGGCTTCCGTCTTATCAACGTTCAGCTGAAGGAAGCTTGCGCTCATCCAGCCCCTGAGATCTGACAGGCAGGTTGACCGAAATCAAGGGACTGGGGGTCACAATGAGAGGTGGAAGTGTATCCCATATCAGCGGATAACATCCCCAAGAGGGAGCATATAGATCAGAAAGAGGAGGGGGCTAAGGATGGATCCTTGGGGTACCCCGCAGGTGACCGGGTGAGAGCGGGAGGAGAAGCCATTTGTGCAGATGTACTGCTGGCGGTTTGTGAGGTAGGACTCGAACCAGGCGAGTGCGGTCCCACTGAGGTGGATGATGGAGGAAAGGCGGTGGAGGAGGATGGCGTAATCGACTGTGTCGAACGTGGCGGAGAGGTCCAGAACGACAAGGAGGCAGATGGAGTCCTGGTCACAGATAGAGAGGATGTCGTTTGTGACTTTCGCAAGCACAATCTCTGTACTGTGGGCAGGGCAGAAACCGGACTGGAGGGGTTCGAAGAGGGAGTGGGAGGAGAGGTGTGCGCGAAGTTGATTGGCAACAACGCGTTCTAGAACTTTTGAGAGGAAGGGCAGATTAGAAATAGGGCGGTAATGGCTGGGGTTTGAGGGATTAGGGAGGGTTTTTCAG
Organism: Callorhinchus milii; assembly: GCF_018977255.1. Classification (NCBI taxonomy): domain Eukaryota; kingdom Metazoa; phylum Chordata; class Chondrichthyes; order Chimaeriformes; family Callorhinchidae; genus Callorhinchus; species Callorhinchus milii. Next base: position 24,931,745 of record NW_024704745.1, read on the forward strand.
GAGGGGTTTGATGACAGCAGTTTTGAGGGAGGCAGGGACTGATCCGGAGGAGAGGGACTGGTTGATGATGTCAGCCAGTATTGGGCAGAGGAGGGGGAGCTGTGTGACCAGTAAGTTGGTGGGGAGGGGGTTGAGGCAGCAGGTGGTGGGTTTCATGGAGGTGATGGTGGGTGAGAGGGAGGAGGGAGAGCTGGGGAGGAAGGAATGTCGAAAGGGGGTGGTGGTAGGAGCAGATGATGAGGAAGGTGAGGGGGACAGAGAGGGCGTTGTGGTGGGTGACAAGGGCAGGTGGATGAGGCTGCCTGGCGGATGTTAAGTATTTTAGATGAAAAGAAGTCCATGACCTCCTTGCACTTGGCATTTGATACGAAGATTGAGGAGGCTTGAGGGGGGTACGGAGGAGATATTGTGTGGTGGAAAAAAGGATTTTAGGGTTGTGTTTAGCCCCCAAGATGATGTTGGAGTAAAAGGCCATTTTTGCGCATGTCAAAGAATGGCAGTAACTGTGGAGATGCTCGAGCCACAGTTGGCGGTGAACTGTCAGGCCAGTTTTCCGCCATCTGCGCTTGAGCAGACGGGTTTGGGTTTTTTGGCGGCGGAGATGGTTGTTGTACCGGGGGATCAGGTGGGTTTGGAGATGGCCCTGGATTTCAAGGGACGAGGGAGTTGAAGGTGGAGGAGAGGCGATCATGGAGCAGCTGGATGGCTGCTTCAGGATCTCCGCAGGTGAATGGCCAGAGGGACAGGATGTTTGATGAAGTGAGGGCTTTTGTGAGGGTCTCAGGGGGCAGCCTTTTCCAAGGGTGGTAGAGGATGGTTGAGGGCTTGGTGGAGCAGAGAGCGATGTGAGAGGAGAAGGAGATGAAAAAGTGGTCCGAGATGGCCTTGTCCACTATGCTTAGGTCGGAAATGTCAAGGCCGTGAGTGATGACGAGGTCAAGGGCATGACCACGGCTGTGTGTAGGTGAATTTATGTGGAGGGTAAGGTTTAGGAAGGAGAGGAGGGCAGTGGAATCGGCAGAACAACAATAACAACAACAAGATTCCATTTATAGAGCGCCTTTCACGTCGGGAGGACATCCCAAGGCGCTGTACAGTTGGGTCAGGACCCGAGCAGGGGGAAATGGTCAGGGTGAGGGGAGGGAAGGGAGGGAGGGAGCGAGGAGGGGGTAGAGAGTCGAGAGGGGAGCTGAAGGCATGGTCAAAGAGAAAGGTTTGAGACCGGCCTTGAAGGAGGAAAGGGAGGAAGCAAGGAGAAGGCACTGGGGGATGGAGTTCCAGAGCCTAGGGGCCGAGAGGCTGAAGGCCCGGCCACCGATGGTAGGACGGTTAGGGCGGGGGTTGTGGAGCAGACCGGAGCCAAAGGAATGGAGGGTACGGGCAGGTAGGTAGGGGGATAGTAGGTCGGAGAGGTAGGAGGGTGCAAGGCCGTGAATGGCCTTGTAGGTGAGGATGAGGATCTTGAATTCGATCCTCTGGGGGATGGGGAGCCAGTGGAGGCGAGCGAGGGTGGGAGTGATGTGGTCCCGAAGCCTGGTGCGGGACAGTACACGAGCTGCAGAGTTCTGAATGACCTGCAGCTTGTGGAGGGAGGTGGCGGGAAGGCCGGCGAGGAGAGAGTTCCCATAGTCCAGCCTTGAGGTGATAAAGGCGTGGACCAGAGTTTCAGCAGCGTGAGGGGTGAGGTAGTGCCGTAGTCTGGCGACATTCCGGAGATGATGGAAGGCGGTGCCAGTTGTGGCGCGGATATGAGGGAGAAAGGACAGTTCAGGGTCGAAGAGAACACCGAGGTTCCTGACTGGCTTTGAGAGGTTTAGAGTGCAGCCTTGGATGCTGATGCTGTCAGCGCCTGAGGTGCGGAGGCGCTGACGCGAGCCAATCATGAGGGCCTCAGTTTTACGCACGTTGAGCTGAAGAAGGTTGTCTCTCGTCCAGAAGTGGTGAAGGGAAGTTTTGGTGGAGGTTGAAATTCCCCATTATGAGTAGACGCTTGGAGCAGAGGGACATGGAAGGAGCCGGGGGGCTTAGGGGGGGAGGTAGACAAGGAGGATTTTCAAAGGAAGAGAGGGGTGGAAGAGGGTGAGGTGCTCGAAGGAGGGGAAGCAGCCAGAGGAGTAGGGGATGAGACCAAGGGAGGCTTCTCCTGACGTGAAAAGCGCTATATCAAATGCAAGGATTATTATTATTATTATTATTTGAAAATGAAGGCCACCCCGCTACCACGTTGGTTTGGACGGTTGTTGTGGTGGAAGGTGTACCCTGGAGGGGAGGCTTCCACTAGGGGATGGTGGGATCATTGGGGGAGAGCCAGGTTTCGGTGAGCCCAAGAATGTCAAGGTGCTCGTCCAGGATGAGGTCGTGGATGGGAGGAGAGACATAGAGGGGGCTGGGAGGAGAGACATTTGGAGTGGAGGAGGAGGTTCGGGTCGGGGCTGCAGCCAAAACGCGCAGGCAGAGACCGGGAGCGAGCGATCAGCGGGACGGCATCAGCCCGCAGGCTGTGTGGTCATGGCTGGGATGGCAGTGCCAGAGGCCAGGCCAATGTTGTTGTTGACAGAAGATAAACACATCAAATACAGTTAGGAAAAGTTGAAAATTAGGTATCTTCGGCCCAGTGAAAATCAACACTTTGGTCTTGTCAGGACTGAACACGTTGCCAGTTCTCATCAACGTACATTGAGGGGGATCAGCCAGAATGCTTCTGGCCTCTTGTGCTGATGCCGCCCAGAAGAAAATCTGATGGCTATTTAGCTGTACGTATGCAATTTGTGCTCTAATAAAACAATGTCCAAATGTTCTCGCTTCATATAATTGCCAACAAATAATATCAGACCTACTATCTCTCAGCATGACCCATATTCAAGTGAATTACAAAAGATTTCCTCATTCATAGCAGAGAACACACCTGGCCTGGACATTCACCGGGACTACACCCTGACTACCTGGGCAATCCCACTCAGGACACATTGCACAGTTGCTCTAGAATCACTCAGAAGCTGAGTTCTGCAGTGGCTGCCCCCAAAATCTTCACTCTTCTCAATCCAGGGATTTTTTTTGGGTAGCAATTTCCGGAATAAATCTTCCAACCATGTTATTTTCTAAAGAATTTTTTTTGTGATGGGATTGCGACTAATAATATTGTTCATTTCGAGATTGTAATGTTGTTGCCTGAACAAACTGCTACTTTAGCTCTCAGCAAATATGATGCAACAAATACTAGTACATAATGAGACAACAGCTTTTTGTACTTTAAGCTTTAGTGTTTTACCAGTACAATAAATATATTGCTATTCATTTGAAGCATGTTGATTAGATAGAATAATAATCCTTACATTTGATATAATACCTTTCACGTTGTTATATTGCCGTTTTATCTGTCAGCACTCACTGTCAAGACTACATTTGAATAATAGATACTTGCAATCATACTGGCCATCATACACCACACTAGAAGAATAAAAAGAGTAAAATGCCTTCGGAAGAGGAGGTGATTGCAGAAGTATTGCCTAGGAAAAAATAATGTAAGTGCTTCTTTCTTTTAGCTCCGCTAATAACAAATAATAATAATAATCGTTACATTTGATATAGCACCTTTCAAGGGAACATGACATCCAAATCCATTCCAGCCTCCATGTACATGCAAAACCACTGGAGATCATTGAATAGCAGTTACTATTACTGTTATTATTATTAGTTTGCTATTGCTTTTTAAAAAAATATTCAATTAAGTTTGTTCAGTTGCTGAAAAACAGCTTTACAGGTTACCAATGAAGCCTTAAACAGACACGTTAATAGAGCTGTACAACTGGGAGATCCTGTACCTGTTTTAGACCAAACCAGGAAATGAATACAGACAATGAGTAAACTTATCGTCAGTCCACACAGGCAATCGTGCCAACACATGAACTTATCTGTGCTCTGAGGCAAAACAAGAGATAAAACAGGACAATAATAATGCAAGGACTATTATTATTATACAGATTCATGTCTCTGGCAACTGCAGCAAATCAGGCTTATTCAAATAAACCACATAAGTATACGTTTATACCAGCATAAACATCTGCTGACAGTTACATTTTTAGCAGCTTCTTTACTGAGCATCTCATTTTCTCACCTCTCCATCTTTCTTGGGCACTATTCTCCCTATCCTGAGGTGGCTGACTGTTTTTCGTCTTTCCACTGAAAGTAAAAAAAATCAATTTCAGCAGATCACCTTTCAGATCCTTGTCTTCTTTGCCAAATCTCCTCACAGTCTTACCTGTGCTTGTCAGGTGTCCAGTGACCAACTAGTGACTATGCACCTGACTATGGAGGAAGGTAAGTGCTACACTCCCTGGAGCTGAGCAAAATTGATCCGAATTGAGTAGATCTTCTTTGACATTCTTAGCCAAGTTGGTCTGCATTACTCCGAATACACATGATGACAGACCAGCAAAGCCTGGCTTGTTGGCAGGATGTGGAGAAGCAGACATTGCAGGAAGTACTAATTTACTCATATCTGCCAATTCTCAAATATGACCTTTTTACATTTGGCAAGTTATGGCAGGCAACAAGAAGCAAAGAGTGCTGTAATGCCCTTAAAGAGTATTACAAGAGATAGCACATAAAGAGAGTATTAAAGTTTGCTAGCACACCAGGTCAAGTTGTATCGAAAAAACAATGAACAATTGGCCTGCTAGACAGAATTTAGGCCTAATATCCTATTAACGTGCCCTTAAAGCATCTTATTCTCCATTTGAAAAACAGTATAGTACTTCCTGAATTCTGATGGACGTTCTTTCTCTTTACTGCAATTCTGTTTACTTCACTAAAACAATCTGCACACATATGCTGCATTTGCCATAATCCTTTACAATTTTAAGACATTTGGAAAATAATCAGGGTTTCAATGATACAGATCAAAATTTAATATTCATAACTTCTCTCCACAAGCTGCAGATCATCGAGAACTCTACAGCTCGTGTCCTCTCCCGCACCAGGCTCCGTGATCCCATCACCAGCCCCCACACCCCACTCGCCCAACTTCACTGGCTCCCCATCCTCCAGAGTATAGAGTTCAAAATCCTCATCCTTGCCGTCAAGGCCCTCCACAGCCTTGCCCCTTCCTACCTCTGCGACCTGCTGACTCTATATCAACCTGTTCGCTCCATCAGCTCAGCAGGCGCTGGCCTGCTCCATGTCCCCTGGCCGGCCCATTCCACCATCGGCAGCAGGGCTTTCAGGCTTTCTACCCCCGCCCTATGGAACTGCATCCCTCAGTCCATTCGCTACACTCTCTCCCTTGCCTCCTTCAAGGTGTGTCGCACAAACCTTCCTCTTCGACCGAGCCTTCAGCCACTCTTCTACCCTCCACCCTCCCCAATCCTGACCCCCAGCACCTTCGGATATCCCCCCCTGCGTGAAAGGAATTATATTGTATTGTATAATGGCTTTCTCCTGCCCCTTGTATGACTGATTTGCCTACCAGCTGTTGGCAGTCTGTTACAAAGACAGACAGGAAAAGTATGGGGTGGGGAGGGGATAGGGAAGTTGAGATCAAGCTTGCTAGATTATTCTGTGAAAAACAGGATTTTTATGTAATTCTTTGATCCTGGAAAAAGTGACCTTTCACTTTATCTTCAGGGAACTTTGTTCTGGTTTGCTGAAATTTACAATACTTTACTGCATTTGTCCACAAAACACAATCATTACACTTCACAGTAAAATCCTGTCTAGTGCTGAGAGACATCCATCCTCCTGACATCAAAGGCACTATACCAAATGCAACTATGTTATTATATATATTGGTTAATGGATGTAAAACCATTTTTTCCATTTATTGGTCAATAAACTGATCATTAAATCAAAGAAAGGATTTAATTAGTTTTATGAAGGAAATCTTCTTTTAACTAAAATTGTTAAAAAGAATGCTGATTATTTTGGAAAAATAATGTTTCCCCCGTGTCAATTTCTGTCTGAGTTTTGGGATGTTAATGTGTGTCAATCTGGCTCTGTTGGTTGCACTCTCTCCTCTGAGTTAGAAGGTTATGGGTTTAAGCTTCAGGACACAAACTCATTCTAAGTTGACACTCCAATGCAGGGCTGGTAGTGTGCTGCATTGCCAGAAGTGCCATCCTTTGGATGAGTCAATAAGTTTTCGTCTTCGGTGATTCTCCCACCCCAATCCCCTGCCCTCCACCCCTCTCTGATCCCAACCCCCAGATCGGGTGCAAACCCCTCATTGTTCAGCTCCTTGGGACGTCCTCCTGACATGAAAGACGCTGTGTAAATACAATGTGTTGTTGTTATTGCCATAGAGACTGAGGGCTGCTCGAACCTTCTAACCTCATCTCTGTGAAGCTCTGAGACACTGTGGAGTCCTGTAGCTCAGTGGTTAGAGCACTCGCTTTGCAAGCAAAAGACCTGGGTTTGATTTCCAGCAGGGCAAAACCTTGGGCAAGTTTCCTTATTCCACACGCCTGATAATATTCCCTCAAGAAAAAAATAATAAATTGGTCACTTCAATCTATGACTGTTTGTGGGACACTGCTGTGCGCAATTGGCTGCCACATTTTGCCCACAAATATACAGTCAATTCACTTTACAGTATATTCTTTGAAGTGCTTTGAGACGTTTAGAAGACGTGAAAAGCGCTATATCAAATTCAAGAAGTATTAAGTCAAGGTCCCATCTGCCTATTCAAGTGGACGATAAAGATCCCATTTCAGGAACAACAGTTGAAAAGAAAGATTTCCCAGAGTCCTAGCCAATAATTCTCTAAATAAAATTGTTCATTCATTTATTAGCTATTTGTGGGATTTTGCTGTGTGCAATTGGGCTGCTGCATTCACCAACGAACACAGAATAAAATCCAGTGAAGGGCTTTGAGATATCCTCCTGACATGAAAGGCGCTATACAAGCAGGGATTATCAAGCACTTGGTGGATTAATTGATCTGGTCAGTGGAAGAGAGCCCAATCGATAGATCCATTAAAGAGGTCACATCAGCTGTTTATTACTTAATTCAGTTTCCTCATACCAATAAGATCAGAAATTCCTCTGAGCCACTCTCTTAATGTCATTGCACTGTGGTTGAAACCTTTTTAAAAATCAAAAGAATTGGAGGGGGAAAAAAAATCAAAGGGATGTCAAAGTTGATCCTAATATCTTTGAACTGGTTGATTTGAACTGTGGTCTTGATAAGACTCCTTTTTTAAGTTGCAGTAAATGTAAATGTGCTGAGCACTAATGAAAATAAACTTTACCACAGACATCACGTGTATTTTTCAAAATCTAATATATTTTAGATCAAGTATCTATGCAATTACAATTGGGATAAATCTCATACAATGATCAATCACAAAGATGCATTAAGTTACAGCAAGTAATTACCAACTTTACTTCTCTATTTAACATTCATGGTAAATTCTACAAAAGTAAAAAAGTGCATTGAAATATCGATTACTTCATGTTTAATCTAAAATATTTTTCAAAATATTAATCTGAATTCACATTTACAATCTGGATTAATAACTACATTCTGTGACCAAGTCAGGAAATAGAAAATAAAAGTCTTTAACTACATTCAACATCTACAGCAAGTGAGAACAGTAGTACTCTTTTTTGTACGTTTACTCAGAAATATTTGAAAACCGAAAACTGACTCAAATTTCCTATTTAAATAGTTTCTCAGAAATCAAATTAAATGATATTTCTTTGATCAGAGGAATTTAAGGAAAAAAGGAAATTTAAGAAAAAAAAGGAAAAAAAAAGGATTTAAGGAAAAAAACATGTTACGTTTCTACAGGTCCTTTCTTCTAATGTTTTTCAGAAATATTTGAACAATGCTCAATTCAAGAGCTCAACTGAGATTCAGTGTAAATATGGTTTATGACAGATTTAAATTAATTAAAATCTGCAGAGACCTAACGAACGGATACCAACAGGCCAAACCGTCTCAAGGGGTGATAAGTACATAAAACAGCAAATACGACCTATAAAAACAAAAGTAGTACTTGTCAGTAAAACATATGTAGTATATGTAGAAATTAGCCTAGAGGAGTAATACAACTATGCTTTTCCATTCAGGGACATAGCTACCAATGGTTAGTCCATACTCTATTGCCAATACAGCTTTCCCTTCAATTATAAGCAGCAATGGTGACAGCTCACCCACAAACTACACAGAAACTACACATTACAGTATATTCCATGAATCTCTTTGAGACATCTTGATAATGTGATGAGGAGCTTTATTAAATGCCTACAAGGCCGATGTATGGCCATGCAAAGGGTATGTCTGTCGATTCCTGGGCACTCGTCAATCGTGGTGGCTGATGCTGGCGGAAGCTTTCCATCGCCTCCTACTCACGCTGTAAGTAAATGGGAAGATGGTGGGGGGGCTGAACCCCATCTCATCCAAGTCACCCACCACTTATGTATCATTTAAAAATTGGGAGCCCTTTTCATGGGGCCGCTCGAGAACCATTCGCAGTGGCATTCTGGAAATTTCCTGATTTCCCGAATTGCCAGTCCGTGATAGCGTTATTTTGGAGCAAGAAACTTTCTGGTATATTAACCACATATTATACTGTAGCACTCACTGTTAATATTCCTTAAGGCATCACTATGATTAGTACAGTCATTTTTGTGGTTTGAATTGTTCATTATGACACATGTAAAGTCCATAAATTTGGAAAGGAAAGTGGTTTTCCACATCAGTGATTCAGTGACAACCCCAGACAATCTGCACCTGGTATCCCCAGCTCCACACATAATTTGTAAAATAACAACATTTTTGAACCGAAAACCCAAGTGTGTTATTTAAGGATACAATACTGAATGCCTTAGTCCCACATGAGGTAATGACAAGAATCACTTAATGAATAAAAACTGAAAAGGTATTCAATATCTTCCAGCGTCAGCTATTCTCAAACTGCATTTTAAATCCCAGAATGAAATGAAGTTGCTTATAAGCTATCCTGATATATAGGAATCTAAAATGTTACAAGGCTGATTTTTTAAATTCCTATTTGTTTTCCCACTTCAATATTCTCCCCTCCTCTCCTGAAGCTACTTGCTCTTGCTGGGATTCATTTACATGCATTGGTCACACTCCAGTAGCTTGCCATGCCTGAATGCTTCAGCAGCAAGTCTTGGCAGCCTTTTCAGTATGGAAGATACCATAGCTAAACCCAAACTCACCCCAATTCAATCAAGCTGATTTTCAAAGAGCACGGAGGTCAACTGAAGTAATTCTACAGCTACACAACTCAGCACAGACCTGGCGCCTTTCAGATTTATTGCTCAGTTTCACAAAGCACTTCAAAGCAATTACAGTAAAGTGTAGTGACTGTGTAATATGTCTGTGTTTTTGCAAACAAACATGGTCCACTTGTGGACCACTGACCTATATCAATCAAAGAAAGTTCTAGTGCAGTATGGTCAACCCAAGGCCCGCGGCCCAAAAGTCACCCGTGGTGACAACAAGAAGTGGTCCGCCGAACATTGGAACTAGTCTCGGTAAGTCTGTGCTAAATCAATATTTTGTTTCCAGGAGCTACTGAGTAGCAATTTATGTGGCCATAAATAAAGAATTATTCAATTAAGAAAAAAATATTTGTTTGGCCAACTAAAAGGCCACCACTGCTTTAGAGGCTTTTTTGGAAATAATTTTGTATTGTATTCTTTTGCTGGTCCAATAATAGAGAAACTAAATCTCTGAACCGTTGATGCCAAGTGATGAGCTCAAAATGATTTTAAAAATCAAAAATATGATTCCAGTTACAGTGACAGCAGAATCCAGGAAATGACAAGGACACAGACCCTGCAGATGCTAGACCACATATCACAGTAGATCACATTTCATGAACAGGTCTGTGCTGAAGAAAATACATTACTTTTATCAATAAAACTGTCTCTCCGAGAAAAGGTAATTTCCATCTATATTGGGACATGATCTCAAGCAGGCAATGCTTCAAAAGATTCTGGATGCGATATTTAAGCACAATCCTACCTGATGTTTTTTTTATTGAAACAGGGAAGGACAAAGGGATTATGAACTTGCTACCAACAAAGATGTCCTTTCAAAGATCCAGGATTATCAATTATCTATCTTTCCCTTTGGACTGAGTCCTTGTTGTCATACAGTTATGGCAGAAAGGAAATAACTGCGCAATTGGCTGCTGCGTTTCGCCTACAAAATATACAATCAATTCACTTTACAGTATATTCTGTGAAGCACTTTGAGACGTCTCAAAGAGGTGATAAGGCGCTACATTTAATGCAAGGATTATTATTATTTTATAGAAGAAATATCAGAAAGGGGCCAGGTAGTATATAATGAAAAGGACTATTTGAACATTGATACTTTGTAACAATTGGGGGTCTGCCAGATTTGAAATTCAATCTATGAAAATACAGTTTGGCAGAGATAGATAGCCCACAAGATATAGTCAACTCACTTTACATACAGTATATTCTGTGAGCTGTCTCATCGACATCAAATGCAAGGATTATTATCATAGAAGTGGAACAATGTCAAATTGTAACCCCAAGTTTGAAAAATGTTTAAGGGTTTTTCTCCAGGAATGATGCAGAGTTTCAAGATATATAATTACCCATCCAGGTACATCTGAAAACAGACAGTTTGAAAAGAGACAGGATATGAAATTAAGTGTTTATAAGTGTGGCTATCCTGTGAAAAAAATTGATCCTTTTGTCTTTTGGGGGAAAGAAGTAGGGTGGATATTCTGGAATTATGAGTGGGACTGAAGGGTGTTCTTCATTTGTACCTCTCATAGATTTATAACAATCCTTGCATTTGATATAGCGCCTTATCACACCTCCGAGACATCTCCAGTTCCCAAGTAATGAATTGTACTGAATCATCTTCCTTATGTTCGGCAATGGAGAAATATCCGAGGAGCTGAGGATAACCCAGATCACATTTCATTTATAAACCATTTGCAGTTGGCACAAGCTACATTTACCCTAAAGCAAGCTCCCAAGTGATTCTAAGTGCTGACATGTGCCTACACAATGAGCAGGAGCTTGTACTGCTACAGAAACTATAGACCATAGAAAGAAGCTGAATCAGAAATTCCAGGCTTTTGGTACAAGCCAAAAGATGAGGCTTTTTAGGAGTTACAACAGGAATTGAACTACATAGCTTGATTTCCACCGGAAGGGTGCAATGTGGATGCACGTGTCATATATAAAATTGTTGAATGTGTTTGGGGAGGAGAAGGAACAACCAGAACCCAGAAATGTAGGCGTGCTGAGTTTGGAGAATTAAATATTATTTAAATTCACAATATAATAGTACAAGTCATTCCAAATAGGGTTTTGGCTCTGTCATACTTTAACCATAGCCTAGAATAGTAAGTTGTCACACTCAAGGTTTCAATATCGTCTTTGAGAAACACAGCAAAGCTCAGTTTGCATTGGGTCCTCGCCGGTATCAACCATTTTAACAATTGAGAAGAGTCAATTGTTGTGCCAGAGCTATTTGTTATGATCAAAAACCAAAGCTATTAGTTGTATAAGCATTTCTCATGCTTCTTTAGTGAATAACATCAAAGAGAAAGTGCAATCTGTCTTCACTAAGCAGAGTTTAAAACAGTTATTTGTACGAGAACACTGGGGTTGAACACGTGTCTTGAATTTTAAAATGCGTGTGTGTACATTAGAACTGCACCCGGATGTGCCAGAAGCAGACATCAGAGTTCTCAATACCAAAAGCCATGAAATCAGATCATGCATTTAACTTTGGACTGGTGGCATTTGACTGTTGTTGGCAGGATCATGGCTCTTCATGAATGAAAGACTCAGAATCTCCATGAAAAAAATCAAATCCTTATTCTGGCTTCAGTCAATTGGAAGGATTATTATAGCCAGTTCTGAAATTTTTTTAAAATGTGGAGCTTGTACTGATGGATAACCTGCTGCAAAGTATCAACAACCTCATCAGGATGGAAGTCTGATGATACTAGATTGGACTTTTCCATTCCTAATAATTGGCATTCATTTTGAAGGAGAGTTTGATAGGAGTATGCTTCAGATGTCAACAAACTTGGTCACTGATTATCACGAGTTTTACAATCATTCTGATGATTGCCATTACGTTTGTCGAACTGCTTTATAACATTTAGAACACAAGTCTGGACTTTCCTTTAAACCTCAATAACATTTCACTAAAATAACATTTATTGGAAATACTAGCTTAATTTTACTTACATGTTCTTCAAAAAATTTCCTAATTTTCCTTGTTGTAATTTGATTCCAATAGTTTTGCTATTGGGACAGAGGCAATTTGTAAAGACCATTCGTCGTGCTTGGCATGTAATACCTTAGGGATAGGCTTCCAGTGTAAAATCAGCAGATTTTATGGATGTGTTCTCAGAAAGAGAGATACTACCATTACCACAATTAGGAATGAGCAAGCTGTCAACGATTCCTTCATGCTTATTCTTTTAAATCCTTCACCCATTTTGTTTAATTATAATTATTTTAAGATTTTCCACTTCAAACAAAATCAATTCACCCACTTGCGAAGACACAGAAACAAACAGACGTGGCACCCCACACAGCACTTGTGTTTCAAAGGAGTAGGGCTATTTATAACTACAATCAAAAGACCTTAACCTTCAAAGGGGCCAAATCAGATTTGGAATGCTTGCTGGTCCTTAATTGTAATGGGTTTTGATGGAAAACCACCAGGTAGATCGTTTTAGACTCAATTTGAACCAAAGAAAAATTGCCTTTGCAAAATTCCCAGCCGCTGTTTTACACTTAAAAAAAATTACTGTTTCACAACAGAAAATATCATTTTAAACTGTGACTGGATACCTTGCTTCAGTGCTTTTGCAATGGCAGTGATTTTTAAAAAAATAATAATGAAAGGTATTTTCAGTTTGCAATTTGCTTATTAAATTATGAGAAACTCCTTTGTGGTCTAAGAAACATTTCACCAGTTGCTTGTGGCGAGAGTGTCTCAGTAATTTTAAAAAGGGATAATGCGGCAATGCCATTTCAGAATACATTATCTGTGAACATTTTGTTGCTGTGGAGGTTTTCAAATGTGCGTGGCGGATACATCTGAAGAAATGCTGTGAGTTCTTAAACATAGTGCTCTGTCCGATGGATGTGGACCCTGTCATTTCTGACACTCCTGTGGCAGCTGCTCAGCTCCTGGGAAGGGAAATGCTTGTACGTTAGCTGCATCTGCTGCATGCAACTGCCCTCATCTGTTCTCTTTTGGTCTTGGTCATCATCTCCTGATGAATATCTGTGGTGACATTTACTTGATCTGTCCTGGGAATATAGAATGAAGATACATCACATTGAAGCAAACATTAAAAACTTCAGTGATTCAGTGATAGAACCATTCACTTTACAGACATATATAGGATAACAGGCTGGACGCTGGATAAAGGTCATGTTCTTCTTTCTTGGAGATGTGCCATTTGATAACATAAAATATTTCTTGGTCCATTATATGTCATATTTTCAAAACTGGAACTTTTTAAAAGTAATGTGTTTTTATGAAATAGCTATAATAAAATACAGATCTTAAAATAAAAAGACATAACCTTCAAAAAGTTCCACTTTTGAAAATGATGAGTTTATATAGAATCCCACACAATACTGGCTGAGTTATGACTTTCATCTAAAGTATGGGTATTGTCATAACTCCTGAGCAATGAAATGCTGAATAATTGATCAAGTCACTCACACATTAGATAAAAGCCACATTTCATTCATAGACTTTCAGTTTATACAATAAATGGCTATTGTTTGCTTACAAAATTGGAATTTTAGTGACGAGATAAATAGTCGATTAAAATCTGGAATTAGTGTTTTCAGGTGGGCTAAAGGGAGAAAGATAGTGCATGTGGTGAAGCTCCCATTAATGTAATACGGATTAGATCTGATCCCATCCACCATTGTTTAAATCCACAAGTTAATTAAGAACATTATGCATCACAGGAATCCAACGTATTGCGGAAATAAAATATATTTTTTAAATCTGGCAGTAGGGCAAGAGCCCATTATTCTTTAAATTATTTAAATTATTCCTCAAAATCATTTATTTTTAAACCTCATAACCTTCAAAAGATTTAAAGACAAAGCAAAATGACTCATTTTTTAAACTATTTGTATCATGATTTATGTGACATTTCTAAATTATCTATTTTTGCCCCAGGGTTTAGAGGTACCTAATCCACAGTAGTTACAATGTTGCCCTACCATTATAAAGCTCTCAGAGACCCTATTCTACGTATAATGCACTATATAAATAGAGCAACGTATTGGTGTTGCCTACAAAATATACAGTCACTATACTTTAAACAACAACAATTTGGATTTATATAGCGCCCTCCAAGCCGGACGGGGTCTCAGAGAGCTTTACAGTTTCGGATCCCGGGACCAAGCCAGGGGGAGGGGGGTGAAAGTGATCAAAGGAGTGGTTGAAAAGAAAGGTCTTCAGCACAGACCTGAAAATGGGAAGCGAGGGAGCGAGACAAAGGGAGTGAGGAAGGCAGTTCCAGAGCCTCGGGGCGTAGTGGCTGAAGGCACAGCTGCCGAGGGTGGAGCGGAGGACTCGGGGGACAAGGAGGAGGCCAGACCTGGAGGAACGAAGGCAACGGGTAATGTTTTGAGGAGAGAGGAGGTCAGAGAGGTAGGGGGTTGCAGAGGAGTGCAGGGACTTGAATACGAGGGTGAGGATCTTGAAGTCGATCTTCTCTGGGATAGGCAGCCAAAGCAGTCTGGCGAGGACTGGGGTGATCGGAGAGCGGAGTTTCGTGCGGGTGAGAATGCGGGCGGCAGAGTTCTGAATGAGTTGGATTTTATGGATGGTGGTGGATGGGAGACCGGAGAGGAGGACATTAGAGTAGTCCAGCTGAGAGGTGACAAAGGCATGGACCAGGGTTTCAGCGGCTTTTGGGGAGAGGTATTGGTGGAGACGGGCGATGCAACGTAAATTTTACAGTAAATTCCGTGAAGCACTTGAGGTGTTCTTCCGATGTGAAAGTCATTATATCAAATGCAAGGATTATTATTATTAATTAATAAAGTTAACTCTATTCCTCTTCAGATAACATTCCTTCTTTTAGTCTACACTTAGCCTTATAAACTCCAATCCATCCCAACAGTTTTTATTTGAAAAAATAAACAAAGTATTAGATTATTTTTATTGGGAATTTGTTTCATATATTTGTTGCTTTGTGTGGGAAAAGACATTTCTCCTGATCTCTTGTCTCCCTTGATACTAGACCCTTGTCCTTCTTCTATATGCACAGAGCCTAATGGTCTGCTTGAATCTATACCAACTATCCCTCTCGGCAGTTTAAAGACCTGAAGGATCATATCCTTCTCTATATCCTGATCTGCAATGAAAATACATTCAGCTGTTAGCTTCTCCAAATAACTTGGAATCCTGAGTCTCAGAAACATCTATCTTACTTTCTCTGAATCCTCTCAATGGAACAATATCCTTTTGAAAATCGGGTATCCAAAATTGTCTAACAGTCCCAAATATAATCTTTTAATATGAGGTTAGAATAACTTCACCTTGCAACCAAATGACTTTACAATGCAACCTAGTATTTAATTTGCTTTTATCAGAAGTAAATTTTATAATAATGGATGAATTGCTCACTGCTATGTTGTTATGAATAGTATGATGGTCAGGGCACCCACAATGTGTTGTATTACATTAAAGTATTGCACATTCTACTATGTGGTTATTTAGCTGTGCATGAATAATAATTGCATGGTATATTAAATAATATTGTCCCTCAACACCTCTTATGACCCATATGCTTTATATATGTTCAATACGCTAGGTAAGTGCAATTTATTGTTATTGTTTGATTTCAAGATCCTCACAATCGTTTTCAAATCCGTTCATGCCCTGGCACCTCCCTACCTCTCCAGCCTGCTCACCCCCCGACCCACAACCTGCTGCCACCCCTCGACTGGCTACGGCCTCCTGCATGTCTCTCGTGCACTCCGCTCCACCATCGGTGGCCGTGCTTTCAGCCACTACGGCCTAGACCTCTGGAACAATCTTCGTCTATCCCTCCTCCTTGCCCCTTCCTCCCTACCTTCAGGTCGTGCCTTAAGACCTTCCTATTCGACCGTGCCTATGGTCACTTCCCCCTTCCCCGGGCTCAGGGTTGTGCTCCATCATTTTCCAGCGATCTGGGATGCTACCCTGCGTGAGTGGGGTCTATAAAAATGCAAGTTGTTCTGTGCACTCAAGCTGAAATCCTCAAGAAATACACTACAGTTGGTAACAAGCAGCAGAACTCCTGAGTACGTGTGAGATCATTGATTGGATGATTGATAAAGCAGGATATCCTGCTTCCAAATCCATGCTTGACTTTTCCATATTGTCTTTGTGCTCTTTAGGTGACCATTGGCAGACTCCAGTAGAATACCCTCAAGCATTTTACTACTACTGCTATGCTAAGTGAACTTCAATTTCCAAATTCATGTCTCACCATAGTTGGTCGACCTATTAAAACATAATACATTCAACAAGCATAGTTCAAATACCCAAATAGAGAATACTTCTTGAAACTTGTTGGATATAATTATCAATGCAGTCACTACTGCAACCTTTATATGTATGTACAAAAAAAACTTTCAAAGCATTACAAAAAAGGAATAATTAATAAAGTGAGATGGAATTGCTGTGAATTAAGGCAATGTTACACTAGAAAACAGAGTGTGAGAGTGATTGAGTCAGTGAGTTGTGTAGGATTATTAATTTTTAGTTTGAACCTACCCAGGCTCGATGTCCTGCCAAGCCTCTATGACGAAATGTCTATGAGCTGTGGGCAGATGCATCACAATCGCCTTTTCCCTGCCTTGCAAATTCCTATCTTTCTAGGTCATGGAGAATGTGTGTATATTCAAAGCAGTTTTAAAACACTTCAGTGAATTTAGCCAAAACGGGATCGGCCATTCTAAGTGGTTAGTATACATCTCCTATTCAATTTTGGCAGTGTGATTACTAAGGGAACATTCATTGTGTTCGCATAATATTGTGTAGTGTGTGATTGAAGAAAAATTATTCAAATTAAAAAGCAAACGCAATTTGTTATGCCTGTTGTAAAGAGAAAATAGCCCTGTAAAAACAAAAAACATGGACCGAACAATGCAAACCTCAAAATATAGTCATTTTCAACTTTAATTTTATTAATATTATTAAACCTCAAAATATTATATTTTACAACACTAGAAAATTACCTAAATGCCATGAGCTAATCTTCAGTCATTGTGATCATATCATAGTTCTATATTTATTACTGGTATCAGAACTATTTGCCTTGCTCCCTGACAATAATGCCCTTTAATACTAATCCATACCCACATGCCTAACGGAAAGTTACAGCAATACTCGAGTGTCATTAAGTAAGAATTTACTTGTAGAGTGTTAGATGTCAAGGATCCAGCAGCACTTCTTTCCTCATGCGCAGCAGATGGTTTGTGTGTAGGAGGAAGGTCAATCCTACAGAAGAGAAATAAAATGTTCATTATTTCTGCATTTTTGTGTGCAACATAGCACTTACATGAGATTCATCTATTTAGGTTAGCAAACATTTCTATTAGATAATGAAATGGTTTATCACAAATGTGAAACAAAGATTGACTGCCTATGTTTACAGAATCCATACAGTGCTTAGTAATAGCAGACATGTAAGACAGAACAGAGAGATCATGAAACCCACTCAGCAGAATCTGTCCTTATACCAACATTGCAAATATATTTTAAAAATCCACATTATTGTCTTAAGAATTAATTTCAGGTGAATTTATTTATTTATAAACCATTTCTCCACCTGTACCTATTTGGTCATGTTAATAGAATAATGAGTTCTTAGTGCTTACATCTTATCTAAGTATGATGGTCTTCTCTTCCTTCGGGTCAGGAGGACAATGAGGAATATTGTTATAAGAAACAAAGCAAGCACAGCTCCAATAACAGCACCTGCTACTGCTGTAGATGCAGTGTGTTTCTCTGGACCATCTGTAAAACAGGTTTGAGAGATTTAAACTTGTCTCGTGTTAAATACCTAGCATAAAAGCATCACCGTGGCTTCATGTTTTTTTAATCTGTTACATTATCCAAGATAAAATGTACACGGTAGCTGAAATAACAGACTAATTCTTCTTCAGATGATTTGAGACCTTCTGAGTAGCATATTATAACGAAAACAGCTTTTTGATATAGACCAAATTTTTGACAGTTCTGAAATATGGTACTTTGTGGTTCTGCCACAGAGTCTATGATTGCTTATTTCTGTAACAAGACCTCTGAACATGGCTTTCAGCAGTCTTGCTTCACAACATTTTAGCAACACTCTCACTTTGAGGTATCCTCTCTAATTTCAGTAGCACTGGGTAATGACTGAATCATGTTGCTCTCTGATCGTCTGCTGATTATTGCATAATGTGAGCGAATATTGCAACTTGATGTGATTTCAGATCATTTGTATGACTAAAATTGCTCCACGTTCTGGGAGTCACAACTGGCTGCTTGGATATCTAATAGTTAAAAAAAATCTAGTGATCTATTTTTGATAGAAAACTTTACACAACTAACTAAGTGACACAATTTAAAAAAAAGTGCATTACATTTTTTGTGTGTTGTACAATTCAGTGTGTATGTTATACTCTCTGTGTGTATTAAACGTGGAGTCCCATAGCATAGTGGTTAGTACGTTCGCTTCACTAGCAAAAGAACCCAGGTTCGAATCCTGGGCGGTGCAAAACCTTAGGGAAGTTTCCTTACTCCACACGCCTCTGTTGACCTAACAGTAAAGTAGGAATCTGGTTATCAGTCGATTGGGGATCGCTTTACGGAGGTAATAATCCTCCAAAAAAAGTAAGTAATAATTTAGTCACGGATTCCACGACTGTTTCTGGGACACTGCTGTGGGCAATTCACTGCTGTGTTTCACCAACAAAATACACAGTCAATCCACTCTACAATATATTCTGTGAAGCGCTTTGAGACATCTGAACGAGGTGATAAGGTGCTACATCAAATGCAAGGATTATTATTACTTTATTAAAGACTGCACTTTGATGGCCAACTTCAAGAATACATTATCTCCCCTTAACACGCGGAAACCTTCACCATGTTTAACGGTAGCCAAATCAGACTGAGTTCCACATTTCACATTTATATTTCATTATTTGGTAACTATAGGAATAAACAAACCCTAAAGCATGCAGCTTTTTAATACATTGAAATTGTAAAATTATAGCAAAATTGAAGCCCATGGGATAAAAGGGAAGTGGCAGCATGGATATGATATTGGCTGGGAGACCGAAAGCAGAGAGTAGTGGTAAATGGTTGTTTTTCAGACTGGAGTGAAGTATACAGTGGGGTGTCCCCCAGGGGTCAGTATTAAGTCCACTGCTCTTTTTGATATACAAAAATAACTTGGACTTGGTTATAAAAGACAAAATGTTAAAGTTTGCAGATGGCATAAAAACAAAAAAATTGCTTTTTTCGGGGGGGAAGGAGCGGAGAGTGGGACTGATTGGGTAACTCTTCCAAAGAGCTGGCACAAGCATGATGGGCTGAATGACCTCCTTCTGTGTTGTAATATTCTATGATTCTTTGATTTTTGTGTGTAAAATATTCATTAACATGGATGACACTCAACTTAAGCTACCAAAGAATTTTTAGTTCCAACAGGAGAGGGCAGCACTGATGTATACACAGCTTAAAGTAAAAACGTTCCTCCAAGTGTTAAGATAATTGTTATCATAATCAAAATTTAGTTAACATTTCAAATGTAAATAAATTGCATTGCTTTTTTCCTCAGTTCAGACCTCCAGCAATAGCTAATCACACACCCTATGAGATTGCTAGGTTAATTCAAGGACTTGGATGAGGAGAGATCATTTAAATAACCAGCAACAGTGGCTGGAATGTTGATGAACCAAATTGAAGAGACAAATATTTGATCGCATTTTTAGTGGTCAGCTCGTGCTTATCTCAAACTCTGCAGCACAGCAGAACACATCGGTTAAGGGAATAAGACAAATACAGAAGATAGAAACACAAGATCAGTACCAGAAAAAAACAGTTAAAAATACTTCACTCTGCCCTGATTTGGTATTCACAGTTGTATGCTTCTGGTGCACTGTAATAACACTATACTTGTGCTGCTGTCTATCCAATAGGAAAATACATGAATGTTACCATTCCTATCCCTGGCATCCACAATCGTAGACTGTAGCTACATACTAAAACAATTTTAATCAAATAAAGAAGCTATTATTTGATGGAATAAATGAGCTTCTTCTCTTCACTAACACTTAACTTTTATTTGTTCTTTCCCTCTAGGAAAGTACCCAGACCACTGTTGATAAAAGGCAAAAGATGCTTTCCTTTCTTACCCAGCTTTGTGCATGAGTCACAACCTTTCAGTCGAGAATTTTTCCTTCAACGTGATGTACAATGTTGCCTGTCAATTGTTTTTTTGAAAGCGAGACAAAGAAATGTACCACTTGAAGTAGTCCCCAATTATACAATATAAAGCTCATGTTCAGAAGGAGAAATGAGACACAATGAAGAAATTTAAAAGGGCATTTAGCAACGCAAGACATTTTGTTATGTGAACTATCGAGGAAAAAGAGTGGGAATTACCAGGTCATTGAAAAGGAGGACAGAAAATACTGTTACCAGGCAACAGCATCTTTCCACATGTTCTCTTCATTGAGCCTTATTATTTTAAAACTGATAAAGGATATGTAGAGCAATACAACTCTCTCTGGGGACTTTTTAACTAACATAGGTATGAACTGCTTAAATAGAGTGAAATCATAATAGAATTCAAATATTACCACCCAGTTTCAACCATTTGGAGTGATAAACACAGAATTCAGTTTAGAGATGTTTTGACACCTAGGAATAACAGCTCTGCAACTCTGCGATGTGGGTTACTCCTGCAGATCACACAGACTTCTAATTCCTCAACACTGGCATTTCTATGCAATGCTTGCTGCCTTTGGAACTTATTTACATGTATTTACTTACAGAAGCAATTATGATTTAGTTCCAGTGACTGTGATGTAACTGGTTGGATTCTACAGCATTGCCTTCAAGCTGAGAGAGATATGAGCTTCATTCTTTTCAGCCCAATATGGAGGCTTCCCTCGCACCATGAATAGACAACACTTCACCCAATAGATAGACAACACTTCACCCGCAAAATATACAGTCAATTCACTTTACAATATATTCTGTGAAGTGCTTTGAGACGTCTCAAAGACGTGATAAGGTGCTATCAAATGCAAGGATTATTATTGTGTTTCCAAATAGTCTCTCCTTAACAACTAGACTGCAAATGGTTTCTTAACATCCCAAGATTGTTATTTTCTTCTATAAATATTCTTACAATATCAGGGATAATCTTCTCTCAAAAGAATTATATATAATTATTTTGTATATGTAGACATATATATATATAATTTATATGACTGTGGCTCAATCTTCAGTTCCTATCAACAGCAAGAACATAAATTCTAATGTCAAGATTTCCAACAATACTGAGTGCAATGTCTCAAAGGCTACTGAATTTGATTTCAGCTTGCAATCTGAGTTACTAATCTTAGTTGTAGTTATAGCAATGCAATCACTCTTTAAACCGAGAGATTTTTTATCCCAACAACAATATTAGACATAAATCCTCTAAAAATCAAAGATCATAGAAAGTTATCATCTCAATAATTTTTGGATTTGTTCAGAAAAGATAGACTTGATTGATTATTTATTTACTTCTGAGTTGGCTTTATATTCAATGTACTTCATAGAGATGGCCCCTGAGCTGACATAGTAATTGTGAGTGTTATCTGTTGTATGCATCACACTGGTAACAGCCAGTCTAGGGAATATGTATTGATAGGAAAAAAGGACTTTTTATATTGTAGTATGTTAATCATAATTACTTAGAAAGGAATGGAATTTGGAATCCAGTTCACTTTGGGAGAGATAGACTATAAACATTGGGAGCCTTTAGAAGGTGTCCTGTGATTGCTTTGAGATGAATGCAACACTTCATATTGCTGCATCTGGTGAGTACTGTTTAATGCAATGTAATATACTCTAAAAATGTGTGTTTTTATGCTGACTTGGATTTAGATTGATAGTGGGAAACAACTTAGGAACCTTTGCATTTTTAGAGAGGCAAATACTTGCATTATTGATGCAAGTTCATCTCTTTCTAACCAAAAGGGCGTGTATGTTTGAGTGGAATGGATGGCTTGTCTCATAACCTAGTTGTATAAAGATACTGTTCTGTGGTAAACCATTTTTTTTAGAATGCACTAAAGACTACTTTATGTCATTGAACAAACAAAAAACTGAAAAGTTATCCAGTTGGTTAACTTAGTAAAGAGTAAAACAAAAGTTTAAAAATTACTGGAGAGGTTATCTTATGAGAATTATCACAAAAATAATTTCCCCCGACAGTATTTGTTTATTGGTTGTCATCTATATTAATGCTGTTTATAGGAGGTAATCTTGTATATCACTTTAAAGGTAATAAATCATAGAAAATATTTCGACCTAGAATTGCACAGCATTTAATTTCCTGAAAATCACTCACAGATAGATACAATATTAATCTTGGCATATGATATTTTATGTTGTCAAAATGTCTCAAAGTGATTCAGAGGATGTAAAGTGTAGTTACTGTGCATATGTAGGCAAATGTTATAACCAATTTGTGTACAGCAATGTCCCACAAATAGCCATTAAGTGAAAGACTTATTTTATCTGGAGTTTTTGGTTAGGACACTGGAAAAAATTCCCCTCTCTTTCTAAATAGTGTCAGGGGATTTTTAATGTCCACCTGAACAGAAAGACTGGGATTCAGAAAAGCAGCCGTTCACCACAACTCTCTGCTTTCTGTCTCCCAGCCAGTTCTGGATCCATGCTGCCACTGTCCCTTTTATACCATGGGCTTCTATCTTTCTTACAAGTCTTTCATGTGGCACTTTGTCATGAGCTCAAATATGAGCTCATTATGAGCTTGCAACCAAAGGATCCCGCCACTTGGCTAGGTGCGTACTCTGTGACACACAATGCCACAGCACCACTTTGACTTGGGGGCCACCAGGTGTAACTGCACAAAAAAACGCAAAACTAAAAATAACTCATGAACGATAGGAGATACCCGAAAACAAATATGCCCATATCACTCTTAGATGCAAGACCTTTCCGATGAGGTGTAAATCATGTCTCTATGTCAATATCCTTCTTGAAGCGCAGACAGACATTTTCGTTTTATTAATATAGAAGATAGACAGAAGAAGATAGAAGAAGATATCTTGTGAAGCACTTTGAGACCTCTCAATTGCATTGGAGTGTCAGTCCAACAAGCTCAAAGTGTATGTCAGCCTGGCTCAGTTGTACCACTCTTCTGAGTCTGAATATTTGGGTGATAAGGCGCTATATCAAATGCAAGGATTATTCTATTGTAAAGTCCTGACATGATGCATGGGGCTTGAATCCCAACTTTTAAATCAAAAGCGAGAGCTGGGCTGAGATTCGTGAATGGTTGAAAGGATTAACTTAATTCTCCACTAGAATTGGGCTGTTCTCCCTAGAATGGAGAAGGTTGAGAGGAGACCTGTTAAGACCTTTTTTAAAATTATGTGGAGTTTTGATAAAATAAACAGTGAGAAATAATTCCCATTAGTCAGTAATTTGCTGGCCTAGATTTAAATAATAATCCTTGTATTTAATACAGCACCTTTCACGTTGTGAAGATTTACTTGTTAAGTGTGTATTTTATTGACAAATTACCAAATGAGTAAAGGGAGAGTTTTTTTTATGCACACACACACACGCACACGCACACACACGCACGCAGAAGGTTAGTTAAGATGTGGAATGTGATACCTAGAATGGTGGCAGAATTCATCTTAGCTTTTAAGAGAGAGTTGGATGAATATCTGAAAAAGAGAATTATACAATGGGTTGGAAAAAAGACAGGAGAATGAGACTAAATTGATAAAGGAACAATTGGCCAAATGGCCTCCTTTTGTGATGTACATTTCTATAGTTCTCTACTTATGAAGTCAAAATCAAATGAAGTGTGATCTAAAAATATCACTTGCAGACAAAATTAAAAACAGATTTCTCGTAAACTCAGAATATAATGCAATGTATAACTATATTTTTCCATTAATTACTGTACATATATACTGATACACAAAGCTTGGTATCCACAATTTTCTAACATATCTCAGCAATATTGCTACACTTGGAATTGTATCAAACAAACATGGGCTAAAGCATATTCATTGTGGTAATTAACAAAAGAAACCAAGCAAACTAAAACTACCCCATCTTCAGACAATACTGTTAGGAAAATTTAAGTTGAGGATCAAATAAAATAAATTTATCTCAGCATCAATTTGACACTGCATAAATGTTCTACTCATTGCAAGTCTTTAACCAAAGCTAATATATTGATATATTGATGAAAACAACAGTTCTTGCTGCAATATATTTGTGCAAAGTGCTTAAGTAAGACACATGCAGAAATTCAAAGTCGTTATATTAAAATATAGATTTTGACTAGATGTGTAAACATTAATTCTTTGAGGTAATTAACTTAAAACTATTTTCCATTCAAACCAAATGTGTGCAATGCATTGCAAAATGTGTCACATTACTAAGTGAAGAGTTCTGAGATAAATCCTCAATGAAGATCACCCTTAGGACAGAACATTAGCCACAGTGTTATCAGGTGATATCCTGACCTATTAACATGAATGAATAAACTTGCAATTTTATAGCACTTATAATATCAAAACAGTGCTTTACATTAAATATAGTCAGATATTGTGCCTTGCTTGTATGCCAGAACAAAGGGAGAAACTCCCTTCTCGTTTCAAATAATGTCATAGGATTTTTAACATCCACATGAGCCAAGAGGGGACGTGGTTTTGAAGGCCTTCACCATGCAAATACCCCTAGCACTACACTGGAGTGTTAGCTCAAATTTCAATATGGCGAGTGAACTTGCAATCTTGTGACTACCAAATGCACCAGGCTGACACAAGATACCCCTCAGCTACTTTTATGGAGTCCTGTAGCTCAGTGGTTAGAGCACTCGCCTCGCAAGAAAGAGACCTGGGCTCAATTTCCGGCAGGGCGAAACCTTGGGCAAGTTTCCTTACTCCACACACCTGATAATAATCCCTCAAGAAAAAAAATTGGTCAGTTCAATCCACGACTGTTTGTGGACACTGCTGTGCGCAGTTGGCTGCTGCGTTTTGCCCACAAATATACAGTCAATTCACTTTACAGTATATTCGGTGAAGCACTTTGAGAAGTTTAGAAGCCGTGAAAAGCGCTATATCAAATGCAAGGATTATTATTATTATTATTAATATTAAATTGCAGCATCAAAGCAGAATCTGAAGGAGAACAGCTAGGGCTTCACCATATTGCATGTCACATCACCCAGAGAAATTAAATGCTGTAGCAATTAAACTCCACGAGATTTCGAGCCACATTGCTGTGTATTCTATCCCTGTCAACTTAGTTGAAACCATGGCTACAAACACATCTGCTGTCTGTTCAGATAATGAGCTCTCTGTGGTGCATTTTAGAGCAGCATTTATCTCAGGGAGGTCAGTTGTGGTATCCCAGAATTGCACTGTGATCTCTGGCCTGGCTATTTGATAATAAGCAAGGATTTGATCAACCGATGAACTAGTCACGGAGGACAGAAAGATGGATGCTCCTTTAGGATAACCATGCCTTGACATCCATATTGTGGAGTCAATGTTTTTCCTCATTCGATGTGCAAAACCCTCAATGAGCAGATTAAAAATATGAATCAAATCTAAGAGAATGAAGAGGGTGATCGTGTTCTCACAAGTAGGTAACCTTACTCTCTATTTTTTAAAATTCACCAGATAATTTAAAATTTTGCAAAACAATAAGAGGTGAGCTGCCTGGAATCTTATATCACAAGGCCAGCTCCAAGCACTGAAAGGTAAACCTTCTTGAGAAGATATGTTCTGGCAGAAGTCCATAAAAGTATGAACAGTGGACTGCATGGTTACCTAATAAATGAAATCCAGCTATTTTTCATGAAATATCCAGGTATCACTTGGGATGAGCTTCTTTTCACTTTATTTGGATGTATTATCGGCTCAGTTTGTGACAAAGAGAGACACTGAGGTCTATTATGAGGGTCGTACAAACCATATGTAAATGCATGTGTACAGAGGAAACCACCAATGCCACACACTAGTTAATTCAGTAATTAAAAGCACTCATAATTTCCTCTTTTACACAACCCACATAATACAATAGCATGTACATAACTCACATATGCGATTGTTTACACAAGGTTTACACACTCCCCTAATAAATATTTGTTTACATGACTTGCGTAAGAGAACTTATAGGACTTACAATATGTTACTAGGGTAATGAAGTCCTCTGAAGTTTTATCACCCAACAACACAAATAACTGCCTATATTCAGTAATTTTTATTGGTCTTGTAAGATATAACTGCTTTTGGCTATATCCTCCAGTACCTTGCCAAATGGCCAATCTTCATATAATAATATAATAATCCTTACATTTGATGTGGCACCCTATCACATCTTTGAGACATCTCAAAACACTTCACAGAATATACTATAAAGTGAATTGACTGCATGTTTTGTGGGCGAAACACGGCAGCCAATTGCGCACAGCAGTGTCCCATAAATAGCCGTGGATTGAGTGATCAAATTATTATTATAACCTTTTTTAAAATTTTGTTTTGATGGGATTCATTGCGTCTTTCAAATCGGATGTTAAATTCGAACATATATTACGCATAAAATTAATTGGAAAGATTGTAACTGTTTTTGTACCCTTTCTATTCTAATCTTACTTCCTCAGACACTCTCTGATCTTTGACCAAATGGTTAAGTAATACAGAATAAAGTCCGGGATCTTCAGATAAGATTGACTGAAGTTACCTTTATTGCACAATGTAATCATTTGTGCCTCTTCCCCATCAGTGATAACAATGTAGGATTTTAGGTCATTTAATCAATTCTGGTCACTCTGCTGCTGTCCACAGCGATCACTGATATCTGAATGCTGGTACGAGCAGCTCAGTTTGAAGATGCCAGAGCAACACTCAAGTATGAAGGAAACAGAACCTCATGGAATTTATATGTTTAAAATACTTTGGTTTCACATAACCAATACATCAGTTGAACTGCCTGCAGAACCACACCTATATGTAAACCATCTTAATGAAAACAGTTTGAATCCTGTTGTCTTCATTTATACTAACAGGAGGATTAAAATAACTGGAGGAATCCCCATCAGTTTCATAGTTCCGCCCGTGTGCAGTCCAGTGTTTTTAATAAGATTTGAGTTAGGAGAGGCAAATACACAATGTGGGAATTAATCCTTATGCTTCATACTGTCAAGGACTGCATTGCAGGGTGCATGCACCACCTTAAAGGCACTGCTGCGTTAAACCATAGTGGTATGAAAAGGATTTTAATTATCAACAGATGCATTAAGATTTAATCACTTTGATCTATTTGAAATGTGGAAAAGTGCAAACTGTAAGGTATGGGTTTAATAGCTTTTATACACAAGTGTTATTATCAACAGATGCAGTAAGATTTAACTTAAGAACCACTGCTGTCCTGACAGAATCAACTCTCTACAGTTGAATGTCAACAAGACCGAGGCCCTCCTGTTTGGCTCCCATCAGTACCTCCACACCTCAGGCATTGGCAGCATCACCATAATAATAATAATCCAAGGATGCTCCACCTCACTGAGTCAGTCCGGAAACTTGGCGTCTTGTTTGACCCTAAGCTGAACTTTCTACACCACATCCATGCCATGACCAACTCTGCCTTCTCCCACCTCCGAAACATTGCTCGGCTCCGCCACTGCCTCACCCGTCCGGCCGCCGAAAACTCCATGCATGCATTCATCACGTCTAGGTTCGACTTCGCCAACTCCCTGCTTGTCGGCCTCCAAACTCTTCCCTCCACAAGCTGCAGATGATCTAGAACTCTGCAGCTCGTGTCCTCTCCCACACCAGGCTCCGTGACCCTATCATCCCCACCCTCGCCCGGCTCCACTGGCTCGCCATCCCTCAGATGGGAGTTCAAAATCCTCGTTCTCGCCTTCAAGGCCCTCTACGGCCTTGCCCCCTCCTATCTCTGTGACCTTCTGACCCCAAATCAACCTGTCCACTCCCTCCACGCAGCAGCCTGCGGCCTGCGCTACGTCCCCAACCCGGCCAGCCCCACCATTGGCGGTCGGGCTTTCAGCCTCTCTGCCCCACCCTCTGGAACTCCATCCCACATTTCCTTTGCCTCATTCTCTCTCTTATCTCCTTCAAGGAATGTCTCAAAACCCTCCTCTTCGACCACACCTTTAGCCACCCTCATACCCTCTCTGCCCTCCACCCTCCCTGATCCCAGCCACCCCTCCACCCCATCCCAACCCCGCTCGAGTCCAAATCCCATACTGGTCAATGCCTTGGGATGCCCTCCCGACGTGAAAGACACCATACAAATGGCGAGATAGGAAATGGGGTACTGTATGTATGGATGTATGGTTTGTAATATCCAGCTTACATTACACTCTAAAATATTGTTTCACAAAAGGTACAAATCTTGCATACTTAATGGAGAGAGGAAAAAAACCCTCAATCGCGAGCAGAATACATTGAAAGGTGGCTACGGCAGGTTAAGAATGCATCTGGAGCAATCAATTATTGACAAAAACTATCCGTAGACAATACAAAAAAGGGGAGCAATACTAAAAAGAGATGTCCCAGTTTAGAAAGTCTATAGCGCAGTCTGAAACCTGGTATTGTTCTTTTTTGTTTTTACACACACAATAGAAAATAGTTTAATTTAAGGCTACCAATTAGTCACAATTTGTGCTGCATGATTTCAGGGTCATTTTTCACACTAATATGTCTTGCCCAAGAAATGGAATGATGTTATCATAATATAAATTAGATTTTATTGTACATTTACAAATTAATTTTCAATATCTCTGCAGAGGTGATGGTGCCTTTCATATCCGACCAAAGCCACGCAGATCCTTGAAGGAAATTGTAAGCAACAAGCTTAGACTAAATGTTTTTTGCCATTAAGAAATAGGTTTAAGTAGCAGAGAAGCTTGCGCTGTGCTCAACAGAACAAATGATTGCATCTGCACAATGACTGTTTAAAGTTTTGCAGCGTACACTTACAAAAAGCGAGTTAAGCATGGAATGAGAAAAGATATTTAACACATGCGGATTGCTTCAACACACCACGCACAACTTTCACCATCATGGATTTGACTCAATTACTTAAACCTCACCCATCCAAGCTCCTTGTGCCTGCCAGCCTGCCCTCAGAAACGGCCAGCAGGTAAAACCTTGGCTCAATTTGTTTTTTTAATCAGCCTTGCTTGTGTCCCAAGGCAAGGTTTTTACATTTGTTTCACAAAACATATGAAAATCTTGTAGACTGTGTGCAAGCCCAGTGCAGGGGAAGGGGAAAAACAAATACTGTGTATGAACATAGTCTGAGCATGGCAAGGAACGGCCACAGTTCTGCTATTTGAGATTCGCCAGCACACTTCCAAGCTCGATTACTACAAATGTGAGAGACAAATGCAATTGAATTGAATGTCAGGTAAGTTCTGGCACACCAAGATATAGCTTTCCAAATGGATGTTAAGATTCAGAAATTCAACTGCCTTTGTATTGTTAAATATACAGTATTGAACCCCTCAGGAGATAAATGACCAAAAGAAAATCCTGAAGATAACATTTTGTCAAATTTCTTCCTGACCCCCGAAAGGTAACCAAGCAAAATACAGTGTATCAAGTTATTAATACAAATGGCAATATTCATCCCTACCCAGTTGCATTTCACAAACGTCATGTTCAGTGTTGAGCTACAGGAACCATATGGTTCTATAAAGGATTCGTTCATCTAGGTCCATAATTATTCTTGTAATCTTCAATCCATTCCTTCCAATCCATCCATATGTTAAGCTTCTGTTAAGCCATAATCTTCATAACACCAGCTATGTTTGTTCACTCCTCATGTGTACTTCTTTTTTGGCGGTGGAGGGGTGGGGGGGTTGCAACTTATTGGCATTTGTTCACTTGTAAATTTTAGTTCTGCAGTCACAGAATCACGCGTTTTAAAAAAAGCAGCTGTTCATAACATAATTCAGAATTCAGTCAATATGAGTGAATCCTGTTGTAAACTGATTCTTTTCAAATTGTATTCATACATTGTATTTTACATTTGGCCTTACCAGTATGCTAAGGTTTGAACAAACTTGTGTTGGGTTATAATAAAATACCCTTAAAATGTATCCAATCTTCAGTATCAGTTTTATATTTGTGGAAAACATGCTCATATTCGCAGAACATTTTCAATAAATCATCGATACTCACACCTAAACCCTTTCCCACTTTGCTGAAGGCTGTGCCATTCATTATACACAATATAAAATTCGTCGAGTGGATGTCTCAAGGTGCTGGCCAATCAATGATTTGGACCCGAACGGGGTATGGGGGGGTTAATTTTACCAGAAGCTTGACATATGGATGGATTGGGAGGAATGGATTGAAGATTACAAGAATAATTATAGATCTATGGACCTCAGAGAGGGTGGAGGGCAGGGAGGGTGGCCGAAGGCGTGCTCGAAGAGGGAGGTCCTAAGATGTGCCTTGAAGAAGGCAAGAAAGGGATCGAGCGAAGGGAAAGTGGAATGGAATTCCAGAGGGTGGTGGCAGAGAGGCTGAAGGTCCGACTGCTGAAGGTGGGGCGGGCAAGGTGGGGGATGTGGAGCAAGCCTGAGCCTGCTGAGTGGACAGGTTGATATGAGGTTAGAAGGTCACAGAGGTGGGAAGGAGCAAGGCTGTGGAGGGCCTTGTAGGCGAGGATGAGGATTTTTAACTCTATCCTCTGGGGTTTGGGGAGCCAGTGGAGCCGGGCAATGGGTGGGGTTGGGGTGTGATGGGGTCACAGAGCCTGGTGCGGGAGAGGACACGAGCTGTAGAGTTCTGGATGATCTGCAGCTTGTGGAGGGAAGAGTTGGGAAGGCTGACATGCAGGAAGTTGGCATAGTCGAGCCTCGATATGATGAACTTGTGGATGGATGTATGTGCACATTTCATGCATCACTAAACGTTAAGTTCCATTTATTCCTATGTAAATACATTTCCAAAATTTTCAGAAACTTCCACTAATACTGTCACCTTTGCCTATGCAACATTAATTTTGTTTCTAATTAGTTTTGTGAACTGCCTCGAGATGTCCTTTTACTTGAAATACCGCATCCCGAAAACACCTTGTTCACCTTTCTGCCTTTTATTTGACAACTCATGATTTGAATCTAGCTGATTAGCTCCAAAGTCTTAATATTCTTCCACCTGTCTCAGGTGCAGAACTACCATCAAATACCTTTTGAAAGTCCAAGTCAATGATATACATTGTGATATCTGTGGTGGTTTTACTTTAAAAATGAGAATCTCTATCCAACTGGCAATTAGGTTTCTTTTCACAGACTTGAGAATATCAAATATTTATCAGTCCAGGGAAGTTTGAAACTGCGGTTCAGAATCAATAGTTACTTAAGATATACCTTTCCTTGAAAATAATAGTCTGAGCCCACGGGTGATCAGATGTACTTTTGCAGAAGCAGTGAATACTTCCCATTTCTATAACCCAGCATTCAGATTTTACACAAATCTGAATAGTATTGGCAATAATAATAATCCTTTTATTTGAAGTTGTTGATAAACATCTCAAAGAGCTTCACAAGATTTACTGTTCAATGTAGTGATGGTGTATTTTATAGAGGCCTGTAGCTCAGTGGTTAGAGCACTGGCTTTGCAAGCGAGAGACCTGGGTTCGATTTCCGGCAGGGGAAAATGTTGCGCAAGTTTCCTTATTCCACACGCCTCTGTTTATCTAGCAGTAAATAGGAACACGGTTGTTAGTTGATTGCGAGATCGCTTTTCCAGGGGTAATAATTCCTTCAAAAAATAAATTGGTCACTCAATCCACGACTTTGTGGGACACTGCTGTGAGCAATTGGCTGCCGTGTTCCATCCATAAAATACAGTCAATTCACTTTACAGTATATTCTGTGAACTGTTTTTGAGAAGTCTTGAAGACAAATACAAGTATTATTATCATTGCTGCTTTAAACAAACACATATATTGACTTTGATAATAGAAACCCAGACTTTCGAGTGCCTGCCCTCCTGAAGTTCTTGATTAGTTGGGTGGGGGGGGTGGAGTGGGGGGAGGAAGGAGAAGGCAGAGAAATGTACCAACCAATGCACTATTTACAACTAAGCATCATAGGGTTGGCTGGCATATCCCTGTATGACTCAATAAATAAGTATCCTTGTATTTAATATAGTGCATAGAACGCCAAAACATCTGAAAGTGCTTCACAGGTAATTGGTGTCACGTAAAATCACTAGAAATGTTCAGATGAAGGCCCTTCGGCCCATTTGATCTTGTCCTTCCATAATATTGTCTGCTCACTGCAGTATCATGCGGTTTCTTAAATGAGACCAGTATCCTGACCTCAACCAACCTTCCTGTTAATCTGTTGCAGCCATTAATTATGCTACATTGGACTAAACAACAAAAACACATAGTTATTAACAAAATGTAAATACATTGACAATGAAACCCGATAACGACGAAAAGTTCTTTAAAAGACAAATGAGGCAAATTGAATTACGATGTGTGCCCCCCTAGCTTTGTGTATTTTTTCCACTATCAACTGAAATCATTGTCATGAATTTAAGTATAAATATTTTACGGGAATTTCAAATCTCAAAGAAGCAAAGCCGGATTTTTAAAAATAATAATGGGCCATCTGCATGGATTAAAAATTTTGAGTACCATTTTAAAGTTACAGAGTGCAATTTAAACTAGTCTGAATTATGGTTGTGTTTATCCTAATGCTTATATACTGAACTGATCGAGGAAAACTGTAATGCATGGCAAAATCTCATTTAAACATTTTGCTTATTCCCCAAAACAGAACAGCAAACAAAGTGGAGAATGTCAGTATAACATATTTATTCCACGTAACAGCTAACTGGGTTTAAATCAGCTTCTCCGAGCAGGTACTATTTACAGAGATCAGTACCAAGCATATACAATCAAATAACGAATGCGACAATCTTACAAATGCCAATCAGTACTGAAGACTTTCCAATGTCAACATTTACATCAGACTTTTATATTTTAACATCACAATCCACAAAGATTAGGTAGAAAAACTGCAAATCATAACTGGTCAAAGAGTATTTCAAATACCTGACTTTGAATTTCCTGTTTCTAGGTACAATTATGCGAGTAAAAATGTTGAATAAAAAGGTAACAAATTAATATTGCGCAATATTCCTTTGCTTCTTGCTAAATTTAAAGGTTTATAAACACATATTTCTCCAAGCAAGAAACACCAGACTTGGAACATTGATTAAAAAAAAGTTGTTCAAAAATTCATAGAAAGTGAAAGTTTGGCTAAACTGATATTAGACAATCTAATTATCAGTTGTATGGCGATTAAGTCCCATTGATAACCTGAACAGATGCCATTCTACTCTGCCATCCTTCAGATCTGAGAAACAATGTGGACCAGAAAGTCAAAAGTTTGTATACAATGTTTTACATGTACATCATAATCGAAAAGAAAAAAAACTTTCAATCAGCAGTTGCCTTTTCAAATTGATAGGCAATGTATCTGCACAAAATCTGGAGCTATAATCAGTAATGCTCATCTTCAAAGGAATGTGAAAGCTACTTCACTCACTGAATTGTGCCAACCTGGGTCCTGCTAATGGAATTTTATCAAGGTCTGCAAGACAAGATTTTTTTTACCAACTTCAAGAGGGAGCAGAGTACACCCAGAGCAGTTGCATTTTACAGACGTGTGCATATGTACGTGGACATATTAGCTGTCTAATTTGGACAGATGGTTAATTTCTTAGAAGATCACATACAAAGCATTTCACAGTAAATGTAAATGGCAGCAGCATGTGAAACAGTAGGCATAGCAACAAGAACCAAGGCCAAAGATAAACAGAAACCTTTGTTCCTTTATTTGAAAAGGGCAAAATGCTGATTTCCATGCATTGTGTCAGGCTGGTTTCATGAAGCAATTTCTCAGTGAGAGAAGCTGATTGTTTTAACTATTCCTTCCAAGAACTCTTAATGTTCTGTTCTGTGCAATAACACAAAAATCTGACCACCTCTGGAGCAGATAAATACAGCGTAATATTTTTCAAGGCTTCTTTCCCCTTTCACTTCCTTACCCTCTGTGAAGATCATGACTCACACTGAGATCCTTATTCATGTCTCTGTCTGTACATTACATTTCAGCAATTTGACTGGGGGAGGGGGGTGGGGGGGAGGAAGAGAGGAGTGTCCAAGAGTCAATCCAGCCCCCACATTCATGTATTCCCAAAAGGGTCATTGTTTAGTAATCAGGAGCAGGAACCCTGCAGGTTTCCTTCCCTCTTTCCCACCCCCACTTTACCTAGGGCACTGCCCTGGTTGAGATCAATTAACACAGAGGTTAAGCCAGAGGCAACTCTGGTCTGTTCAGCTCAGTGAGCCATTGATTGGGTTTAAGATTATTATACATTTCAAAAACAACTTATTTTGCAGATATACTTTCGAAATCAAATAGTCTCACTGTAAAACCCCCCTGGCCAAATGCTGATAACATCAAAGCTATTAAATCAAAGACATCAGCCTTCAGGATGGCTTTTATGTTATTACACAGAACATATACTGTAATAGATTTGCATTTGAATAACGAAATGGACAGGAAATGCTGATATTATGAGGACTATTAAACCGTCTTAAGTCATCAGCCTTTAGGATAGCTTTTACATTATTACACATACAAAGGATTGTTTCAAAAATAATCGTTTTGTTCCTACTTGCATTTCGAGATGTTTTTAATGGTGCAACACATTAGGAATTGCTGCAGGATACAAAATGGAATCGGTTAATAAAAAAAAGCAACTATTTGTACTGGAGTTGGTAGAGATTTGCATTTTCAAACTAAAATACCACCTACATCCGAACCAGCGAAGGCTTTCACTTAATGAAAAATGTCTGAAGTGAATGTACAGCAAATTAACTTTGTCTATGCTGTGGAATACGTAAGTATTCTCAAGCTATTTAGAAATTCAAGAGCTCTCTAAGGATATCCTCACCATTTATCTTTCCCCAATTTGTTTTACAGTGATTATACTGAAATTGAAACCAGACATCTTGATCTACTGCCTACATGTTTTGTATTTATGTGAACAGAACTGACGAAAAACAATTAGAAGAATACTTTAAAATCTTTGTACACACATTTTATCTTTGTATTTAAAATGCAAATATTACTGTTGGTTAATAGATATTATAAAAGCTGGTATGGAACATTAAAATCCTACTGCCATCCCTTTGAAGTACAGTATATTTTGCCACTATTTCTGGTTAAACCACCGACATAATGGTAAAAACATTACACCCAAGATAAAAGGCCTGTAGATTTCAGTACTTTTGATTTTGAACAACAGAAGTGAAAATGAATAAAATGGATCAAATGTAAAGAAATCTTTTTAAAGGTAGAATATTTAAACAATCAGATGTGGTCCCAATATTGTATTCCCTTACGTGCGAGTGAAACCAAATGCTCAGCACTTAAAACCACAAACTCACAAACTATGTTCTGTTGGGTTCACATTTATAGAAGTATAAAGCATTTTAAGCTCTAATTGAGCATTAAAATCATAATTCCTATTGTCATCTAGAAAATGATTATTAGTACACGTTGAATTTTAAAAAATACATCCTTTAACATGGTATAAATTAAACTGCAGTCATTTCAACTGAGAGCTTTCTAAAATGACAGGAAAAAGGATGATTAGAAATGAACTTACATCTTTCTCTAGGGAAATGAGTAAAAGACGAAGTAGTAATCATGGAGGATTTCAACTTTCTCCAAATAAATTGGCAAGAAGAGGGAGGTAAAGGGGATAAAGGAATGGAGTTCCTTCAATGTGTACAGGACTCCTTTCTTACCCAGTATGTAAGAGGCCCAACAAGGGAGGAATCCCTGCTGGATTTAGTAATGGGAAATAAACCAGAGCAGATAAGAGAAGTACGAGTAGGGGAACATCTAGGCAATAGTGATCATAACTTAAGACCAGGGTAATAGCTTGGAATAAAGATAATTTTGAGGGGATGAGAATGGAACTTGGGAAAATAAACTGGAAAACAATACTGGCAAACAAAGAGATTGAGCAGCAGTGGGAAACATTTAAAACAGTGATCAATAGAGCCCAGGAGAAATATATTCCACTAAAAAGCAACACAAAGCTAAATAATAATGAGACACCATGGATCAATAAAGACATAAGGGCAAAGTTGAGACTCAGAAAAGAGGCGTTCACTAAGTATGTAAACAACAAGGGAGAGCATGACAAAAAGGAATACGAAGAGGTCAGGAAAATAGACAAAAAAACAATTAGGAAGGCAAAGAGGAATTATGCAATTAAATTATCAAGGAATATAAAATAAATAGTAAAATATTCTACAGGCATATAAATAACAACAGAAAATTCAGAATAGGAATAGGGCCACTAATGGATGGACAAGATAAGCTCACAGGCCATAAAAGCAAAATGGCTGAAATATTAAATAATTTCTTCACATTAGTATTCACCAGGGAGACGGATCAGGTGGACATGACAGTAGAAAAGATTGAAAATAATATAAATACATTTAAGATACAAAGGGGAGATATAATCGAAAAACTAACGAAACTCAAGAGAGAGGATAAAACCCCTAGTCCAGATGGATTGCATCTGCGTGTATTAAAAGAACCGAGGGAAGAGATAGCAGAGGCACTATTACACATATATAACTCATTAGAAAAGGGAGAGGCCTGGAGGATAGCTAATGTTATACCTATATTTAAAAAGGGATATAGAACAAGCCCAGGGAACTATAGATCTGTCAGCTTAACATTGGTGGGAGGAACGAAAATGGAATCCTTACTGAAGGAGGTAATAGAAAAACATCTAGAAACAGAAAAGCTAATAAACAAGCCAGCACGGATTTCAAAAAGGTCATGCTTGACCAACCTCATTGAATTCTTTGAAGGGGTAACAGAAAGAGTAGACAAGAGTAATGTGGTAGATGTAATATATTTAGATTTCTAAAAAGGCACCACATAATAAACTAATAAATAAGGTCAGAGCATGGAGTCAGGGGGAAAATAGCAGAATGGATAGCAAGCTGGCTACAAAAC
Organism: Callorhinchus milii; assembly: GCF_018977255.1. NCBI lineage: Eukaryota > Metazoa > Chordata > Chondrichthyes > Chimaeriformes > Callorhinchidae > Callorhinchus > Callorhinchus milii. The sequence continues at coordinate 24,969,115 of NW_024704745.1, forward strand.
AGAAAGCAGAGAGTAGGGGTAAAGGGTAGCTATTCAGACTGGCAGGGGGTGGGTAGTGGTGTTCCAAAAGGATCGATATTGGGACCACTGTTCTTCACAATACACATTAATGATTTGGATGCAGGAATCAGCAGTACAATTTCAAAATTTGCGGACGACACCAAATTGGGGGGAGTAGTTAATACAGAGGAGGACTGCAACAAATTACAGCAAGAGATTAATAAACTTGCTGAGTGGTCATTTAAATGGCAAATGCATTTCAATGTAGAAAAGTGTGAGGTGGTATATTTTTGTAGAAGGAATAAGGAAGTCATATACATCCTGGAAAATAAAAACCTAAATGGAGTAGAGGAGCAAAGGGATCTAGGGGTATACATACATTTACTAAAAGTAGCAACGCAGGTTAATAAGGGCATAAAAAAAGCAAACCAGGCATTGGGGCTCATTTCTAAAGGGATAGAAATGAAAAGCAGGGAAGTTATGGTTAACTTCTATAGAACCTTGGTTAGACCACACTTAGAATACTGTGTGCAGTTCTGGTCCCCACATTATAGAAGGGATGTAGAGGCACTGGAGAGGGTGCAAAGGAGATTCACAAGGTTGATCCCAGAACTGAGAGGTTATAACTATCAGGAAAAGCTGAACATACTTGGACTCTTTTCTCTTGAAAAGAGGAGGGTAAGGTGTGACTTGATAGAGGTCTTTAAAATTAGGTTTTGATAAGATTGTGGGGAAGACCAAAACCAGGAGCCATCAACATAGAATGTTCACAAATAGATCAATTAGGGAAGTCAAAAGAAAATTCTTCATTCAGAGAGTAGTGGGAATATGGTACATACTACCACAAGGAGTTGTTGAGGCAAATAGCATAGATGCATTTAAGGGAAAGCTCGATAGGTACATGAGGGAGAAAGAATAATAAATAATAATAATCCTTGCATTTGATATAATAATGATAATAATCCTTGTATTTGATATAGCGCTTTTCACGTCGGGAGGAAGTCCCAAAGCGCTTCACAGAACACACTGTAAAGTGAATTGACTGTATGTTTGTGGGCGAACGCGGCAGCCAATTGCGCACAGCAATGTCCCACAAACAGTCGTGAATTGAAAAAGACCAATTTTTATTATTGTTTTTGGTTTTGGAGGGATTATTATTAGGTGTGTGGAGTAAGGAAACTTGCCCAAGGTTTCGCCCTCTGCCTGGAATTGAACTCAGGTCTCTCGCTTGCAAAGCGAGTGCTCTAACCACTGAGCTACAGGACTCCACGCTTTTCATTATTCTAGAATGGAAGGTTATGTGAGAAGGCTTAATTGAGGAAGGCCAGGAGGAAACTAATGTGGAGCATAAACACCGGCATAGACCAGTTGGGCCGAATGGCTTGTTTCTGTGCTCTATATTCTAATGTATTCTAATGTATTTTAATTCTCCTCCCACATTTCATGGGAGGTTTGAGAAATGCCTATTAAAAATATAATTCTATCTTCTCAACATTAAAGTATAACCATTTCACTCCCAATTAAGTAACAGTAAAGGGAGCCTCTATATTTGCCTGGTTCCTTTATAGAAAAGAAAAATGTACTGGAAACAGTGGGATGAAAAATCGGACATGCTGAGATAATTATCACATTCCCCATTGGATTTTTAACTTTTTTTTAAATAAAAGAGGCAGTTGATTGCACCCTTTCCCTCAAAAAATGTATTGCAAAGAATATGTATAAGGAGATGTAGTATGGCAATACATTAGTATAATAATCTTACAAATTTTGAGTTTGCAGTTTTATTGCATTTCAGCAGTAAATCTGCATGAATATGCCCACAAACATACAGTCAATTCACTTTACAATATATTCTGTGAAGCGCTTTGAGATGGCTAGAAGACATGAAAAGCACTATATCAAATGCAAAGATTATTATTATTATACGTTACTTTTAGCTATACACTAAAAGGCTTGATTAACCTTCTTTGGCAAGGTTGATTCCACACTCCCTTATTAACATGTCAAATGGTTGAATCCATACTCCCACATCATAGTTTTAAAAGTCACAGCAGTTTAGACAGTCTCCCTCAACCAGGTGTACATGAGGGTCGATTTATGAATAGACTTCAAATATGATCAGGAGGAAAGCTCGTAACCTGATCATAAAAAGAAAGCTACAGCCCGCATAAAATCAGCGACAGAATGGGGGCAAAAAAAACAGGCCGGCAGCTTTGTTGTAAAGTTTAACTGTATTAAAAGCTATATCGAAGTAAGCAATCTAACATTCTCATCCAACCTCTGCATACAAACAGAAGGGTATAATGTAATGTGAAGCTGGAGGCAGAAACAAATCTTCGATTTAATGTTGAATCCGTTACACAGCTAAAAGACCTCATCAGTTTGAGATGCCAAGACAGTAAATGCTTTGTGAAACAGCACAAGTTCTTCAAGTAGCTACCTTTCACAGAATACTCAAGATAAGCCCTTTAGAAATTGGCTCAGCAGGGGGTCAGACATTGTAATTTCCCCCCAAAATTCAGAAGTAGTCAAGAAATAACCTAAAACGCAATTTGGCAACTGTTGAACAATTGTTTTTCCAATTATGGCATTTGTAAATTAAGCAGAAAAACGTCTTGAATATTTTTGGTTGCATCTATGAAAAACCTAAAGGCCAACAAAATGATATTCTTTCGACAGGAGAGGTTTATGGTGTCAGAAAATATTTTTATTGTATAATTTTACAATCATAACATAATCAAAATACTAATGCTATTCTACACAAAATGTTATCTCATGACAGCCTTTCTGTGTGCCATTATAAGGAGGATCTTTTGATAAGAGCCTAATAACCTTGAAAGCTAAAATAGGTGAAACTGTAAAGCAGTTTTTGCAAAGAAAAAATGAATTTCTAAATACAGTACCATTTATCAGCCAGAATACTCGTTCTCTGAGGATAGTTTTAGAGGTGTAGTCACCACATTCTGTGCCCAACTCAGGTGAAATGCTTTAGCAACTTCAGCCCGTTCTGATCTATGATTTTTAAAATCTGTTTGTTTAAAAGCATAGAAAAGGTAACTTGTACTGCTGCTATGCTCCGAGTGTGATTGAAATTGTGCCTGAAGAAACTGACTTACCTACTGGAAAGTTGCACCTGTAGACAATATTCTAACCAAAAATCATACTGGTGAACATGCTAACCAAAGGATCCCATAGTGAGGAAGAAGAAACCTCAGAATATGCAACTTTTGTATTGATCTAGTGGCTAGAGGTGCGGTCTCTGATGGTTGTGGTCCAGGAACATGAAAACTACAGAAGTAGCTTGACTAGTCCTGACTGTGGGAACTGAAAGGCTTTGGGCACTTTTGCACTCACAAGGTTTTAGCAAAATTTCTATCTTGTGACTGGATGCTGTGTCAGCTCTGGAAAAACCTTCTGTTTCCCTTCCCTGTTGAGTTGACCCAGATTGTGACACAGTTTATGTAATTAAAAATTGATCGTTATGGAAACTTTTTAGAACCTTTGTTACTGACATAATGAAGAGCATATGCAATTCCCTTATGTACACATGGTTAGCACAACGAGCAAATTAAGACTCCATTGTTTCAATTACCCTCCCTTGGAATATGCTCACGCCTGCTAAACTCATACCCCCAAAAGATTAACCTATTAAACATGGAACTTCCAATACATCAGAAATATGAACATTTTAAGAAAATTCAACATAATGGCATGTAAAACACAATATTGTGGTTGCAAATAGGATTATTTTTATCTTCTCCCAGGAACTGAAACAGAGTTATGCAGTCCTGCGGGAATTTTGTTTCAATATAATCTACTTAGAGTGGAGTTCCTGCAAGTCAGTTTATATGAACTTCCAAACTGAACTGACCTGCAGGAGTCAGAGTTGCTAAATGAGTGTGCATGAGATTGGAGGAAGCTGCTAGGAAAGAAGGGGAGTGTGGGGTGGATGTAAGGTTAATGAGCAAAGAAAGTGGAACTCAAAAGGTGCAAGGATCAAAACTAGCAGAGAATGTCTGGAGATTATAGGATGGCTAGTCAGTGATTTATACAAAGAGGGTGAGGGCACAGCTGAAGGTGGACCTCCCCATGCCGTAGCATCAAGGGAAAGACTAGTACAAATGATAGCATGAGTACAACTCCCAATAAGTTTGATGAATGAGGCAAGCGCAGCAGTGGAATATAATTCAGAACCATTAATTTGGATTACTTGGTTGAATGAAATAATTCAGAGTTGGATATTGAATCAAATAATCAGGTTCCAGCTGCAATGTTACCATGATACAAATTTAGCAAACACAGGATTAAATACATTACAGGGCATGGTGACACACCTAGCAACAGATATATAAAAAAACACTGATGTGTCTGGTACTTCATTGGTTTTGATCAATGAAGCACAACCGTGAGAGCTGCTCTGGGAAAAACTTGCATCAACAAGAATTTGCAGCACAGAATTGCCATAAAACATGGAATGTTATGTAGAGCTTTGAGTGGGTGTTCCTAACCATTTCAGCCTATCTGTAACCTCCTAATATGGTAACACCGCACTTTTAAACTGCACTTTGTAAGCCAATGTAATGCCACCTTGACTCAGCTTCAATAAATCTTCCAAAGAGCTTTTAATGAAAGCCTGTGCTCTAAAGGACACCACAAAACTAATCAAACTATTTAAAACAGATTCCTACTTCTTGATCAGCAAGCTTTGGATGTTCTAAGACCATTCTAAAAAAAAGGCACCTAAGAATAGCAGTGACTCTCCTTCATTGCTTACTTGAACTCAAGCCTGGCAGTTGTTTTTCCACAAGGTGCACAAAAATTATGATAAATCCTAACTTCAAAATGCTCAATGTAAGAGAAACATTTTTTGTGGAGCAGGGTTGATTCCACGACTAAACCAAACAAACTCAAAGAACTACAGCTTTTAGATCAGGACTATTGGAGTCCTGTAGCTCAGTGGTTAGAGCACTCGCTTTGCAAGCGAGAGACCTGAGTTCACTTCCAGGCAGGGCGAAACCTTGGGCAAGTTTTCTTACTCCACACGCCTAATAATAATCCCTCCAAAACCCAAAACAATAATAAATTGGTCATTATCAATCTACGACTGTTTGTGGGACATTGCTGTGCGCAAGTGGCTGCCGCGTTCGCCCACAAATATACAGTCAATTCACTTTACAGTGTGTTCTGTGAAGCGCTTTGGGACGTCCTCCCGACGTGAAAGGCACTATATCAAATGCAAGGATTATTATTATTAAAATATATATATATACGTATATCAACTCACAAGTGATTTAGCCCAAGTGCTGCTTAGCACGAGTGCTGCATTTAACAGTTAATAAGATCACTAAAGAACCTGGATTTATTTACATATAAAAATGTAAAGAGATCACATGAATATTAATCCTATTAACAATCTCCACTCTCCAGACTGTAGAGAACACGCTTCAAATACGATATGAACTGAGTGACAGGAGGAAGAGTGCACAGCATTTGCAACAAGCCTTACGGACCAAATGTTCTGGCACCAGATGGCAATTAAGCCCATAACATTTGTACAATATTAATATGCGCAGGAGACAAGAATCCAGTCATTTAATGGGGACAGAAGTGAGCAGGAGCGTGAATAATCTTTTGTCAAGAATCCTTACGTATTGCAACATGCACGTGTCCAAATCCAAATCTGCGTGTGTTTTGACAACATTTAAAACATTTCAGTTATGGAAAACTAAATTTATTAACTTAATTACCATGCCTCCAGGTTGATATACCATGTAACAGAATTGTGGTTCCAATTAAATGGACATCAATTTGAACTAAAAGATTCAGTGTTCGTTACAACTCATTTCAAGAGTTGCCAAAAACTACTCAATTGGGAAAAAACATCTTTACAAAACAGAACAAGGCACAGAAATATTAAAAAGAATAAATGCGGTAATATCTCATTTCATAAACTGAACAAATCACGCAAGCAGTATGAGACCAACATCAATGAGGGTGTGCAAGTTAGTTAAATCCCTATATTATAGTTATGCCGCTAGTGATGCAAACATTTTTTTTTCTGAATATGCATCACAAATCAGCTGATAGTTCTTATAGCTAGCTTCTGTAAAGATACAATGCCACTTTGCTCCAAACTTATGTCCCGCCATATCAACACCAAACATGTATATACTCCTTTTGGGGTATGTACATGTTCAGCTTTAGCTCAGTACCCCTACTAAAGAGAACTTCACAAACGCTTGTACAAAGCTCAGATGTGTTGTTTCGTTCAGAACAGAACATCTGTAATGCAGCCAGGTTCTTCTGCTTTTGTTACATTCCCATAAAGTCCAGTTTAAAATAACTAAATAATATTTATAATAATGAACCTTACATTTGACATAGCACCTTTCACGTCAGGAGGATGTCTCAAAGCGTTTCACAGGATTTACTATAAAGTGGAGTGACCGTGTATTTTGAAGGTAAATATTTCAAGAGATTCTACAAGAGATGCTAAGTATCAGCGCTACTTTCAAAATATCATGATCACATGAAAGTTGAGTGATCATGTTTATGTATTTAAGTAATTAGAATACTACATAGGGAATTGAGAATATAACAATACCATACCTAAAGGGGAGCCTGATGAGACAAGTTAGAAGTAAATCTTCATGCAGATCACCGCTTTCCATAAATTATCTTCCGTAGACATTTTAAATGATTCTAATCCCAATTATTTTCAAATGGTAGTTATAAAGGTGGAAAGCACCTTCATAGTCTCCAAATTATCATCTCAAACATACTCTGAATAGCATGAAATTAGAAGTAGCTACAAGTAGAGTTCCCAGAAACTTGTTATTAGTTATTACTCAACTCCAGGCAGTTTCCTTCCTTTTCCCTGGTAATTATTTTAACACTTTACTATGATACTTGTTTCTTGCTTTAATTCAGTTTCCAGCTCTGCATCCGTTTGATAGTCAACTGTTAACTTAAGGATTCAATTCATAGTGATTATTAATTATTATTAATTAATTATTCATCTAATATGCAACTGGCTGCTGCGTTTTACCCACAAAATATAGTCAATTAACTTTACAGTATATTCCGTGAAGCGCTTTGAAATGTCTCGAAGACATAAGGCACTATATCAAATGCAAAGATTAATATTATTATTATTATTATTTAATCTGTACCATTTGTAGCAATATAAAACTACACATATACCTGTACCTGCAATAATGTACTACAGGAGAAAAGAAAAAAAGTACTATTTGTTTAGATATTTCAATTAAGATATTCAACAGGATTGTAAAAATACAGAAACATAATTGCCAAGAAACTACACCACAGTTGGTGGGAATGGAGCAAAAAAGGACAGCATAAATAACTTTTGTTCATCCAGCCTTCTATATCAATGTTCTTAAAAAGCTTACATTGATTTACCAATTTTCCTTACACAACTGAAAACCTTACATTTACTGACTTTTGTGATCTTAAGAAGAGACAAATTAAATCGCCTGAAAGAATGTTCACTTTGTTGTGAGTTGCAGGTTAACATTAGGCGATTCTTTTCCGCTCTCAGATGGTCTAAGAGATAGATTATCACAAAATATTTTAAATTTGGAATTATAACTTCTCCAAGATTAAAACAGTAACAAAAAAGCTAGACAATGAGTGTGACATTGTAACAAACAAGATTATGTCCTCATAACTACTAGTGGGTGAACATAGTGAAGCAAATAGACCAGACTCACAGATAACCTCTAGTCATGGTGAATAAAGAAAAGTGCAGGTCAATTCACTTACAGCAACGTTTACATTAAGTGTAAATATGCTCCTTGCAGTGGTTTGTTTCATTAATTTAAGTCCACTGAATTCTTAAAAATTCTTCATAGAATCCCTTTTTGCTCATCTAATGGCTCAGTTGACAAAGCTAGACTACGTTGTGTGAGGTGAGTCATATAGACCAGCAGTCGTAGGTTCATTCTCTAATTTGTGCTGGGTTTGTTGATCTCAGCTACAGCAGTAGTTAACATTATCCTCAAAGTCATCTGGGTGGGGGAGAAAATCAGCCAGAGAATGTGCTTCTGATTACTGCACACTGGAAAATGCACACGTGTGAATGTCAGATGACAACAATATTAGTATTACCTAAAGTACATTCGCAGGGTGAAACAGCTTGGTCACACTCAGTGTCTAGCTTTACCCGTGTAGAATGGTGTCCCAGTTGGGTGAGATACCGGGTGGCACCTGGTATCCTTGGACCAGCACGAGTCAGAGCAGTCAGGATAAAGTCTCGACTTTATCTATACATTTTTTCACTTAAAAGCATGTGACAAAGTGCAAAGATAAGTTCTAGCAAACCATTTTTTAGACATTTGAATTATTGGTAGCAGGAATGATCTTCATTAGACCAATGTAATATATTACATATGCAAGTATCTTCATATACCAGGCATAGCATCACCTTAATAGTTACCATATGATCAAATAAAATGACCTTTTGTTTGTTACTGTGTTTTTTCCCCATAAAATTAAAAGTAGTTTGGCCAAAACATTGCAATAACACATTGAGTAACAAAAGTCAGATTCCACTAATATCCCAAACTGTAATTTATGGTCAAGGAATCTGGGATGAAAAAATAAAAATAATGAGGCATATTACATTTTGTTTCCAGCAAACTGTATATTTATACTTTTAGCAAACAGCACATCAAATCAACGTTGTACTAACTTTATAAAACAAATGTACAAAAATTACTGTACAGTAAATCTCTTGTATTTATATATACACATCGATGCAAAGCTTTAATTTTTTTCCAAAGTCTTCACCATCTTATCTGTACCATATACACAATCTACGAGGTGTGCTGCAATGTTTTTATACATGCCCGTGAGAAAATGCAAACTCAATACATGTCCAGGAACAAGTGATAACAACCACCACAGCAAAACCAAAGTGCTTTCCAAAGAAAAGGGAAAGTTGGGGCTTGCATATGGAAGCTCTAGAAACATGAACATTTTTTTTGGATGAGAAGATAAATGCACCAAATTATCAATTAAACAATCAGTTTTTGGTCATCAACATAGGCTGACCTCAAATTTGCACACTGTATTACACATTCACATCTCAAAATACACAGCTGTTTTAATCTCCTGAACACAGTTTCAATATCAAAGGAAAAAAATAAAAAGTTTAATGTTTAGTGGAGTTTGGGACTTACAGGCCAGAATTGGATTTCAAATCTGGTCTGGGATTGACTCCTCACTTTGTAACACTGTGCACACATCTAATAATTTCTTCAGAACGTTTTATTCCATCAGACAGCAGATGCTCAGAAGTATATTTTGCCATACCGACAAGAGTCCAAACACGTTGGTATTTTCCTGACAAAAGTTCCCAATATTAAAGAAAAGAAACAGTAGGAGGAAGAATGTATACTTTGATGGAATTAAATTGTGTAAAAAATGAAACTTTTATAATGCAATTTTAAAAGTCCCAATTCAGGTTCTTATTGAGTCAGCCCTGGCTAGATACACTGCAGTGGAATTCCATTTGGTTTCTAAACAGCAAAAAGTAAAAATAAACCAAGCTCCACGGCAGCATTGTAGAAAACTCTGGAGCTAAACTAGGGGTGAAAGTATCATCAGAAGGGAATGGGCAGACAGACTGCTCTTTTCTACTTCCTACATTTCACTCCTGAAGAATTAAAAAAGAAACATTTACAGTAAGTACTTTCAGGTAAGCTTCAAAACCTTGCGTTTTTTTCATTTTCAGAATTCTGTAGGTGAATGAGAAATATTTATGGTGGCTGAAAATCTAGTACAAAAATCACATCTTCCATTTTCACAATGGCACCTTCTAGTCTCCATTAGGAAAACAGGACCCATTAAACTGGTACACGCACCAAAACATTTTGAAAAAGACAAAGCACAAGAGAAGGAACCCTGGTATTGTCAGCTGGATTGCAGTTCCTTCCAAACTTCACGAATATTCACCGATTACCACTAGACATACCACTCCCGACGGGAAATGACAGATCCATCTAGGTGTGAAACCAAGTCATCTTCATTTTCATCGTAGTAGTCATCATTCAGATACTGAGGTACAGTGGGAATTTTTCTATCTTCATAATAATCGACTGGCATTTCCATTCCTTCCATGTACCTGTTATTTATATTGTCTTCATTTCGCCACTCAATTTTGTGTACCTCTTTGGGATAATCTTGGAATAAGTTGTTTGGTTCGAGCTTCCGTTCGCTCTTTTCATAATCAGTGTACGGCTCAATTCGATTTGATGCCAATACATCCATCTGAGAGTCCTTCTGTATATCTATAGTTCCAGTGTACTGCTTTGTGTAGTAGTCCCCTCGGAAAGTACGTCGACGTCTCAGGAAAAACATTGCAATAATGATGACTGCAAGCACGAGAAACAGGGTGCCGCCAACCACACCTCCAATGATGGTTCCTAAGTGTTCACTTTTCATAGATGCCAAGGTCGACGGAGCTACTGGGAGTATTCGAGGTAAAACAGACACACTTGTGATACCACCTGTCGAGTAACTTGGTGGTGCAGTTGTTGACAGTGGGGTTGTAGTAGGAGGATCTAACGGGGATGGGGTAGGGATGGACAGAGACAGAAAAGCATAGATCAATGCATGCTAAACCAGTGAAAAGAATTTGTTGAGAAAGCTAAGCTAATGAACACAAACATCTAATATGGCACAATGACAAATTAATAGTTTCTCATCCTTAAACCCCTATTTAATTAGGTTTCTTTTTTAATAAAATGTTTCTAAATAAATGTGCAGAATATCACAGAGACCTCAATGTTTGACAATTGAGTTAATTTGTTTAATTTATCCCTTAAAATCAAGGTGAAACAATTGTTTGGATATTTATTCGTACATTTTTTCTCAACCAATTAATCTTTTCAGAGGTTGGTAAGACTTAGAAGCAATTTGTAACAAGTCTGTTGCTCTTGATACATTCATGTCACTTCTATGATTTTTTGAATAAACCTTTTCTCTAAACTGTTTATTTGTTTAGTCAGCTGGTTGGTATCTGACACATGCAGAAACCCGTCACAGTGATTAAGAGTATCCAAACTGGACATACGTATGCCATCTACACATAGCAATTTCTCTGCATCTGGAATAGAATGCAAACTCTCTCCCCGGAGGGACGCACCCCTGCTTACCTTATTCTGGAGAGTATTAGGCGCAGGCCGGCAAGAGCCAAAGCTTGAGGACCCCAGAGTGTGTGATGGGGTGTTGCTGGAGTTTAACCTGCTAAACCCACAAGTTTTGCGCTACTTGAACAACTAGGACCACCCAACCCATTGCAGGGTTAAGAGGAGCCGAACAGTAAGAATTCCTGCCCCAGTGCCTGATCTGCCCTCCAAGTCAGACCGACAAGCTAGGCTGGTTGTCCTGTTATTAGCAGTGTCTTGGGAGTATTGCAGGCCACCTGCTTTAGGAATCAAACTATCAAGACTACCACCGAGGGTTGACTCAATTCCAACATTCCAATGACCAGCAGGTCACCCTACAGCCAACCTAGCTTTAAGGAGATCAAGCTTACCTAGTCACTAGATGGGCAAGCACAATTTGAACACTTAATGGATGAAAATCTCTGATAACTGGAAACTGTTTACAGTAACTAAGGTGCAGCAGGAGCAATGCACAGTAGGCTGCACTCTCTAATGCAAGCTGACTTACCAAGACTGCAAAGAAATAGTCAAAGCTTCCATGTGGTTTGGAATTACTTTTTAAATGTACAGCATGTGCAGTGATATTTATTGCCAGATTCTTTTATTTTACTGGAATATCTGGAAAATGACTGTTGGATAACATGCTAAAAATCTGTTAATTGTGGGCTAGTTAGTTAGGTAAAGATTACTGAAGAATAGTAAAAGACAGTAATTTTAGTCTTCCTATGAAGAAGAGTAAGTTATTGGGAGAGCAGGAAAGAATACTGGTCTACAGAGGGGAGAGAGTGGGCCAAGTGACGAAGAGAAATTTGAATTGTATAGAAGAAGCAGTGGAGGAGTGAAAGGAGAACAACAATGCATAAAGGGATGTTTGTAGGCATAAGGGAAATGAGGGCAAAAGAGATTGATGGGTAACATCAAACCAAGTCATGGATATGCAGTTGTGAGATAACCAAAAACAGAGGGTCTCAGTAATGGTTATATAATTCTTGCATTTAAGATAGCACTTTTCATGTCTTCGAGACGTCTCAAAGCGGTTCACAAAATAGACTGTAAAGTGAATTGACTGTATATTTGTTGGCGAAACCCGGCAGCCAATTGCGCACAACAGTGTCCCACAGGATTCAGTGACCAAATTATTATTGTGTTTTTTTTTCTTGAGGGATTATTATCAGGCACGTGGAGCAAGGAAACTTGCCCAAGGTTTCGCCCTACAGGGAATCGAATCCAGGTCTCTCACGTGCGAGGCGCGTGCCTAACCACTGAGCTACAGGACTCCACGGGTTACTGGTGCATCCGGACAACAATAGTTAAAGGGAAGTTGAGATGACCTTATACTTACTAGCTTTGTCTCCAATTTTACTGAGCAACCATAATAATATATGCCATGTATTGTAGATGTTACACAGTTTTGGACTATTTTCAAAATATAGTAGTGCTGCAAGGAATCTGAACCCTTGCAGACACAGCCAGCTGACATGGCTGGGAAAAATATCCTGGACTACAAACCATGCTCCAAAATCTAAGAGATTTCCTACAACTCCTGACTTTGGTGCATAAAGCAATGTGTGAAGGATATAGAAGTAAAAATGTCAAATTGCAGACACAAAGTTCATTAGAATCTCAGTGCCCTGGAATGAATGCCAAGCTGAAAGAAATAGAATTTAAAGGGCAAAAGTCTTCATCACCAGAGATGGAATGACATAACGTCATTAGCAACACAAAAACGCATTGTTGTACAATTTATGTAATGGCACCGAGTATTTAGCCAAGGAAAAAGGATAGTGAATTATTCTGCGTTAAGACAGTGACCTTTTTAGGAAGAAATAAGAAAGGGTGACAAAATACTGCATGAATAGTACAGCGTTTGAACTAAAATGTGGCAGGAGTAGACAGCATTTATTATGCATGAAAAGTAATTACTTGTTTTAATACATCATTCAATTTGCATGCATACAATATTTTGATACAGTCATTTTGTTAGTTTTGAACCTCTAATCTAAATTAAATTTTAAAAAACTTCAATTAAAATTTTACATTTGTAATAGAAGGATGAGAATCCAATAACCGCAAAATAAGGGTAAATAAGCTAATAAATATTACAGGGTTTTAAAAACTAGCTCAACAAAACAAGACAATAGCATTTTATGGTAGTACACTTAATTGGGGTACAAGGCATTTTTTGTAAATACTGTGAGGTACAACATTCTTGATAATCTTTGCACCATACTCATGACTTTCTGTTTAATTACTCAGATATTTCTGAAGGCAAATGTATAGCAGAAAAAACATAGCAAATTGTTTCTGAAAATTATACAATAAGCTGTAACCTACATTGCGCCCATAAATATTCAGAACTCTGGCTTATTTCAGTTGCCAAGGGCATATTTTTTGTTGTACACTGTTAATTTAGAAAAGGTAAAAGCAGAAATTCTTTTCAACACATGTAAATGTGTTTGAAATTATTTGGGTCTAAGCAAAAGAGTCAAGAATCCTGTTGCAAGTACAGCATTTTTAACACATCAATTTGACTTGTTGACTACAAATGGCAGATAGCAGAAATTTAAGGGCATTCTATAATTTTTTTTAAGTTTGTCAAAGGTGGACAACTTGTTTATCCGGGGTTTATAATGCACTAAAAGAAACTTTCAAGATGACATTTCAAGTACAGAATTCAGACAAAATCTCCACCTCATTGATGTAGAAAGCACCATTTTCTTGTCTGACCAGACAAAAAACACTCCTTTGAAGATTAACAGCGGTGAGAACTATAGCATGCAAAGAGTAAAAGCAGGTTTATAAAACTGTGAGGCTAAATGAATTATTCAAGAGTGACTGAATTACTGCATTGCGATGTTGAGTTTTTCTCAAGAGATGAGGGCTGCAGCATTAACCTGTGCTGCTTGTACTTTGTGCATACATACATTTTTCTCTCTTTCCTTTCTTCTATTTCTCCTCCTTCTTTCCCCCAACCACCCCCACCTCAATCCAGGAAACATGTCCTCATTACTTTGTACATGGCACATTTGAAGAATTCACTAAAGAAGTTGTGAAAAGGGTTCTCCAACCATCAGGACTCTACAGTTCACTAATCTTCATTGATACAAAATAAAATGAACCCAGACTCTTCAGATTTGTAATCATAGTATTCAGTTGCCTTAAGTAGAAGATATTTGTTTAATTGCGAGACATTCACCTATTAAGGACTCAAGCAGTTTGAATTTATGGAGCAATGGTTCAAAACCAATTCAGATATCAAGATAATTTTCATCTAAAGCCATTTGACACTAAAGGGCACCTGGATGGTTTGCACAAATACAAGAAAGGGTTCTGCCCAACAAAAAACACAACGCCAACATCTCTGTAATGCTGCTATCAATGGTGCCTGTTGCAAGACTCTCCCATCCTATGCACTTTGTCAGTTTTATTGCCTAAAGTTTAAGGTATCATTGTTCCCTCCTATAATGCAGATGTATTAGAATGATCTTCACAAGGTCTAGACTAGAAAAGTCAAGTCCCTTTCTGGCACAAGACACCTGTTTAATTAGCTTAGCATTAAGCCAATACACTCTGATTGTAGTATCTAGTTTGACAGAGTCAGTTTGCTTGTATGCTTCACGAGAGAACCAGGATTCTTGCCCGTCAAAGGTAAATTCCCAAATAAACTGAATTTGAAAAGCAAAGGTTGAATTAACCAGGGATATGGAAGAGTGATTTACATATGAAGTTCAAGAAGCCCACACAAGTCAATGAAGGAGATATGTGACTTGTGCATGCCAGTTATGTCCTTGGCAAAAGAACATGGAAGGCACATCTCAGAACCAGCAATGAGAAAAGCAACCATCACCACTCAACAGGAGCTGATGACTGAAAGTAACAAAAAATATTCTAAAACCAACATTGCCCTTTACAAATTCCCCTACTATTAATCTGTGACAGTGGAGGATACTGCAATGAAGATATATAATTACTACATGACCGCGAGATACAATAAAAAATTAACACTTTGGATGTTATTCCCAACACGGTTCTCAATGAAATGCAATTTTCAGGACATGAATCTAAGCAATATAATTATAAGTAAAACAGATTGCAGAAACTACTTTAATAAAAAAATAAAGACCACAAGAGAGGTTCAGATTGAAAAAGGGCCCTTCAGCCTATTTTACCATCATTTCTGAATATCAACAACTATCTTCCAATTACAGTACCTCTATTTCTTAAATGAGACCTTAGCTTGAAGATAATGACTTCAAAACAAATCACATTGTGTTCCCAGATGGATTGTGTTCATCTAAGTCAATAAATTTGACATTTACAATAATGCTTAAAGCTGAGATGAACATATTGCTAGAAACCTTTGAAATATTCATCTGCTGTAAAAGCAAAGTTCACCTGATACATTTCAAATATGCAATACATATAAAAGTAATATTACATACACAACATCTACAGTAGAGTAAAACAAAAATTCTGACTAAAACATGGAATTAAGGACTACTCGTTCAATCCATAAAGGGCTGGAAGGTTAGTTGTGCAATTCTGGGCACTCTCAAGCACTTTCATGGTGTAATGAAACAGAAACAGGCCATTCATACTGCACACGAGTCCTACCCTTCTTGTACCCTCTATATTCCTTTATCCCTCACGTGCACATCACATTCTTTTTCTCTTTTGCCCAGAATGTGCACAGTCACTGTACTTTATAGTGTAACCTGTGAAGCGGTTTGAAAGAAATTCCACTAAACTCCTTATTAGACTTACTACTATTGTATATGGACGCCCTATTGTTTCAGACTCACCTATAAGTGGAAACAGCTCATCAACATCCAACTTATCAAAATCTTTTGTGATCTTATTCACCCCTAACAAGCTCTCTCTCAATCATCTCAACTCTGGAGAAAATATGCAATCTGTCCAATCTTTCTTGATACCTGTATCCACTCATTCCTGGGAACATCCTTGTAAATTTATGCTGTCCCCTCTAATTGTACAATACCTTTCCTGTGATATAACCAATTTTACTTATGTTAAGTTGGAGATATCAAACTTGCTCGAATACAGTTCCATTGTTTCCTGAAGCCCTCTGGCAACTATGAGCATAGATGAATGGGCTGAAATTCCAATCAACATTATGTGTAGCAGCTTTAGCAATGTAACTGCTAATGTGATTTCCCCTATTCTTCATGTGCATTGTCAAAAGCATTGTGCATACCAAGCCAGCATTTCAGCCCAAATGAACGTTAGCCGACTATTCAACAAGAAAAGCATTAAAGCTGGGCCTCACCCAATGCACATATTTAAGCCCATTTTCCAAGGAATTGCTGAATAATGGCACCATGACCGATTTTACATGACTAAATCCTGGGATGCAGCTGCTGCACCCAAATGCTGCTTGCTCAGAATATCAACTTAGCAGAGTCAAGAATCTGCAACCTTCTATCCTGAAATGGCTAAGTACCAAACTGGTCATAATGCCGAGATCAAGGAAAGGTTGCTGAGCCATTTGCAGCTATTTACATTCATCACTGGTTGCATAAGAATAAGAAACGCGTTAGCCAATTATGTTGAACCTCGTTCAAAAAAGGGACTGGTTAGTATTAACTATGCAATTTTATTCTGCTATATTTACGCTTGTTTAATCGGCTATACATACATATATAATAAAAAAACTTCCAAATCAAGGAAAGCAAATTCTAAACTATTTTTGTTTTTAAAAAAGCATCACCATTCACAAAAATGGCTATAAGGTCACCACTTTCTGCAGATGCATGGTGTGAATAGGCAGTACCTCCAAATGGGTTTCCTAAACAACTTTCTGCACGAGGGAAATGGCATCTGTGGTCACCTAACAACCAGGAACTCGGAAAGTTTTTCTACTCTAAAGATCTTTAAAAATCGGGAAAAATTTTTAAAGAGAAAATAAATATTATCCATCAAACTTTTTTAAAAAATCAGCATCCCTACTTGTTTTCTACTTAGCACAACAGAGAACTGTTGAGTGCACATTCCTTCCCACAACTTTTAAACATTTGTTCTTATTATGCTGAATCACTTGCTTTACACTAATTCGTCAGTTGGTTTGGTCCAAATTAACAGCATATCACACTTTGGTCAATCCTTGGAAGCTACATCAAATTTCTCACATGGTTTCTCATGACATTCACAGCATTCCTCCAGGTTGTGTTTCATCCCATTTAGTCTCTACCAAATTCAGTCGAAAACAATTCTGACTGGAAAAATGCTGAAAACTAATTTACCCAAATGCAGAAAAATCTTTGGTGCATTCAGAGTACTCTTTCATTCCTTGGTGAAAAAGTATTGGGAGGCAAATCAATGAATCAACAAAGAGCTGGAAATTGCAAAGGTAGGATGGTACATGATCATGTGTACTTGAAGGCCAGTGGACTCAGGCAAATATGGGTATTGGGATGGTGTGGAACTGGTACAGGAGAGAATATGGCTGCAAAGTTTTGGATGAATTGGAAGGTGGAGGTTGGAAGACAGACAAGGAAGAGCGTTGTGAATTTATTTGGATTCCTTAATCCAAATCTCCCAAGCACTGAATGCTCAGTTCATAAAATAGTTTAGGAAACCCATTTTCCCTCTGGCCTGGTAGCTGAGTAAGATTCTCTTACTTAACAAAGATAAACAAAGAAAATGGATTCATGGCAATGTGCATATCTTTTAACAGGAGACATCAAAAAATGATTGGTTACCGACAATAGGACAGACATAGTAAATGTAAGGTCTACAATTGACCTTATGTAAAATAAACAGGGGAAAAACATCTAACCACATACATGTCATGTCTTACAAGGATTTATTCCGAGGTGATTTTCCTTTATAATAATTCTATTGATTTCAACTAAGAGATATTAAATATATATGGATGCACATACAGATTACTGTCCATTTGCAAACCTGAATCTCAAATTATGACATTAAGGCTGAAGTATTATTATATAAAAAGCAAATGAGCTATAAAAAGCAAGTGAACTAGTAAAACCCAGCAACTGCATTTTATAATTGTGTTAACTAACTAACTTGATTTCTAAAGTACTGTATATTTAATGTTCTAAGTGCAATTATCATAGTTATACCTTTCCTTCTTTAATAATAATAATACTTAAGATACAATATAATTGTTGAACCAAATATCCGATTCAGATTTCAATGTTGAATGAATGTTGGACATTGAGAAATAGATGCTTGCTTTTGAAATTGTAAAAAAAAGTTTTCAAGTATATTATAAAAATACAAATCCTGAGAATATCAAATAATCAATTTAGTGTTGGATTAGTTAAGCCACAAAAATATTAAAAGGTAGATTTTCTTAGTTATTGTAACTGAAAAACGTGGAAAGAAAGTACATACCTCTTATCTGGACAACTTTTTGTCTTTTTCTAAGTCCATGGACATTCACTACCTCACAGACATAAATGCCAGAATCATTATGTGTGAGTGGTCGACTGAAAGTCAGAGTGTCATTTTCAATCAGCAAGTCCTCTGGTAACTGATGGTCCAACCTAGATGTTACAAAAGATATATTTATAAAACAATAATGTTGTGAAACCTTTAATAAAGGATCCCAGAAAACAACTACTTACAAAAACAATTACGGCTTCATTTGTCAGCCGTACCTTTTGACCCCATACAACCCATGTTTTAATAAGCAAGTGCTTTTTAAATTCCTAGCAACAGCACAAACCATTCATTCAATGGTCTGCTTCCTTATTTTCCTCTGATGACAGCATCGCATCCCAATGATAAATCCAGACCCAAAAAGGACCACTTTTTCCCCCTTCCCCCATCTCCCCTTTCAACTCCCACCCTTTCTAATTGAAGGGAACGTCAGTTGCCATATTATTATATCTCAGCACAGTAACTTCAGTTGATGATCCTGCAACAGGGAACAGTCCTCAACTGAAAAAGGCAGGTAGGTAAACCTTGTGTCTAAAAAACTCTTCATGTTGAAGCATCTCATCCCAACCCACTCTGAGACCTTAAGATAATTAATTTGTCCTGCTGCTTTCCCACCAGTCA
Organism: Callorhinchus milii; assembly: GCF_018977255.1. Classification (NCBI taxonomy): domain Eukaryota; kingdom Metazoa; phylum Chordata; class Chondrichthyes; order Chimaeriformes; family Callorhinchidae; genus Callorhinchus; species Callorhinchus milii. The sequence goes on from NW_024704745.1 coordinate 24,988,353, forward strand.
TTGGCGCTTCTAATGTGATGGTGAGAGTAGAACTAGTTTACAGAACTTTAAAATGTATTTTACATCCATAGAAGTCTTTAAACTTCTACACGTGTCAATATATTTATATATACTATATTATATACTACACTATATCACTACAGCATGAGCAAATACCCAAAGTTCAACTCTAGGACCATTGTTATTAATAAAATATGCTCCCTAACATACAGCAAACATTGAGCTCCAGGATGTACATAAGTGAAATTGAGGTTCTAGATAGGTTTCAGGGGCTGAAAAACCCTTCAGGGTACTTAAGAGATTCAAGGCAGGAGATTTGTGTAGCAGGGATAGACATCTCCTTGATGTGAAAGGCTTTATGCCAAATGTAAGTTGTATTATGGCTCATAAGGCATCTTCCATTTTAATAATTTTTGTGCAGTTTATTACAACTGTTTGCTGCCACACTTTAGAATACCTGGTCAGCCAACTATTTCACACACGCAGCTTAAAAGTATCCAAAACAAACCACTGGGAATTCCACATTTGTCTGGAATGGAATATGCATTCTATCCCCGAATGGACGCAACCTGCTCAGAATACCTTCAAACCCATTGGGAACTAAATAGGATTGTGCAGCAATTGAGAGTTACATACCTACTCCATATGTAAGTATGAGGTGATGGATTTGCATCAGCTTTACATCTGAGCTGCACATTCACTCGACCCACAAACCAGTTGCCATCATATCCCATCACGGTAACCTCAGGTGCATCTAAAACAAACCAACACCGACAATCAGTTATTATATCCTATTGTTAGCTATTCACTGAAATGATAGATATAATCACTAAAATAATTATCTTGACTCAGGTCTCCAATATTATTATTATTTGAAAAGACTCATAAGCTGATCTCAGTGAGGAAATGCCATAACTGGACTCTGCACCTCTGTTTAGAGGAATAAAATCAACCAGGGTTCACCCTCCAGCATCACTATGCAGTGACCCCTGCTCGATTGGTATGTGGGTTGACGTCAGGTAAAGGCTGATTTGGGCTCAGATACCATGCCCCCTACAATGGAATAATATAGTCCACATCAATGCTCACACGTAAATAACTGCCTTAATATTCGCATCTTCATCTAGGAGTATCCATTTGCTGCAAACTGAATGGTATTTATTGAATGAACCTTCAGAAACTACTACAGTTGCATTTGGTCGTTTTGCACAAACAGTATTTAACTATGTATAGGCCAATTCAATTGGAAAATATATGAAGTGTTATGTGAAGTGTTTTTCAATTTCTTTTAGGGGGATTGGATTTCAACTCTATATAGGTTTTTTTTCCCGCCCCAAAAATAGGAATTATCTGAGCTATCGTGGCATTTTCTCATTTCTGTAACAATACATCTATCGAGCATCAGGGTTCTAACCAGTACGTTTCTGCTAGTGTATTATTTATTTAACTTTAACCCAAGTAATTTTAATTTACAAATCAGTTGATGGAACAGGCCATGTGTCAGACTGAAGCTCTACTTTACCAATATAATCTACAAAACAGATAATGCATGAATCTTATTTAATGATTCAGAAACCAGATAGGTTCTTCAAACTTAAAAGATTCAATAATTACAATGCTTTCAGGATGAGAATTTGACACTATTTTTCATCTCTAGGTGAGTTTTGTGGCTTAAATGTGATGAACTGTTGCACTTAAAGAACAGCATAATGCATCTCTTTTGTCATCATCTGTATAGGATGTCGTCAGATATGTGCAAGAACAATACATAATGAGTGCAACTTTTTGTAAAAGGTTTATTTCTAAATCAAGGAGGAAATGATTAAAGAACCTGACATTGGTATGATCCATCATATTTCTATAAGATTTATACATGACAAACTTGTGATGTGAATACATTTACAAAACAACACACCTTGGCTACTTTCCTAATCAAACATTTCTTTAAATGAACCAAAAGTGTTTGCTCACAGCATGAGGTTCACTTGGTCATTGAAGTCTGCTTCTTGTGTTAAGAATAGATAATGTTAAGAGTTCAATTTGAGAGTCATTTTTCCAAAAATAACTTGGCTTTATCACAACTGTAAATTTTTCCATAATGAGTCTTTGCAGTACTGAGGTCAAAATCTCTTCTTACTGCTGGAGGTTTTTCCTTTTTGGATGCTCAATTGGAGCATTTTATGACAATACCAAAATACTTTTATCTGTCGAAATTTGAAATGGGAGATCTCAATCATTTCTCAAAACTGGGGAAGGGGGGGAAAACAAAGCCTGTTCTTTGACTAATTTGATTCTACCCTTCCAGAATGTTAATGCTACCGTCTTCCCTTCTTAGCAAACAATGGTCCAAAAGAGACTGCAAAACAGAAATTAACATGGTCATTAAGGAAACCAGGTACACCCAGCTTAACCCATAGTACTTTAATCTGGTGGACTTTTCATAAATTTACATTCTTTGCAAGTACTTTTTAAAAAAAGTTTTTAACTAATTAAGGTGCTTTCAGTAACTGCAAAATCAGCCACAATATTTTTCTTAGTTTGTCTTTTCCAAAGATAAGAGTAGTTTAAGCTTGCCAACCAAATACTATCGTTTTGCACCATGCAGTTTCTGTAGTTAATATCGTGGCAAGTACAAAGTAAACTGCAAAAATTGACTTGGACACAAATATGCAGACTAAAAGTTTCTAATGTAGATATGTCAAGTTTAGAGAAATGTTGTGTAATACCAAGAGATACTGCATATTGAAGTTCAACACATGGCTAAATACATTGAATGAAGTAAGGGATTCAGTATCAAGAACCAAAAGATTAATGTTCCAGAAGTTATTTTAGCTTTTGAAGTTTAATTAACACTAAGCCCTATTATTAAAAAAATGTCAACATGCCCCATTCCCCAGGACATTATTCTGTTTTTGTAAGAATGTAGTTGGGTTTGAGTTTGTCACTCCAGCATTCAAAGTTGTTAATTTACTTTTTCTTGCATAAAAGATCACCTTCAGGAGCAATAATCATCTATATGGAAGATCTTTCTTTTCTCCTTGGATTACTTTATGAATGTTAAGAAGCCAAAACATCAGTCAAATCTGCACAATTATACATATCCTGGTTCCCAAGGAAGCCTTGGTTTTAAATTACAAGTTAGAAAGATGTAAAACTGACAAGCAAGATTTCACAATAATTTTACCTACTCTCCCAATTGAGCATGGACCACCAAACAAAAACACCACGCTGAAATAGTCAATATATAGGAAGTTTTAAACATTTTTAGATATGGATTAGTGCAACTAGTTTACTAATCAAAGTTAGCACCCAAATCAAAGCCAATTGCATTCTCAAATGCATGTAAAATGAGGGACTTACATTGAACGTCCAAGATGTGCTGTATTCGAGCAGAACTGTTCAATGTTGGATGCTTTATGACACATGTTATTGGTCTCTTTCTCACAAATCGTGATGGAATGATCTTGAACTTATTAATAACGGTAACAGTTTTGTTTGCAGCAGTGATCTTCGTCTGCTCCTGTTCTCCAATGAGATTAGTTTCCCAAGAAACCACCGCTTCAGGCTTTCCATTGGCTGCTGTGCACACTGCTGCAACTGTCTCATTAGCACCATCCACCAGTGGGTCAGGGCCCCCCGTCACAGTTATTGTTGGCTCAACTATGAAAAGTGACAAGAGAAATTAGTTCATAGCTAAATGCAAACCATAAATTGTTGCTTCATTAGATTTTTGCAGACAACAAACACGGTAAACGCTAATCTAATGATACAATACTTGCATGATGATTCATACTTCAATAATGGAGTTTATTTTTACAGAAGAGACAAACCAACATTGATTCATTCACACACTAGGTTCAGTTCATAGGATATTTTCCAAATGTGTGTCAAGTCTGCTTTTAAAACTTTATGCTCTTGGATGACAAAGTGCTATTGGGCATTGCACGTCATTAATTATGGCTCAACAGTAGAGCACTGAGAGGTGCACTAATCTGCATGGTAGGTGCGGGGGACAGGGGTCAGAGAGGCAGTGTCTGTTAATCAGATCTGGAAAGATGGATTTAGGAAGCACATTATGAAGCTAGTTTCACAGAGTGGTTTGATATTGTGTGTTTTGGTAAAGCCACAAGTGCGCCTTTTTGTGTCAGAGAGGAGCAGAATTTCTGGTATGACCGAGCCAATATTGTGCACCATGAGGTAGACAATGATGTGCCTGGATACTTTTCCCATTCATCTATTCAGATCAACAAACCTAGACCTTGATCCCAGAAGATTCAGTTTTTCAGTGTTATGATGATAACCATGGTGCACAGGATGGGATATGTCTGTGTGAGATGCGTTCTAGCCTGAGCAATCAAAAATCCAGGCTGGCATTTGGTGCAGAATATTAATAAATTTTGGAATTTAATGCCCAATGTCGAAGCTGTATCATGGAATTTATAAGGCAGCTGTTCATATGATTGATAGTCTCAAGCTGAGAGAAGAGTTAGCCAGAGGGAATGGTGATTTCCAATGGAGGGAAAAGCCATTTACTATAGTGAAAGACATATGTTTCCTGGAGTGGAATGTCACTGCGGACAAGAAGAATGTAATAGTTTGTTTCAGAACAAGCTACAACTACAAAAGAGTGGGACAACTGAGAAAACGGCAGCCATGTGCACAATTTTGTCATTTCTCTTTCTTCTAACCCCTCCACTCATGGGATGATGATTACATACTGTTTGCAAATGGAGCAGGAATAAACAAGACAAATCGAGCAATCAAAAGGAGACAAGAATTCATGACTAAAACATAAGTGATGTTGCAAAATTGATCTGAATATTTCTAGGAACCATTTGTTGAAGCTGATTTAATCCCATTCTTTGATGCTGAAAGAAAAGCACCTTTACTGAATTCTGAGCGCAAGATGATGGGTAAGAGGGGAAAAGTCAGAAAGCATTCTGCTCAGTCAAAAATAACAGTGTTACTTACCCAATAATCCTTGCCAAAAATAAAATTCTACATCGCACTTGTTTTTGTAAACATGGAAGTTTTTTTAAAAAAAACACACTCGTCTCTGCAGGGGTTGATACAATCAATACCAGAAAGGAAATAGTCCTTTACGCTACAAAGAATTCAGCAATAAAAGGCATTTCAGACCAATTCATTTAGACTTCCTATTGTTTGGAGAACATATGTTTATCTTGAAACGTGTCAAGAATGTCAGGAATTGTTTACCTAAGACCAAGGAGATTGTTTTGTGTACGAACGTTGAATATTGATTACAACAAAGGAGATTGTTGTGCATTCAATATCATATTGTTCATCCCTCATAATGCCAAGAGATCAAACTTGATCAGTAAAATTACTCTCTCTTTTGTCAATCACATGTAAATTTGTACCGTAGGAAATAATAATAATAATCCTTGCATTTGATATAGCGCTTTTCATGTCTTCTAGACGTCTCAAAGCACTTCACAAAATATACTGCAAAGTGAATTGACTGTATATTTTGTGGGCGAAACACGGCAGCCAATTGCGCACAGCAGTAACCCACAAACAATTGTGAATTGAATGAGCAAATTATTAGATAAACACAAATAGACAAAGCAAACTGTGAGCTGTAGATATAGATGACCCATTTTCAGGTACATGAATGAGAATGGTTAAACATTGGTTGTTGATTTCTGCTTTAGATTAAGCAGGCTCTGTGATTCATGACCAAAAGTATTGTTGCATTGCTTTCAGGGAGTGGAAGGAAGAACTCAAGAAAATTCCCAAAAGAAAATATACAGGAGCTTGTTTATTTAAAAAGAGCGAGTCTGGGTAACATGCTGAAGACTAACTTTGCAGTTTAAAAGTATTCATTTGTGTTTATCTTTTGTAACTAGGCCCATGTTCTAAAGCAAAGATAAAAATGTATTTAGTGCCAATGATAACAATCCTTCTGCCTCACCCCATCTTCATCTTTAAATCCCATCTGAAGACCTACCTCTTTGGCCATGTTTATGCTCACCTCCCCCTTCACTATGTTTGGTGTTCAACTGCATTACTATACAGCACTTCGAGACACTATTCTTCATGAAGGGCGTTTTATAAATGCAACTTGTTGTAGTTCAAAATTAAAATACTGAATAAAATGCAACTTTACACATCGTAAAATAAATCAACCTTGTGTACCAATGGCAGAAAGAATGGAAGAAAATAAATGTAACACATTTGTTTAGCTGTGGCTCTTCTAAGGATCGGGTTGCTTAGCAATTGTTGAAAAAAATAACTTATCATTGGCATTATTCTGTACAGACAAAGTTCCTTGTATTTTAAGGTCCAATTGAAACATGAGCTACCTTTAATATCTTTATACTGGGTCTAATTAATCACTAACCTATTGCAATTACTACTTTTATTAAGCACTAAATCTTAGTCCTTCGTGATTTACCTACTGTAACCACTCAGATGGTTTGAACCCAATATACCAACGCAGCAATTGTGCTGTCGTGGAAAGAAGACAATTTTACACTTGGCTCACATTTCTGAGATGCCACATTAGTCTTTACTGATAGGTAGTCAGTGATAAGATAAGTCAGTGATATCACACATCTCCTCACATCTCCTAACTGTACAATCTTTTAAAAGATGAAGCATACATACCAATCACAGTCACAGTGGTAGTTCCTTGGTAATTTCCCAAGGGAAAAGTAGCCACCTTGCAGACATAGCTTCCAGAATCGGAAAATCCAACATCAGTGATTAAAATAGTAGCATCCATTAAAGATGGGTTTGTGAAATGAACTCTTCTAATATAACTCCCTATGATTGAGATTCCATATTCGGGATTAAACACTGCAACAGTTTCTGTGCTTCCACTTTCTTCCTTCTCCCAGGTCATCTGAGTTACAGTTTCTTTCACAGTAACCAAACACTGCAAGGTTACATTTTTGCCCAAGACTGCAGACACTTTTTGTTTAACAACTGGTTCAGTCAATGCACCTGGAACATGAAAAAGAAAAAAAATAATCAAACATAACAATAGAATTTTTGACAAGCAAAGTCCTCAATTAAGAAAGGTCTAACAACCCCTCAGAAAATACACCATATGGCAAAATACTATGCCATAAAGATCAGAGGGTATCCGATCTGATCCCTGGCTATGGTCAGTTAGCTCATCTTAACCAGGACATTGCTGATACCATGGAAGACACAACTTTGAGGTCCGACAGAATTTTCATGCATATTTTTTTCAGTACAGTTAATGTTTTGTAGAAAGATGCAATACATTGCATCGTGACCAACTTTGGGAACAGTTATAACTTCAAAGAATTATCAGATCAAACTATGAAAACAGAAGTGTGGTAAACTTAGTCTGCCATTTGTGAGAGCAGAACAAGGTTTAAAATTAAAAAGCTTCAAACAGGACTAAAGATTAGAAGAAATCCTCTAATGACAGTTGCTGCTATGTGAATAACTCCTTCAAGAACTGAACCTGAACAGTACTGAAGGATATTGGGATGGGAGAGAGATTGATAAACCACAAGACAGAATGGTTTATATGCTTCTGGGGTAAAGGGAAGGAATGTTTGAAAGGAAAAGAATGAGGCCAGGCCTGAATCTTAAACTGAACGGAAGGAGTTTTAGATCAATATTTAAGCATAGCTTCACCCAGGAGATAATAGTGGGCTGAGGGAAGTCCATAATGTTAGTGGGATTTTCAGTAGGGTGTGTGTAAAAAAAAACAGGCTTGACTGACTTTTCTAGTTTTTATGTCCCTTTTTGATTATCAGACAAGTTTTCTCCTCCCTCCATGTGAAACACCTCCATCCTTTGCCTGAACCACTCATGTTGTGCAATTCAGCAGGAAACTAATTCTCCTAGTGCACGATAGCTGCAGTATTTAACTTATTTTATTTTTTCAATATTATTTTGAATGTCTTTCTGCACCCCAGCTCACACACCCTGTATCATGTTCTTCACTCAGTGGAGAAAGTAAGACGTTTTGAAACCACACCATCCATCATGGAGTCTTGTAGCTCAGTGGCTAGAGCCCTCACTTTGCAAGTGAGAGACCTGGGTTTGATTCCTGGCAGAGTGAAGCCTTGGGCAAGTTTCCTTATTCCACACACCTGATAATAATCCCTCAAAAAAAATAATAAATTGGTCACTTCAATCCATTACTGCTTGTGGGTCAATGCTGTGAGCAATTGGCTGCCGCATTTCGCCCACAAAATATGCAGTCAATTCACTTTACAGTATATTCTGTGAAGCGCTTTGAAACGTCTGGAAGACGTGAAAAACGCTATATCAAATGCAAGGATTATTATTATTATGTAGTTTGGGCTGGGACTGCAGATCAATAGAGGACCAAGGGTAGACGAGAGGGAACTTTCCCTGAAAGTATGAACTTAAATCTATGTAGTAACCCTCAAAGCAAGTGTGTGTTAAATTCCTCTGAAACTGGTTTACATAGGTTTCAGACAAGCTTAGGCAAACCAATGTTCAAATCCAGGATAAGTTGTTTTACTAGTCAGTTTATTTGTTCAGTCACCTTCCATGAATCTGATTACCACTGCAAGTACCCTACCTACATTTTAATACAATGATCAAATTGCAAGAGCCTTCACAAGAATCCTAAATAAGACCAGTAATAAATTGGATTCACCAAATACTTCAGCAAAGCTTGAATGTCCTACCCAGGAGAGTTGCAGTTATTATCCTGACACATGAACCAATCATTTATGATAAACATTATAAACTTAAATGTGAGCCTTTGTAAATATAAATTTGCATACACAAAATCCTGTGTGTACAGGTAGGCCTTCTCAAGAGCACAAATGTGCCATATCCACCTTCTAATCTGCAACAGGTCTTACTAGTACAGGACCCATTCTCTATATAGAATTTCAGTAGAGACCAAAGCCCACTTTTCAGATTTCTCAAAAACTGAAACACACACACACACCCCACACGAAAGAAACATAAGGAAAAGGGAAGAGGACAAACAGCAAGTAAAGGAGAAAAAAATCATTCACAAAGACATTTGTTTACAAATTATACTTATATTCCAGCATTTGTTTCCTATTACCCAACTTTCTTTACCAGTCCTGGGGCTGTCTACTTCAGTTGATGATAAAGTCCATATTGTTCTGAGGAGTCTCCTTTGCTAGTAAGGCACGATCAACATTGTTGTTCGTATTTATGCCTGGATCGCATGATCTGGACAGTGATTGTAGCTGACAAAAGTTCTGTTGTTTAGTAAGAAACGTTCATAAAATCAAAAAAATGTGCTCACAGTTCTGTACCATCATTACAGTTAGTTTAAAGCAGCTGGTGTGAAGCCCAAAAGATATTTATTTTTGCATGCTAGAGCAGAAAATTGAAGTGCATTGCCTAGCTCGATGCTAGCTTGACAAGGTAGTCGAGCCAGGCACTCCAACCATTTATGAGTCATTGCTAAATATGCCAGTCTTGGATGACTTTACTGGATTTAATTTGGAGTTCTCCAGAGGTAGCAGAAGTATGGTTGAGTGGACCACAAAATACCTGATCTGTGGTTATTGCCTCAAGGGGGGGAAAAAATCATGTTGCAAGTTCACATAATACATTCCCTGCAATTATTATACTCTACCACTAAAATCAACCTGCAATACACCCTTGCATTCTGCTAGCCATTATCATTAAAAAAAATTACCATCACCACTTAAGAAGTTCACGGCATGATTCCCGCTAATATATTTCTCTACTTTCAACAATGTAGATGACGCATCATATTTAGTAAGACCTTATTCTCCTTATGTCTAAGATCATTAAATGACTTCATGAAAATAAGTTTAGTTGAGTTTAAATAAAAATAGCATATTCATATTACTGAAGCCACAATGTGACATCGCATTTGGTTAGGAATTCTACAAATGTTGCTTCAATGTAGAAATGTCCATTAGTGATACAGTAGCTGCACTTATGAGTGTATCTGAAACAGTAATTACCTTTCAAAGCAATTTCTACTCCACCTAAAGAGAAAGCTCAGCTATTATGAGAAACTTTTTTAAAAAATGCAATTTAAAACCTTTAAATCTTATAAAACAATCTGGCACATGTGCCACATTTTTAAAATATTAGCATTTTAGAATGCAATTGAACAGATGAACTCTTCAATATTTAACTGAGAAATGACAGTGCAAAAAGGTTTTAAGTAATCAGTTATCAAAGCAGAGTGCAAATAAAGCAGTTCATGGTGAGGTGAGGCTGCTTTGCTATTGTAGATAACAGTGAATCATAACAGAAAGCTAGATAGCCTAACTGAAGATTACAAGACAAAGAAGACGAAGCATTAACATCATTTATCCAGCCTACAAGTCATATTGTTTTTGTGTATGTCCTGCGCCTCAGGACGTTCTCCCAACGTGAAAAGTGGTTTGTGAATGTAAACCTGCTGCTGCTATTTGCTGTTTTTATTACACACTCGTCGGCAATGATAGTTAAGAGGCCAAACCAGTTGAGTGTTCATAATTTATATTAAATAAAAGTACAAATAGCAAGATTATTTTGCTCACAAAATATACAGTGAATCCACTTTGCAATATATTCTATGAAGCGCTTTGAGATGTTTCGAAGAAGTAATAAGGCGCTGTATCAAATGCAAGGATTATTATTATAATAAGATAGAAAATGTAAAGGATTTAAAAATCATCTTCTCTGTACTTTTAAACCTATGATAGAACCACTGATTAAGTAAGTGACCGATATTTGAATGCTGAGTGTGGATCTTGGCATAAGCAAGGTGGAAAATATTAGAAATGTAGGATTAAATGCAGAAAAAATTATTGATAGCGTATTTCATATGAGGTGTATTCCAATCTTCTGCAATGGGAAAGAAGTGGAGTACAACTAAAACAAAATAATGTTCAGAACACAACTAGTTTAGTATCAAAAAAGTCAAATATTTACACACATTCAAACAAGTATTATTGTTTCATGTTAGCTCATGAAACAATCCATTTATACAACTGGCTGATTTTGTGAACCAGCAGATAGTGGTGAAAAACGTTTACCGATAAATTAGTTTGAAACCTCGTACAAAGTTTCTTTTATAAAACAAAGATTGTAGCTTCTCTGTAGCTTTATATCAAATATTACAAATAAACCTGCTCTGTGAATAGGTCATGTTTGCATGTCATTGTGCACTCAGTTTTCACTTCACCTACCAGTAATAGAACAACAACTTGCATTTATATAGCGTCCTTAACGCAGGGTCGTTTCCCAGAGTGCTTGACAGTGGCAGTCTGACCCTGAGCCGGGGGAGAGGGAGGGGGCAGGTGACTGTAAGCACGATCAAAAAGGAAGGTCTTTACGCAGAATTTGAAAGTCGGGCGGGAGGGGCAAGGCAGAGGGATTCAGGGAGAGGGTTCCAGAGCTTCGGGGTGTAGTGGTTGAAGGTACAGCAAACAATGGTGGAGTGGAGGGGACGAGGGACGAACAGGAGCCGAGTGGAGGGAGTAAGCAGATTGGATAGGTAGGGAGGTGCGAGAGTATGAAGGGATTTGAAATCGATCTGCCAGTGGAGCCTGGCAAGGACTGGTGTGATAGGGTTACGGAGTTTTGTGCAAGTGAGAATCCGGGTGGCGAGTTCTGAATTATATTTTGTGTACAGTGGAGCTGGGGAGACCAGCGAGGAGGGCATTGGAATAGTCCAGCCAGGAAGTGACGAAGGCATGGATGAATTTTCAGCTACTTTTGTTGTGAGGTACGGACAGAGGATGTGAAAGCAATCGCCTGGAACACTGTACTAATTACTGCAAAGAGGGCAATAAGAGTAAATGTAATCTTTGCATTTGACATAGCACCTTACCATGTCATGAAACCAACTCAAAACTCCTCATAGGATCATTTGTACTGTGAAGTGTTAGCCACTGCGCATTAAGAAGGTCAATGTGGCAGCCAATTTTTACATAGTGACATCCCACCAGCAGCAATGAAGTGAATGACCAATTTAATGTGGATTGTTTGCTACACTGGAAGAAACTCTCTACCCTTTTTGACTAGTGCATTGGGATCTTTAACTTCCATCCCAACAGGCAGGTGAGATCTCAGTTTAACATCTCATCCAAAACGACAACATCTCAGACAATACAGCACCCCTCCTCGCACTGCACTGAAATGTCAACCAAAACTATGATCTCAAAGTCTTGATGTAGGGTTGAACCCACAACAACTACTTGCATTAATGTAGTGCCCTTTGCACTCTTCTCAACAAACACAACCTTCTGACTCTGAGGCATGAGAGATACCAACTGGGCCAGGGTGTCAATTCATGTCAACAACTAGAACAGCAGTGGTCAGTGAATCAGTCTGAATCATCTGTTCCAAAATCATATCTGGGATCTATCTGCCCCACACATCTCTGAAGAGTACTCGACCCACGACCAATAGCCGAGGAATTCCGTCTAACTGAAAGTTAGCACTAGACAAATGTCCATCAAAATTAGTTAATGCTTTTTATAGTCTAAATGAGTTCTTGAAACTTGGGAGGATTCTTCCCTCTGGATTTGTATAGAGGTACATAAAAGTAGTTTATGTACCTCTGCGCGCATACGCACACTTCAATAAAACACACACAAATCTTCCCGATAGTACTTAAAACGAAGTCGCTTGCCAAGCGTTCCAGAAAAGGTCAGACATAATCCAATAGAACATTGTTCGAGTTGGCCCCTGTTCCAGTACAAAACCCAGCCAAAGCAAGGATTCAAGTCAGTGAAAGTCAAAGCTGCTTGGGTGTTATTAAAAGAATGATATAAAAAAAACGTTGAGATTAAAAACATGCAAATACTTGGAAATCAAAGTATAAAATAACACTCTGGAAAGGTACGGAGGCTTGATTAGTGCTGAGATAGGAAACATTGTGTGAACATTCATCAGAACCCCTTTGATTCTGACTCAAATAAATATAGGATTTTATCACCAAAATAGATGAGCTGGGGTTGTCTGAAACAGCCCAAGGGGTAAAAAATAAATATGACCGCACACAGAGAAGAATAACAGAGCTGATGTTCCCATCTTCAAAACAGCTACTTCAACTTCTTGATTCACATGGTAACCTGGGCTTATAGTCGTAAAGATGTATACTATGATTTTTTTAAAATCATCTCAACAAACCAGGTGAACAAAATACAACTTGAAGTTGCCTCCAATTGGCTTGCAAAACTAAATCCTAGCAGTTCAAATCCTATTATCTATCTCCATTAAGAGAATCTTATCTGAATAGCGACACACCTTGCCTTTATCCAAGTGAATAGATGAGTATCCAACTCTGTAGCATGGAGAACAGTCGGGTACATGCACATATAAACGTGACATCCGTATAAATCCAGCTTCCTGATTTTCCTACAAATTGGAATGGAATTTCAGAAATCTAACCAGTTGCCCTAGTTTCGAATCATAGAGTAACAGAATACAGGGGTGTTCTTGTTACACAAATAAACAGGAAGTCCAAAACCATTTTTTAGGAATCCAAAACAACTTCCATCAATATTTTTTAAAGAATACACAAGATTTCTTTCTGACTCTGTTCCAAGAGACTCTGAGGAATGGAAATATTGCTCCATAACATCGCCCAACTCCGCCACTACCTCACCCCTCAGGCCGTTGAAACTCTTGTTCATGCCTTCATCACCTCCAGGTTCGACTATGCAAACGCCCTGCTTGTCGGCCTTCCCAACTCCTCTCCACAGGCTGTAGATAATCCACAACTCTGCAGCCCGTGTCCTCTCCCACACCAAACTCTGTGACCCCATCTCCCCCATTCTCGCTCGACTCCACTGGCTCCCTATCCTTCAGAGGATCCAGTTCAAGATCCTGGTCCGCACATCCATGGCCTCATCCCATCCTACCTCTGCGACCTCCTAACCCCCTACCAACCCGCCCGCTCCCTCCGCTCAGCCGGCTCCGGCCTGCTCCACTTCCCCCGACCCTCCCTCCCCACCATTGGTGGGAGAGCCTTCAGCCACTCTGGTCCCAACCTCGATCCCCCAGTCACTCCGCCTCGCCCTCTCCTTAGCCTCCTTCAAGTCCTGCCTCAAGACCCTCCTCTTCGACCATGCCATCGGTCACCCCCCTTTCCCCACCCAACCCCAGCTCGGGTCTGAAATGCTGTACACTGTCCAGCGCCTTGGGACGTCCTCCCGACATGAAAGGCGCTAACAAGTGTAATCTTGTTGTTGTTGAAGTGAAGAATTCTCTGCATCCATTTTATTTCACTCTAACTGTGACATTTATTTTTAATAAGCCAGGTTAGTGACTGGGTCGACGTTTTTGTGTTAGATCCTTTTTCATATTTAAAACTTCCTTCAGGCTACAAGTTGCTCACTTCATCCTCACCATTAAATAAAATATCAAACAAACTGATGCTGGACCCAAGCGAGGGCGACAGAAAACAGCAGCCACAAATCACACCATCAACATCCACTTCCAACAATCAAATTGGGATTTGCCTCATGGAGGCAGGCCAGAGTTACCTGTCCACTTTTGGGGATGATAGCCAGATGCAATAGATGTAGATAGGGAGAAAATCTCACTGGAGTTAAAAATAAAGCTTCAAACCAAAAAAACAGTAACTGATCTTATTTCTCTTCCTGTGCATTTTCATTTCCTCCACTGACTGCTCAATTGCATCAATCCTGCCTTGTCTCCACCCAGCTGACAGCTCATATCCTACTGACTGGCCAACACTTAACTAAATTGAGTGATCAGTATCAAATTGTCACCTACTCTTAAAGCAGCAGCTTTAGATTAAAAGAACCAAATTGATTTGCACATATGGCAAATCTTCACAACTAGTTTATATACCCAAACAGTAAAGATTATGGTCACCTCCCTCACTATTAACACACTATAATAATCCTTGCATTTGATATAGCGCCTTATCACATCTTCTTGACGTCTCAAAGCGCTTCACAGAATAGACTGCAAAGTGAATTGACTGTATATTTGTGGGCGAAACGAGAAGATAATTAACATAGACTACTTTTTAAAAAAACAATTTAAATTTGTTTCAATTACTGGCCTTAATTATTGATTCAAAGTATTTTGAAATTGTATATCTGTAGTTGTACTTAGCTTGAGAGTTGCTAAAACTATACATCAAATAGATCCTAATTTGAGAGGGTAATAAGAGTACTAATCTAAGAAATATTACAGTCCATGAAAGGTGTGCTGCAATGTTTGTTTTGTGCATGTAAGCACTTTTATTACAAATTCAATTTGCTTTAGCAGGTCACTGAGAGAATGCCAGTTTTCTCCCCCAATATTTTTACAGTGGTAATAAGAATAGGCAATGCATTTTTTTTCCAGTCTCTAAGACAGTGAAAGCATTATACTCTATTCTAAAACCTCCCTAGCTTCTCTTACAGAAAGCAGAAGCTAATAAAAAAAAGTAATGATTAAACTGGAAAGTTACTACACAGTAAGCTTCCGTGCTAAACTATTCAGTCCTTCTGATAATTTGTTGCATCTATTACCACTATGAGGTGAGCAATTTATTATCTAGACTTTTGTTTTATGAAGTGCAATCCACGCCAAATTGTTTACAGTAATTTAAGGCATAATAAAACTGCCTTTAAATGCTGAACAAATTAAAAATTTACTTTATGAAAGGATCACTGTTGCATTACAGTATAACATAAATAATGGATACCAATAATAATAATCCTTGCATTTGATATAGCGCTTTTCACATCTTCTAGACGTCTCAAAACGCTTCACAGAACAGACTATAAAGTGAATTGACTGTATATTTGTGGGCGAAATGCAGCAGCCAATTGCACACAGCAGTGTCCCACAAACAGTCGTGGATTGAAATGACCAATTTATTATTGTTTTTTTTGAGGGATTAATCGTCACCACTGCAAGAAGTTCCTTTTCCACAGTAGCAAGATAACACCAGGATAAAATCGTTCCTGCTACTCCTTCAATATTTATGCTACGAGATGGATCTCTGTTATAATATACTTCATTCTCAAACACATTCCTCACCGGTCTCCTTAGCTCCACTATCCGAGATCCATTGATCCAAAATTCTGCCACCCACATCCTCACGTACACCAAACTCCATCAGATTCTATTGTTTCCCAATGGAATTACTTCAAGGTCCTCATTCTCACCTATAAATCCCTTCAACCCCTCGCACCTCGCTATCTCTGATTTTATGCTCCCCTAGTCCTCTGCTTGCACCCTCCTTTCAGCAAAATCAGCTGTAAGGCCCTGCCCCTTCTGCGCCACGTCATTAGTTGAGCTGTCGGCTTCTATGCTCTCAACTTTTTGGAACTCCCGCCCTCTATCCCTCTATCTTTATTCTATCTTAAATTCCACCTAAAAACCTACCTCTTTGATGATGTCTGCAGTCTCCTCCCTTGCTCAGCATCGGACAATGTCTATGTGAAACGCTCCTGAGACATTATTCTAAGTGAAGGACATTATTTAAATGTACTGTTGTTATAACATGGATTCACTTATAGCGACTGGGGTGTGGATTCTTGACATTCGCTGACCAAAAAATCCAAAATGCCCATAGAAAGTCAATCAGTTGTCTCACTTAAACACCAGCTTGCTACTTTTACACTGAAAAACGGCCAATGCCTCGGTCATCAGATCGCCGATATAGGCCAGTAAGGGGGAAGCCAGTCGGCTTTCTGTGCACAAGCACAGTGAATGCAGAAGTTCCCGTCGATCAATTGTGCCCTGTTAGAATTTGTGGGATTTTATGCTTCTGTTTACATGTTATCACAAGGCTCTACTGTATAGTTCAAAGTCCACTACACTGCAAACTGATCATTACACTCAAACAATACTATTCCTTTCATCTTTATCAATTCCGGTCATTTATAAGAAATTGTACCACTGCTACAAATTTTACTTGAATCACATGCAAATGTTAATTGATTAATATCTCATAATTGAACTACAATCACAGTGTCACCAATCACAAGGTATTGCTCAGCATTTGGAATTATTTACAAAAGGTTACAAAAGGTTCAATTTTAAATGATTGAATACTAATATGATTTTTAATAAAGAGCTTTGAAAAGCCAAGGGACAAGATTTTAATTCTGCTTAATAACCGGTGCTGAACACCTCATACTGAAAGGCCAATTCCTTAAATGTTATTGACCTAAAAAATTATCTTGTTTGAGTAAAACCAGTAACAAGGACGGCAAAATTACATCTGTACAGCGTCTTTCACTTTGGGAGGACGTCCCAAGGCACTGGACAGTTAATGTTTCGGACCCGAGCTGGTCCCGAGCTCTGCGAAACTCATCCCTCAGTCCGAGCTAGAAGTTGGGATCGGGAAGGGTGGAGGGCAAGGAGGGAAGCAGGGTGATCGAAAGCACGGTCGAAGAGGAGGGTCTTGAGATGGGTCTGGAAGGTGGCAAGGGAGGCGGCGAGGTGTAGGGACTGTAGGATGGAGTTCCAGAGGGTGGGGCAGAGTGGCAGAAGGCCCACCCGCCAATAGTGGGGCAAGTGAGGCAGGGGACATGAAGCAGGCTGGAGCCCGCTGAGCAGAGGGAGCGAGCAGGATGGTAGGGGGTTAGGAGGCTGCAGAGGTAGAGGGGAGCAAGACCGTGGAGGGCTTTGAAGATGAGGACCAGGATCTTGAACTGTGTGATGGGAAGCCAGTGGAGTTGGGCAAGGATGGGGGTGATAGGGTCACGGAGCCTAGTGTGGGAGAGGACGTGGGCTGCAGAGTTCTGGATGATCTGCAGCCTGGGGAGGAAGGAGTTGGGGAAGCCGACAAGCATTGAGTTTGCATAGTCGAGCCTTGATGTAATGAAAGCATGTATGAAAGTATCGGCGGCCTGTGGTGTGAGACAGTTGCAGAGCCGGGCGATGTTGTGGAGGTGGATGAAGGCAGAGTGGATCATGGTGCAGATGTGGGGTAGAAAGGATAGTTGAGCGTCAAACAAGACCCCAAGGTTCCTGACTGGCTTAGCAAGGTGGAGTGTGCAACCATGGATGGTGATGCTGTCAGCGCCTGATGTGAGGAGACACTGATTGGAGCAAATCAGAATAGCATCGGTCTTGTTGACGCTCAATTGAAGAAAATTAGCTCTCATCCAGGACTCGATGTCTAACAGACATTCTAAAATGCTAAGGGAAAGACGCATGTGGCAAGCCCTGTAGCTCTCCTGTTCCCAAGTTGCATCCTGCCTGCCGCCACCCATGTCAATCTCTGCACAAAAAAACCCAGAACATGTTAAAAACTTTAGACAATTAGATGGCAGTAATTACAGATTTAACAAGCTGCTTCCCTTGTGCACAGCACAATTACCATTTCCAGAAAGGCACGTAAACCTATTTAAAAAGTCCAGCCATTTGGTCATAAAGCACATAAAATGCCACTGAGCATATAAAATATAGTTAAAAATGTCAATAAACAATGAAAGGTAATATGTAGTTACACAATAACAAAAAGTATTTTGAGCGAGTGTAAAAAGCTAAAAGCTCCTGTCTTGAAATATAATGCTAAATTCAGTTGTTAGACAAGTTGGCACATACCAACATTACCAAGATGAATAGATAAAAAAATGGCACAAGGAGGAACGTTAGTGCTCCCATAATTAATATAGACATCGGGTACATTTCAGATTTAATCACCTTGCACCTTCAGAGCAGAAGGGAATCTTTCCATTCCAGAGATAGTCTTTGCTCAGTGTACAGTAAACTAATAACTTGACCCTGGCTTAACTTGTCACTACCACTTAAGTCATTAAGCTGTCAATATTCTGGCTCCATTTATTTATGTATTTTTTATATACGCCTAACTCGCCGCTCCAGGTAACTGGTCACTGAGCCCTATTCCCTCAGAGTGACAAGTTATCAGTTTACTGCAGTATGAAAGTTCTGTGAAAACTCCTTCTTTAGTCCACACCAGAGATTATTTTTTTAAAAAAGTGAACATTTCAAGATGTCGTAGCTGCTTTTAAATCACAGAACAGCCTCAAGCAGTGGTTCTCTAACATTACCAGAGGATCCCAGTTTACAATGAGGGGATGAATGCCATAGTGCTAAAAACACAATAGATGTACTGTTTTCCGAGGCTTGTTTCAAACAATGCATTGAATCGTGGGAACTGAAGTCTTGATCCATCGGCGCACAAGCGCTTACCGGCTGCATTGAACTATGCATGCGCAGTCTTCCATTTGAAACAAGCACTGAAAACAAGGTCTTGACTCATCACCATAATTGCATTTACAAGCTGTTTTGATGAAGTACAGAATGCGCAGTACAGTGACTCAGTTGAAACAAGCGTGGATGGAAAACAAAGGTTCTTGTTTACTGTTATGTGTTTACTGTTATGTCTTATAAAATCCAATTTATACAAGTTTGTCTGTAACTGATACTTTGCCCAAGTCAATAAATGTTATGGTCCCAGCTGATACAATTTATACAAGTTTTACTACAATTCACATAATCCATACAGATGGGTAAAGGAAAAACAAATGGATTTAAATGTAATAAAATGCAACATAACATTAATTAGCACAAAAAATAGCAAAGCATAGATATACAATGGAAATATTACAAAGGGTGGTAAATTTATGGTGTTGATTTATGATTTACTGAAAGATTTCAGTCAATGCGAGACTGTAAGCATGTGTGCTTCAATGCAGCCAATAAATAATGTAAATCACAAGGGAAATCAGGGTACATGATTAATTACATTATCATAGCAAAAAAAGATAAGAAATCAAGTTGTATTTGAATACTGCATACAATCTTACCACCCTACCTTAATGTAGGGAAATCAAAGGGCAATGATGTGTTGCCGAGGGCTCAGAAAATAGCAAACTTTATGCATTCAAACTCAAATGTATTCAAATGCAGAGCTGTAAAGCACTGCTTCCATTCTTCAAAAATAAGAAGCATTAGTTTCCAGTTAAGACTTTAGTTAAAATTTTATCAACAGGATTGAAATATTTAAAATCCTACATGTGATTATATAGGAGACAAATTTCAGAATAGCGATAATGGACAGTATCCCTCCATTCCAACCAACCATTGAAAGGTTCTGTCCCACTCAAACAGCATGAGTCATATTGCTGCATGTGAATGATAAACAATGAAAAACATAGGTCTGGAGATATGACCTGTCAAAGATGCATTTTCATTCTAGGTTTCTTATGTTATGAATACTGACATTTGATTTCAAAAATCTCAAAAATTGAGATTGAAAGAATAAATTGAAACAATATTTTTCAAGGAAAGATTTCAAAAAACAGTCCAACTTAGAACCTAGTCACCCAAATTGGTTCTCCCTCAATAATAATAAATCTTGCATTTGATATAGCACCTTTCATGCCAGGACGACATCGCAAAGTGCTTCAAGATTTTACTATGATGGTGGTGACTATTTTGCAGACTGAATTCAGCATATACAGAAGGCATTTTCATGCAACTTCAGAAGCAGAAAATTACTTTATTGCAAAGCTAATCCTACTTCTCTTCAATGGCTCTAGTGTTTTATCACCTGGAAAAGCTGACAATCACAGCAGCAGAAGGTGGGTTTCATTTAAAGTTTAACCATACACAATGTTATAGTGCAAAGTTGTGCCAAACAATGTAAAAAGCTACAGCTGTCGTACAGTATAATTCAAAATATATTGAATGTGGAAATCAATTAAGAGCAAACTGCTATTTTATTTGCCTCCTCAAATTATTTCTGGTAAAGTGGAAGAATTGATTGCATGCTGTAGCAATAGTATTCAGAATAAATTACAAGTTTGTGTGTGTGTGGGTAGGTGAGTGTGTGTGTGTCTGCGGGGGGATTGGGGGAAAAAAAATTCCATAGTCAGTAATTCTGTGCGCAATAACACTCAACAATACTAGTTTCACAGTGTTTTCCATCTCCTTTCAGAATGAGATCCTTCCACAACTGGATGTGTGCCAGGCTTTCCATTTCAATGGTGGACAGAAAATATATGCTCAAGGGGGGGTCACTGTAATATGCATAAAAATACCTTACAAATTTCATCAGATTTCCAGTCAACCTTATCATTTATGACCACACTCCAAACTTCCTGTCATGTTACTCCATTCAGTAATCTCATATTACTCTATTACAGAAAAACTATTATAAAACTATTCTTTTCAAACTCCATTAATATAAGTTAGTGTCCCCAGAACCACAACAATTTAAGCCCTTGATTTTTTTTCACCCGGTGCAGTGGACTGCATTCCCGATTGAATACCATGCAGCATTGTGATGTCTCAGATTTCTACAAGCGAAAGCAACAGTGAAACCATAGTTAAAGGTTACAATGGCAAAGAATTTGTAACAATATAGAGCTCTTTCCCTCCTCGCTGGTTGAAAAGGGACCATTTTTTGACAGTATTTTGAAGGCTCTCCAGAGAAGAACTAATTAAAGTGTTAAGCAGGTGTGGGAAAAGCAATTCAAAGTCTTACAAATTCAAATCTAAACTCAATAAACACCAGGGGATGTTTAAATGAGAATGCCATCTTCGTCATGTCTTGTAATTGAAGTGGTCCTTGGTACAACATCAACTGCAGGTCTCAAATAGAGGCACCTTATCAAACGGGGCATTGATGTCTGGCTCCAAGAGAGTTGCACTATGATGTGTGAAACAAGACAAAAATCTAAATGTTTCATTTAACTCTCCCACAGGCAAAAAAAACATTTTTCAGAACTGAAAATCACCTTGTGTTTTCACCTGTTATTGACATTCTAGTGTACTCTCTGTTGTGAGGTTGAAGAAAACTAACTGATCATTGAACTTTTTCATCTTTCTAATATTTTCAGTGTCACCACAAAACCATCTTTAAATTCTGAGTCATTTAATGACCCTTTCAGTTAATTTTGATCAAACATTTTCAGGCTCCTGCGCTTATTGAAATCGATTATCCTGTGCATTTTTCTAAACACTGGAAGCAACCCAGATACCAGTCTTTGCCTTAAACCTGCCCATCCTTCCCCTAACTTCTATCCATACCATTTGTCAACATATCCGATAACAAAACTGGATTAATTCCCTTCCTTACTGGTCCTCAATTTGATTTTTCTTACTTTTGCTTCCAGTAAGAGAGGCCTTATTGATGTAATCTCTGCAAAGTGCATTATCCATAGAGGTGAAAAATGCACGTAATGCAGCATACATTGAGTATGGACTTCACTTCATGTTATTATACACACACCGTACATATGTATCTGATAGGATCTGAAGTCTTTCTAAAAATAAACCATTTGCACCACCGCCAACATAAACTGTGCCTGCACCATGTGGTGGGCACCACATGCTGTTTTACTTTCTTGAAATCATCAGTCCGCCACGGGCATCCTTCATGCACTTCTACTAATGAAAGGTTGCATCCCATCCCATTAAATCAAAAGGTTAAAATACATTTGTTGCTCAAATGCAATTCTGATCTGATCAGTCACAAATTCACAGGGCAATATCTAGAAAGTAAGATAACTGGCCAAATGTACTGGTCAATCCTTAACCATGTTTCCAGAAAAAGAATAAACTACAATAGTAGCTATAGTTAACTCCTCCATTCTCTTTACACCTGTTCACAATAAGTCAATTTTGCGTTGAATTTGCATTTTTTAAAAATTGCAACACTTGCAATTAAAAAAAATAAAATATAGCTTAACTATTCTTTAAACCAAATTCCATGATCTGGAACAAATATTTTCTGAAAGATCCCAAAGAAAAAATATTTTCTTGTCACATAAATCTTATAGAGCTTAGAAGGTATTATAAAGAGGATTGGTACATTTGCTGTCTCTGCACTTTAATTGTACATCACCTTCTCTCTATTCAAACAAGCTCCTCCTTCTGTCCTGCCTTAAAGCCTTACAAACACAACATACGTTGTCATTATGAAGGACCAGTGTGTAAATTTATGGGTATCAGTGCAGAGATGTGAACATTCGATATTTCTCATGATCAGTTCGGATGAAGAAGATCCTTCGGTCCATTTGATCTCATGCTCATCTCATTCTCCTAATCTCCTAACAGATCAAGCTGTTTTTCTTAATAGTTCAGTGTCCTGGCCTCAACCACCTTTCCAGGTAACCTGTTCGTCATTCATTAGGCTGCGAGTAAAGAAATATTTCCTCACTCTTGCCCTAAAATTGGCCTTTGCAACTCTAAATCTATGTTCTCTTGCTCTAGTACCAAGATGCATCTGAACATATTGTGCTAGTTTACATTCTCAAACCCATTTAAAAACTTGGGACACCTCTACAAGTCCCCTTCTCAGATATTTTCTTATCGCATAACTCTTTGCAAATAAATTATAAAGAGGATCAGTATATTTGAAAGGTTACAACCCATCTAATTAAATCAGAAAGTTAAAATACATTTGTTGCTCACATCCAATTCTGATCCAATCAGTCACAAATTCAAAGGGCAATATCTAGAAAGGAAGATAACTAGCCAACTATACTCATCAATTCTCAACCATGCTTACACAAATAGTATAAATATTACAATACAATAGCTTTGAAGACTGAAGAATCTTAGCTTGTCTCCTAAACTGGGGATCATCCTTGTTGCTCTCCTCTGCACTGCCTCCAGTCTAGGATTTGGGCATCCCCTTATGCTGTGATGACTACAACAACAACAACAAGATTGCATTTATAGAGCGCCTTTCACGTCGGGAGGACTTCCCAAGGCGCTGGACAGTTGGGTCGGGACCCGAGCAGGGGGGAAATGATCAGGGTGAGGGGAGGGAAGGGAGGGAGCGAGGAGGGGGTAGAGAGTTGAGAGGGGAGGTGAAGGCACGGTTGAAGAGAAGTGACTAAAATTTGCATGGGTGACTAAAATTTACTATAGATGCAGTCTGACCAGAGATCTATTTAGCTTGAGAATGACTTCTGGTGATCTGAACTCAATTGATTTGGCAATATAGTCCAGCATCCATATGAGCCTGGCTCAGTAGGTAGCACTCTCAATTCAAACCCCATCCTAGAACTTGGAGCTCATATACTTTAAGCTGACACTCCAATGCAGTGCTGGGGGTGTGCTGTATTGTTGGAGATGCGGTCCTTCAGATGAGACCTTAAACCAAGGCCCCATCTGCCTGTTCAGGTGGACATTAAACATGGCACTATTCGAAAACAGAAGGGAGTTTCTCCCTATCTAGCAATTCCACAAATAAAATTTGGTCATTCACTTCACAGCTGTCTGTGGGACATTGATGTGTGCAAATTACCTGCTGTGGTTACCCATATATCAGTCACTACACTTCAATACAGTAAACCCTGTGATGCGCTGTGAATGTCCTCCCGACGTGAAAGACACAACACCAAATGTAAGGATTATTATTTATCTAGCACCTGTGTACCTTGTTATTGCTGCCTCACTGTTACGACATGTTGAGCGATGAGTCAACTAACACCCCTTGATTTCTTTCAACTTGCACTTTGCAATTCTGTCTTATCCTGGGAGGATGTGTGGTGTGCATTTCATTTTTTTGTAAGACAAGGTAAACTACTGCAAGCTGAATAAAATGATAATTTCAGTTTTGGAAGAAACTTTCATAGGACTTTGAAATCTGGAGCAGGCTCCAATGTAGTAGTTTGTGCAAATAGCATCCATTTATTCAAAATAAATTTATACAGATTTCTTAAGGAAAAGAGGATCAGTAGCTAAAACCTGGGAGCTTAATTGCCATATATCATGACGTGATTCAAACCCTTCCTGTTATGTTTTCAGTGCTGATTCAATATGATTTTCTTATTGAATTGGCACTATCACATACAAAGTTATTCACGCCTTTACCTCCCTATTTGACTTCTCAATCACACTTCTCTCCAGTCTCCTTACTTCCAACATCCACAAGCTCCAGCACATACAAAACTCCATCACCCTCATCCTCACATTCATCTGTCTATGTGGAGTCCTGTAGCTCAGTGGTTAGAGCACTCGCTTTGCAAGCGAGAGACCTGAGTTCAATTCCAGGCAGGGCGAAACCTTGGGCAAGTTTCCTTACTCCACACGCCTAATAATAATCCCTCCAAAACCAAAAACAATAATAAAAATTGGTCATTTTCAATCTACGACTGTTTGTGGGACATTTCTGTGCGCAATTGGCTGCCGCGTTCGCTCACAAATATATAGTCAATTCACTTTACAGTGTGTTCTGTGAAGCTCTTTGGGATGTCCTCCTGACGTGAAAAGCGCTATATCAAATGCAAGGATTATTATTATTATTATGGGACATGTCCATCATCCCAGGCTCTACTTTGCTCACTGCCTCCAATCTAATCAATTTCAAAGTCCTTACCTATAAATGCTTTCACACCCTAGCACCAACTTATCTTTGCGATCTTCTACCCCACTCTTTTGTTTGGACCTTCACTCAGTAAACTCAAGTCTGCTGTTTGGCCCCTGCTCCACTATTGGTGGCCAAGCCCTCAGTAACTTTGTGCCCAATCTCTAGAACTCTCTCCCTTTACCCCTCCATGTTGTCCCCTCTGTGTGTATTTAAATCCCACCTAAAAGCCTATCTATTTGACTCTTTGATCACATCTATGACCATCTGTCAGCCTTTGCTGAGCATGATGCACAATCTCTGTGCATCATTCCAAGATGTTATCCTATGTGAAGAATGCTATATAAAAGCAAGTTGCTGCAACAGAGGTAGTATAACTATGAGTTCAAAATGACTAGCGTTTTGAAAAAGTGCTAATGCTACTCCTTACCCTGTAACATACACCTAATTATTGCCATCAAACCACCACAAATAATAAAGCCAAATAACAGACTGGTTCAAAGGCAAGAGGTTTTGGGGCTTTGACTCTGAGATTCAATCAAAGAAGGGTTCCAGCACATTAAGTTAACCAATCTAGTGTTACATAAATACAAAAAGCTAGTGCCATAAATTGTGATTATAAATGCACAAAATATCTGGACACATAGGCACTTGCAAAATCTACCATTTGGTGACCATGACATAATGGCAAGGGGCCATGGTATTTTCAATTGTAAATCTACGTTAATTACTTTCTCTCAAACTGCTTGAATTTTGTTAGCACCAAGAACAGGAACAGACTGAGCCCACAAAGCCTGATAGGCAATAACAAGTGTCCTCTGTGTCACTCCTTTGTGCCTAACATTTAATGAATAACTTGGATCCCTTGAACTGAGGGCACGAGTATTTTATACTAATTGTTGCTTCATGGGTTGGTGCCAAAATGTAATAGTTTGGAAAAGGATGAAACAAAGGGCTTGAAGTCTTTGTTCCCTCACATCATTCTTGGCAAACTGCATTCATAATAAATCCGTTAAGAGGTTTTTACTTCAGTGCGTTGTATATGCTGGTCCAGGATCTACCAGTGTCAAAAACGTCATGGACACATTGTATTAACTGGCATTGATGCATTGCTCAATTTCTAAAACTAGAGCTGAAACATTTCAGTGATATCTGAATAATCACAAGTTTTAGGGTTTTGTTCTTACCACTGACTACTCCACTCCCTTTTTTTAATTTTACAATCTCTTCCCATTCAGCTCCTGTTAACCCTGTAAGCCAAAGCCCTTAAGGGGTAGGGTGGCCCTAGCCGGACAAGCAACACAAAAATGCCAGACAGTGCTTTCAATGGCAATCTAAACAGTTTTGACTGATTAAACTCCAGCAGTACCCACATACTCTGGAGCCCTCAAGCCTGGACTCCTTCCATGCTGTGCCTAATACTTTATGGAGTCCTGTAGTTCAGTGGTTAGAGCACTCGCCTTGCAAGCGAGACACCTGGGTTCAATTCCAGGCAGGGCGAAACCTTGGGCAAGTTTCCTTACTTCACACGCCTAATAATAATCCCTCCAAAACGAAACAA
Source organism: Callorhinchus milii (assembly GCF_018977255.1). Lineage (NCBI taxonomy): Eukaryota > Metazoa > Chordata > Chondrichthyes > Chimaeriformes > Callorhinchidae > Callorhinchus > Callorhinchus milii. Next base: position 25,015,175 of record NW_024704745.1, read on the forward strand.
TAATAAATTGGTCATTTTCAATCCACGACTGTTTGTGGGATACTGCTGTGCCCCATTGGCTGCTGCATTTCACCCACAAATATACAGTCAATTCACTTTACAGCATATTCTGTGAAGTGCTTTGAGATGTTTAGAAGACGTGAAAAGCGCTGTATCAAATGCAAGGATTATTATTATTACTTTCTAGAATTAGGGAAGCAGAGTGCATGGAGGGAGGAATGGATAATTTTGGAAAGCAGAGTGCCTGGAGGGAAGGGAAATTTCTGGTTTGGATACTCGAAGTGTAGTGATGGATTTCTGCATATGTTTGACACACAACTTATCCCTCCAAATTTTTTTTATTTTTAATGAAGGTACCGACGTGTGCTGGGTAAAGTTCTACAAGTATCAGTAGCCAGCCTGCAGGTTATCCAATGGGCCATTCTTAATGTGCAAGTATGGAGTTGGACAGTAAGTGGAGATGGAAGATAGGAGATGGGCTTTAGAACGGCAACTGATCTTGTGCTTCCCACATATCAAAGTGTTTCAACGTTGAACATCTACCTGAACAAGCAGATGTTTCACCTGAAGGATGCCACCTCTAATCATGCAGTACTCTGATGCTCTGCATTTGAGTGTCACTATGACCTTAAAGTCCAGTGTTAGTCATGAACCCACAACCTTTTGACCCAACTGAGCCAAGCTGACTCATGCATCAGTCATGAACTATGAAAATGAGTAACACAAAATTTAGTCCTTCGGTAATTACCTACAGTAAAGCACCAAATCCAGTAAGCACGATTGATTTCCAACATAAAAATCCTGCTGAAAATTATTTTCCAATTATAGACAATTTCACATCACACATAGCAACAACAACAACAACAAGATTCCATTTATAAAGCGCCTTTCACGTCAGGAGGACATCCCAAGGCGCTGCACAGTTGGGTCATGACCCGAGCAGGGGGGAAATGGTCAGGGTGAGGGGAGGGATGGGAGGGAGCGAGGAGGGGGGAAATGGTCAGGGTGAGGGGAGGGATGGGAGGGAGCGAGAAGGGGGAAGAGAGTCGAGAGGGAAGCTGAAGGCACAGTCAAAGAGAAAGGTCTTGAGACCGGCCTTGAAGGAGGAGAGGGAGGAAGCAAGGCGAAGGCACTGGGGGATAGAGTTCCAGAGCCTCGGGGCTGAGAGGCTGAAGGCCCGACCACCAATGGTAGGGCGATTGGGGCGGGGGACGTGGAGCAGACTGGAGCCGGAGGAACGGAGGGTACGGGCGGGTAGGTAGGGGGATAGTAGGTTGGAGAGGTAGGAGGGAGCAAGGCCGTGAATGGCCTTGTAGGTGAGGATGAGGATCTTGAAATCAATCCTCTGGGGATGGGGAGCCAGTGGAGGCGAGTGAGGGTGGGAGTGATGTGGTCCCGAAGCCTGGTGCGGGACAGTACACGAGCTGCAGAGTTCTGAATGACCTGCAGCTTGTGGAGGGAGGTGCCGGGAAGGCCGGCGAGGAGAGAGTTCCCATAGTCCAGCCTTGAGGTGACAAAGGCGTGAACCAGGGTTTCAGCAGCGTGAGGGCTGAGGTAATGGCGTAGTCTGGCGATGTTCCGGAGAACATGAAATATGAAATATATGAAATTATAGGATTTGAATTGCATCAATGTCTTGGATTTCCAGAATGCACATTATGCCTTACCTCACAAATAGTTCAGTGGAAATTAATTGAGACCTCCAGCCTGAATAAGCCAAGTAATCCAAAACAGTTTGTGACAACCCTCAAAAGAACCAGTTTTCACTTTCCAGTCTGGTGAGAGAATATCCTGCTTTAAGTCCCACACAACTTTCAAGGGAAGACATAGAATGTAGTCGACATTCAAGTTGAAGGTCACATTCAAATTTTGCATTGCTCTACAGCAGGCTCAATACAATACAATATGCAATGAAATATATATATATGTAACCTATATGTGATATATAATTGAGAACCCCCTCACTGAGAAAAACATTTAAGAATGCTGATCCTCTCCCAAACCCCCACCCCCACCTCCAATGATTCATCTGATCTCAATTTACTCAGAAACATCTTAAACCGTCAGTCTTACTCCAGGGGAATGGTTAGTGTAGATTTAATAACAGTGTATTATTGCCTGCTCAGGAAAAAGTCATTCTGTAAACATTTGTATCAAATTACTTACAGTGGCAGTAAAAGTAGGTGCAAACTACAATTCCAAAAAAGTATGCTAAAACAAACAGCTTCATATCAGCACAGGTTAGCCGTTTGGAGTCTGCCTGTATCAGGAGCTCTACAGGATCAACAACCGCTCAATGCTTAATTGGACAATCAAAAAAGAATACTCATCTATCAAATGTACATAGAGGACTGCTGAAAAGCTGGCATTCACATATCAAAATGGAAACACTGTCCACACAAAATTAATTTAAAATCTGCTTGAATGAGAATCATGAATTACTTCTTTACCAAAATGATAGCAGCAACCGACAATGTCAAGTGTGACTTAAATACTTAAACACCCGGGGGAAAGGAAAAACCAGTGTTCACAGAGCGATTTGTAATATGGAAAAAAACAAAACCTGTCAATCATAAAAATACCAGAGTTCTGCACATCATGAGTGGTCTGCAAAACAAATTAACCCTCAAGTAGCTCCCAAAATACCCAGTTAACAGCAGTAAAAATGTAACTTTTGACTTAAGGATAAACTAAATCTTCCTGGCTAAATCCACAAAAGTTGGTTAGGTCCCCCTGGTTTAGACAACTTGTTGCTCTATCCCTCGTCACTAATCCCAGAATAGGCCTGATGTTGTGCTTTATACTCTCCAACAGGATTTCCTCCAAACACATTCTGCCAGTTAAAGCCAAGCCGACCTTGGCGGCTTCACTCCAAGGTCGGCTATGTACACTTCTTCCAGATGTTGCAGTGCAGGAGATTCTCCACTAATTCCATGGACTGATCTTTGTCTTTAAAATATTGGCCAGAGCAGGAGTCTGAATACCAAATGGTGTGACCTCCAGGTCTAGCATGCATGACGTCCCAATCTTATTCTCTGCATTGATCCTGGGCAAAACTACCCAAACATCCAGCCATCTGAACTGAAGGTCAAGAACAATCGGACTGAGTGTCCTGGGCAGAATCTTTGCTGTGATGAGGTAACGCAGTGAACCTGTATGAATGGTCAAGCTTGCCTGATATAATAATTCCTTCAAAGTACATAAAAATAATTTGGTCACTCAATCCACGACTGTTTGTGGGACACTGCTGTACGCAATTGGTTGCGACGTTTCGCCCACAAAGTATACAGTCAATTCACTTTACAGTATATTCTGTGAAGCACTTCGAGAAGTTTCAAAGACATGATAAAGCGCTATATCAAATGCAAGGATTACTATTTATTAGTATTTCCACAGTCACAGACACACCTGCATGCAAAAGGATGTTTTACAGGACAAGCACCCCAAACACACATCCATAGTTCAAGGAACATGACCTTCAGAAAATCTGCAACAATGGCTGAACCTTTGGGTGGCTACACCCAGGATCTCAGGCACATGCTGGAAATGAACATGCTGAACAGCCAGATGTTTAAACTAATATCGAGTCCAGAGGTAGTGAGTGCACAATCATCAAGTCCCACTGTGCCAATTTTCAAAACGAATCTTGGAAGAGTTCAGCTTTTGGGGTTGATTTCCTGGATGTTACATTAGGGCAGCAATTGTTACAGCAAGCTTCTGTATTAATACATGGTACTTATTATTATTAGCAATTATTGTTATTACATTAGGGCAGCAATTGACACAGCAAGCTCCTGTACTAATACATGGATATAGCCCACTCCAGAACCAGAGGCAACTCAGAGTCTCTCACTGAGAGGTGCTGCCAACACAGACCTCAAGTAAATGCACTGAAGATGCCATGAAGTGGACAAAGGAAACTTGTCTATTTAGGGGAATTTATTTTAATAAAAATATTTAAGGGAAACTACCCAAGATGTGGCTCCCAAACTGCCATGCATCACAAGAGACAAAATAATCAGGACAAAGTCAGAGCATACAGAGCTCTTTTAGAATCTTGCTTGTTGTTTTGGAGACTTTTGTTCTGTACCAGAATAGCAAGATTAAGTCGAGTGGCAAAATAATACAGCCAATCAGTCAATTCGGACAGGTTGGCTAAGAACCACTTTGGTTTTTTTCAGAAAGAGGCAATAGATTTTCACCCACTCTATACCATTAATGAAGATAAAAAAAACGTACAGCATTTAACCTGGTTTTCACTTATGCTAAAAGTATTTGAAAACCCAATGTAATTGCTTGTACTTTTAGCTTTCCCTTCAGGCTGCTCTGTTTCCAGTGAGATTTTGAAATCCCTTCTGGATTATCCTTTAGAAAATTGTTGAAACTGCTCTCCGATGACCTTCTGGTCAATTGCAGTTGCCAATTACTTCTTATTCATTTCTACTCAAATTGGTTCTGCCAGCTCTATAATTTTGCTCAACTGTTTTTCTTTCCAGAACAATTACAACCAACTAAAATGCAAGCAGATTTGTTTTAATGACGTTTGTTTCCCAAGGTCTGAAAATTGCTAAAAAGACAATGTCCCAAAGTACCATTAAAAAAATGTTTATCCTGTAGAAGCTTTGTCCAAAGTACACAAACAAATCTAAAATCAAGCTATTCACTGTTGCCTGACTACATTTAATAGCTTTGAAATTAATCCAAGTACAAAATGTAGGATACTGGAGGTACACGCATTATTACACATCTGTGGGGGTAGACAATCTCAGCAACTATGTTTTCAGGATTCAGACAGTCTCAAATGGTCTCAGTAAGTAGTATCACCCATTTTTTGGGTATCACAAGTTAACACATTCAAATCTCTCCAAAGAGCCCACCCTACCCTAGCTCTGCGACTTTCTGCAAACCTACCAACCCAACACTCGCTCCGTGCAGTGACGTGCTTCACGTCCCCTGCTCGATTCACTCCATCATCGGTGGGTGAGCTTTCAAACATTCTGTTTCCACTCTCTGTAACTCCATCCTGGGGTTCCCTCTGACTTTTCCCCTCCCACCCCACTTTTAAAGCCCAACTGAAGATTTACCTCTTTCACTACACTTGAGTATCTTTCCCCCTCCCACCATGCTCCTCGACAGCCCCACCACCACCTTCCCATCCCAGCTCAGATGCCCAGCAGGCTGTTTAATGCACTTTGAGACATCATCATCATATTATTATTATTATCATCATCCCAACATGAAAGGCACTATATAAATGTAAATTGTATTGTGCTGTATCAATGACCAGTTGCAGAGGACGAGGGCTAGGGATGGAAATATGGCATCAACATAATTGCACAACATTTCTTCTTTGTAAAGACAAAGGGGTCAGGAAGGAATAAGGAAAAATCTGTAAAAGGGATTTCTCCACAAAAGATTTTTTTTTGCCAGTTGACTGAATTGAGACAATATCACTGGCTTAAAAGTTGCAATTTTTTTCTTTTTTAAAAACATTGTGGTTAACCAGTTTTTGCTTGGATTGAGTGGGTGCCACAGGGACAACTGAGGTAACAGAACGATTTATAAATAGACATTTAGGATCATAAAGGCTAGTGCAACTAAATGACTCAACATATGTAAGAACACCTTTCACCACATTTGAAATCCATTCAAATATTCTGGATTCTTTCTGGTGCGAGTAACCCTTTCCCTGCAAATTTAGTGGAGTCCTGGAGCATACTGTTAGAGCGCTTGCCTAGCAAGAGAGAGGACCTGGGTTCGATTCTCAGGTGAGACAAGTTTCCTTACTCCACAAACCTCTGTTCACCTATTAGTAAGTGGGAACCCAGTTGTTAGTTGATTGGAGGATCACCTTTCCTGGGGTAAGAACCCCTTCAAAAATAAAATAAAAACTAATAATAATTTGGTCACTCAATCCACGATGGTTTATGGGACACTGCTGTGCACAATTGGCTGCTGCATTTCGCTCACAAAATAAACAACATTTGTAAAGCGCCTTGGGACATCCTCCCGACGTGAAAGGCGCTATATAAATGTAATTTTGTTGTTGTTCACATCGGGAGGACATCCCAAGGCACTGGACAGACAGAGTTATGGACCCAAGCTGGGGGTCGGGGAGGGTGGAGGGCGGTGGGGGGGGGAAGTAGGGAGATAGAAAGCGCGGTTGAAGAGGAGGGTCTTGAGGTGGGTCTGGAAGGTGGCGAGGGAGGGGGCGAGGCGGAGGGACTGCACGATGGAGTTCCAGTGGGGGCAGAATGGCAGAAGGCCCGCCCGCCAATAGTTTGCATAGTCAAGCCTCGATGTAATGAAAGCATGTATTAGAGTTTCGGCGGCCTGCGGTGTGAGACAGTGGCGGAGCCAGGTGACGTTGCAGAGGTGGGGGAAGGCAGAGCAGTCACGGCGCAGATGTGGGGTAGACAGGATAGTTGGGGGTCTAACAAGGCCCCAAGGTTCCGGACTGGCTTAGCAAAATGTTGTGCGCAACCATGGATGGTGATGCTGTCAGCACCTGAGGTGAGGAGGCGCTGATGAGAGTCAATCAGGAGAGCCTCGGTCTTGTTGACGTTTTCAACTGAAGACAGTGTATTCAGGACCCAGGCATTTATAGTTAATTATTTACAATGTATTCTGTGAAGCGTTTTGAGACGTCTCAAAGACATTTAAGGTGCTATATTAAATGCAAGGATTATTTTTCAAATTTGAATCTACCGTATCACAAGAGAGATATGTATAAAAAAGGCCACTTCAATCCACGACTGTTTGTGAGATACTGCTGTGCACAATTGGCTGCCGCGTTTCGCCCACAAATATAGTCAATTGACTTTACAGTCTATTCTGTGAAGCGCTTTGAGACGTCTAGAAGACATGAAAAGCGCTATATCAAATGCAAGAATTATTATTATATTATTATCCTGTGTGCAATTGAAATTAAATGCGATCTGAGCTAACCTTCTGCACACGAGATTCTCTCTAGCTCAGTCCGGTATTAGTCACAATAGGATATTATTCTAATGGCTGTTGCATGCAACGCGATTAAAGTGTGGTTAATCTAATGGATGGTGGTTGCATTCGGATGAAACCATGGTCAGGTTTAATGGATGCTTGCTGCACTTGACTTTCTTCTCAAAATAACATTTGTGAAAATCGTTTAAACAATCTGGAGGTACAAAACTAGAGAATGAATGATAACATTTCACAAGAACATCTCTCAACTGCTGGGTCAAATCAGTTTCTGAATTCTAACAGCAAATGTAGCTATTATCTGGTATGGGAGATATCTGAAAGGAGATAAACAAAAGATAATCTATAACCAGCCTTTAATACAGTTTTGTGGAGCGAGGAGAAGAGAAAGATCACTTGACTGATTGGAATGCAATTTTGTTAATTGGCCAGTGCACTGTTTTTCTCATTGCAATGAAACAATATCTTATTTCTACATGTAGGTTGAAAGAGTGAGGAAGAATAATTATTTTCAATAATCTGATTTTGAAAAGCATCATAAAAACATTAATTCCTTACAGTACATTCAAATTTCATGATTGTACATTCACCCACAGAATACAGTCATTCCACTTTACAGTGTATCCCGTGAAGCACTTCGAGAAGTCCATCTGATGTGAAAGGCGGTATATCAAATGTGAAGATTATTTATCATTCAAAATAATTTTGATACCTAACGTTCAACAAGACTATAAATGTCTAAACTTGTTTCTATTAGCTCTTGCTTACACCAGAGGTTTTATTTGGGTTTAATGTTGCAACAGTGTATTTGGACCAGAGTATCGTAGGCTGCAGATGGCCCCTCCTTAAGGGGCGGTGAGCAGTCGATAGATGACGACTTCCCTCTCCCTCCCCTCCTCACACAGGCTCCGTGCCAGCCTTAAAGATAGCCAACTGTTGGGCCTTAGAGTCTGGACGGTGAGGAAGGGGGCAGCCATCTTTGACACTGGTGCGGAAGCTGTGACTCTCATAATGGGGACTGACCACTCAACCCCTCCCACCACCCAATATTTTCACCCACCGCCTATGATAGGTGTGTATACTTTGATGGCAAATATCAAGGGTGGGTGTAAAATACATCAAATCTAACAAAATGCAAAAATGTGATGTACCATTCAAATCTAAAAATAAATTAAAATCATAACGATTTACAGAAAGACGCCATTCAGTCCATCATGTCTGTGGTGACTCTTTTAAGAGCAATCCTTTCAGTTCCATTTACCCGCCATTTGGGGTATTTTTCTATTCTAAAGAGGAATTTAGACAATCTTTAAACCATATTCTAAAATCAGCACGAATGTATGTCCTGCAGTATGGATTAACTGAATTCAGCAAAGTATAATGAGTACTATGTTTAAAAAAATACCTTGCAATTATTCTTCACATGGAGCAAAGAGTGAGCATCAGCAGACTATTAATTACAGCTGAACGTGATCCTCTCTTCTCAACCGACATGTACACTTGCGGACTTTGCAGTAGGGGGTAAATAAATAGCAATAAGGAGCTCAACTGTTGCATCTCAGATTTCTTATTAATTTAGCAAATTACTTGCACACAATATTGCCAGTTTCCTAAGTCTATCATTTTATAAGGTGATATACACTGTAGTAGAAAGTTGTGCCACTTAAATGTACAGACCCAATGTAATTAAAGCAAAATGGTTTAACCAACAATTTGCATTTATATAGTGTCCTTCACGTTGAGCAAGACTTCAAATGGAATTAATGTTTTCAGTTATGCTATTGGTTACTGGGAGCAGGCATTTGTCCCATTTCGCTCCTCTTGCTCTTGGAAGCCAAAGCCCTAATGGATAGGGTGGTCCTAGCTGGAAAAGTAGTGGGTTGCAAACGATCAATGATTTAAATTCCAGTGATATATGTAAAATGGCAGGCAAGTGTAATTGAAAGGATTGCTTTCAAGGCAGTGACCTCTGTGCACATTTCTGTAAAAAAAATTGCATGACAAATAAACTTTAAAGAGAAACTCAGAGGAAGAGGAATTAAAATGATCAGTACAGTCTTCGTTTCAGTAACACTTTGCCCTGAGATGGTCTGGCTATTTCTAGACAAGCAATCTTTTTATTTCCAAACAAAGTCTTAAGGTTCAGACAGGAGTCGTAAAGCAAGGTTCAAAAAATGACAATTAAATGCAAGAATATAATTGGTGTTAAAATGGGCCAATTGCAGTTCAATTTTAACATATACCTTCCTATAAAACTAGATGAACTTTGCTCTTGCAGTCTTCATCAATAGATATTAATTGTATTATAGATATGTGTAACATTCAGCAGTTTATTCTGTATTTGATAGGATGCATTGTGCACCACGAGAAGGAAAAGCTTAGCAACACAAGATTGCTGGTCACAGGATATTGTCAATTACAATTAAACATTTTTTAGTACTTTAGATGGCATTAACAGGGTTGAACCAGCCAACCAACAAACTAGGTCAGACATTTGGTCCCAGCAACCACTGAACAACTTGGGAGAAAACTCCACTCAGGTGCTATTGGGTAATTTAGCTAATTTTCCACAACTTAGTTCAGCATCTGATGATCAACTTTGAATTGGTGCCTACCAGCATCAGAGCTGGTAGTATAGGGATTCTTAAAACACTGGAAAGATGCAAATTCTTTGGACAAATAATAATAATAATCCTTGCATTTGATACAGCGCCTTATCACGACCCCGAAATGTCTCAAAGTGCTTCACAGAATACACTGTAAACTGAATTGACCGCGTATTTTGTGGCCGAAATTGGCTTTAATCTTATCTTACATCACTTCAACCATCCACTTACACTGACCACTGTAAGCAAGAACATTTTATCATCTCTGTGATGTATTCATTAAATAAAATGCCACCAAGACGTTAGAAGACTGTAATTCATCTACATGAGAATCACATACTGTGGCACCAAATACCTCAATTACAGCTTCAACATACTCAAATATCAATTTTATATACATGACTTTCCTTGATCTTGAATCTGCCACATGGATGAACTGAATAATAAGCAGGAGATGTCTGAGGCACAATATACAAACCTTGGAAAGCTACACAAAGTCAAATTGTATTTTATTCACTGCAAGTCTCTTTCAGCTCACACGTACAAATCACTGTTACATTTACTGTATTAAAAAGTCAGCAATTAATGGTAGACTAAGCAAAGACAGAAATTTAGTACTGTCGCCCATTTCATTCAATTAGATTATACTAATTGAGAAACTCCATAAAATTACTCAGCAGGAAATAATTTCAAAATTATAGCTCCCCATTTTCAAATGAGATACGAAAGTGTTAGTAGTGCAATACCAGACCATACACACCATGATTGTAGGTTCAAATCCAGGTCACGCAACAGGTGTGTGCAACAGAAATTACCTGAACACCATAGGATATGGAGTGAAAAAGATTTTGAAGTGAAAATTTCAGTTGCCACTCTTTCACAAGTTACATCAGAATTTTGCAAAGGCTTTATGTAATTGTTTAAATTAATACCTGCTCACAGTACTCATAAGCAAACTGAGAGTCTTTTGACCTAGAACTGCACCTTATCTCAAGTGACACAAGCATTACTAAAGCCTTCATAGGGCCTAACTTTTATAATAAATCTCAGAGTTTAACAAGTGACCTTAAACAGAATTCCCTTTCACAAAGTGGCAAATATTTTAATGATGCTATATCAGATGTAGAATCATTGAACAGTTAGAATTTAAACAATCCATCGAGGATCAAAAAACATAAGAGCACAACAGTTAGATTGTTAGAAAGTCTACGGGAAAAACATTGCAAAAATCCGAACAGAATTCCAAAGCTGGGTGCTGGGTTCAGCATAATTATCTAGGAATGATGCAGCCTCCAACATAGTACTTTGTCCACTAACAGTGAACATTGCGCCCTCTTAAATTTAGAGATTCGTTTGAGAAGTCCTTTGGATACTCCAGGCACAGGAAGGAATACAATACAATTTACATTTGTATAGCGCTTTCACGAGAGGAGGACCCTTGACAGTGCTGGATGAGTACCAGAACTCAGTATAACATGAGGCAGCATGTTCTACACCCGAATGTCTGGAATTCCCTGCCTCAATCCCCGCGTCTTGCCGTCTCTTTGTCCGAATTCAAATAACACCTGAAGACTTTTCTCTTCGATGTGGCTTCGGTTATCTCCCCACTCTCTTTCCAGCTTGGCGTCAAATCATACCGCTGTTAAATGCTATTCATTTAAAATCGAAGGGGAAAGTCTTCAGGAGTGATGTGAATTCAGACTAAACTTTCTCAAATTCTAAATGTCAAATTGTAAAATAATCAATCCTTCAAAGTTTCGTTCCAAGATGTATAATAGACCCAAATCTCAGACTCTGGTTTGAAATGTGCGTTTCACACTTTATCCGCAGAAAGTAGCCATATGACTTCAGATCCCACCTAAGAATTGACCTTTCACAGTTAACCTCAAAGAAGAAGGAAAATTCAAACAGGATTTCTGCTGCTGATCGCTATCCTGAGACCCATGCTAAAAGTTAGTTGCCAGCTGAGGGCAGCATCAGTCTCATCCTGCAATTTAACAAGTGGTCTCATATGGCCACTTGGCTGATAACGGAGGGCCAACAAGACTCGTGGAACCATAATCCAGTAGAAGAAAAGGAATTAAAACCAAATAAGACAAAATTCTTAGTCCTGGGTTGATAGCCCAATTATTCCTGAAATTACACTGCAATCTATTTATCTGCTTATTTACCAGATACAACATTTTAACCTCAGAAATATCCTAAGCTTTTAGCCATTATTTTGAATTGTATTTCAAGTCATGTTTAATGTATTTCATTCAATAACAGATTGGACGTTATAAAAAATATCCAATCTTCACTTTCTATCAGCGTACAGAAAGAATGTTCTCACATAAGGAACATTATGGAAACCATGTTCATTCATGAACAAGTCTTAAGCAATGCCAAATTTAGATGTTGCTTCATAAATCCATGTGCCCCAATCTCAGGTTACTTATTTGAGTACAGTAATTGTTAAAATGAACATTGGATGTGCTCCTTTGCACCTAGGATTGAGTTCCTGCACTGACTGAAACAGCTGTCATGTTCATTTGTGTCAAGTATAACTTCACCTCAGCTCCAAAATCCACAGGAGACCTCTTTCTGGGAAGATCAATGCAGCATAAACTAATCTGCAGGATGTAGGAAAGTTGCCCTCATCCCAAAAGACTGGAGCCTCAGACAAGAAAGGAAAGGCAGGGATGGAAATCCTCACTAACCAAGACTTCCACAACACTAATTTAAGAGCAGATTACTGTTATTTCTGCTTCCAAATATTAGTATGACAGGAATGGCATCTTGCATGTAATTTAGCCAAGTTCAGCGCTGCTATGAATGGAAACAGATCATATTTCTGTGTGCATGTGAACACTGCTGAAGAAAACTACGCAACTGATAATTTAATTAGTTGCTAAAAGAACAGTCACGTTCCCAGTTCTCAGTAACAAACTAACTCGAGTTTAGTTCATCAACCAGACTTTTGGGCAGTGATTTTAGACAATTTTGACTTGAGATTAGTACAATTTAAACCCTTCCTTCCTGAAATATGCATCAATTTTGGTCAGTGACATGAAAAGCTATGAAAGGATTTGGTCAATCCTTAATGTACAAACATTCCACAAAATACCATCCAGTGCTATAATGAGGTTAGGGCTTCCACATCTGGCCAACTTCCATCCTCATTGTGCAGGAATCAAAATCAATGGCAACTTGGAAGTCGAATATTTTTAACAGACTAAAACCTGATCAGTGTTTTGAAGTGAAACAGCTATCTTTCTGCTTGCATTTTGGATTCTGTGGTTAAATAAGTATCAGGGTACACTTCCCAATCCTATGAATGAATCAATGTTATAATGAAGCACATTATAACAGGGTTATAGTGTATGATGAGAACACCAGTGTTTCTTTATTGTGACATCAAATGGAAATTCAAAAACTTCTATGAATAAAAATTCTGAACAAATATTTATGTTAGGCCTTAGAATTTTATTTTAGCATTTTAATAATTTGTTCGAGTCTCAAAAATTATGAGAACTAAAAATCGCTCAATGAGATTCTGTAACTTAACTGAAGGAGCTGCAAAGGCAATCTGCCCGGGATGAACATGGCGTTCATAGATCTTACTGTTGAACAAGCAATACTGCTTAATAGTTTACCACAGAACAACACTGTAATTTTGCAGACAGGTGAAGCAACACAGATCTGAAATGGAATACTGATTCAACTAGGTTGGTGCAAGCAGAACAGCTGGTTACAGAGCAGATAGAACTAAATATATCAGTATGTGCTGTCAGCTGCTCAGCTCCTGTGGGACAAGACATCAGGTCACTATGTTGAAAAAACAAACCCCTCCAACTGTCAATTGAGGAATTAATTGACATCTTACAAAGGAACACAATTATACAATAGAAAAACTTTAGGGTCTCTCCAACCTCTTATTTCTATTTTTTTTTACACACACAACTGACAGAAGCCAGAGATATCATATCAAAACATTTCACTTCAAACTTAATTGTTCTGTACTAGACAATAAGCATGCTTGACCTAACAAATAGATACCATACCAGAAGCAGAACAGTACTCCATTCATCAGTACAGGTTTTCAATCTTGTTGATAATTTTTTGGTGCAAAAATGGTGAAACCAAATTAGTTAATATACTGCACCAAGCCCCCCAAAAATGCCCAGATGCCCAGAGATCAAAGTTGAACAATAATCTAAATCCAGGTCCTTTTGGGTCTGAATGACAGCATATGCTGATATATTTAGTCCTATCTACACAGTAACCAACTGTTATGTTATCCCAAAGCAATGTTACATTCATCTTAAATACTAAATTAATAACAGCAATCCTTGCATTTGATACAGCACGTTATCACATTATAAGATGTCTCAAAGCGCCTCATGGGATATTCTATCAAGTGGCATCAAAGTGTGTTTTATACGTGAATGTGGCAGCAAATTTATGCACAGCAACGTCCCACATTGTGCCACTTCTACCAAGCGCTAAGCTTCATTTATTCTGAACATAAAGCAAAATATTTGTCAACTCAGTTTGAAACAAAAATATTTTGAATCACTTAATTTATAAATACACTAACACAATTAAAACTCAATTGAATATTTTTCAACTTCAGTTAATAATTTGTTACTTTCCTCAAAACATACAGAAAGCTAGAAAGACCTTAACATTAAAATTTAGTATGGTGATCTTGCAACAAACTATGGATACTACCCAGTATATACACAGTCTGCGATTATGTGGTGAACTAGTACAAAAATGAATTTGATTAGTTACTTGTTCTGCAAGCTGAAACTACAGTATATATCAAAGCTTGCTCACATCACATCATTAAGTACAACTACACAGTGACCCTCAACTACAGCATGTGCAATGCAACACCAATGAGCCATAGAATAGGTATTAATATTGTTCCCATTCAAGTGAGAGAACCTTCTCTAAGACACCTTTTTGCTGGGTTCACAAGCTCCAGACACCCACCTTGTTCGGATATTTTTTGAGCATTCGGGAAGGTACCATTTAAACATTAAAAAAATAAGGCTTAGTTCAGAATCACTGTTGATTCAATGTTATAGCACAGTGTGGAAGGTGCCTTTTGATAAAAACTTTCCAAGCTTAACTTCAGATGCAACAAAAACAAATAGATTTTCAGAAAATAAGGTTTTCAGAAATAAAGGCTTGTCAAAAAAAATTAAGGCGCATGGTATTAATGCCTCAGAACTCCATCACAGATCCCTGTGACTTGCTCCCTCCACTCTTTGGTCGTGGTTTTGGTGATCTTTCTTCTCTTCACCCCCTCCTCTCAGCTCCAGTGCCCAGCTAGAATTGTGAAGCACTTTAGGATTCTTCCTAACATGAAAGGCAGTATACAAGTGTAAATTGTACTGTATTGTAAAAAGTGGGCGACTTGTAGGGATATGAGGAAAAGGCAGGTAAATGGAGACTGAATGTGTTACTCCTTTAAAGAGTGAGCAGACACGATCATTGCCTTATGACCTGCATTATTAATTCAGCATCCATCTACTTAATTTCTAGTGGACATCACCTTCCCTCCGCCCTCTGTCGCGTTTTCATACTAGTATAGAGCTTTTTTTCCACTGAACCCAACTAATATTCTTCCTCATTGAAATTCATCCCCAAATCCAAACTAGTTGGCTACTCATCTTGCTATTGTTCATGCGGGATGTTGCTGGCACCAGATTAGCTGCTATACATAACTGTGTAATATTCACTTTGTTTCTAATCAGTTTTAGTTTGTAAATGCTTCAAGACGTTCCATTGTGCACATGGTTGGTGATTTATTCCATTCAGAATGATTTACTGGGCTCAGTCGTGTGCATAAGGAGAATCATGTTGTTGATTCAGATTCTTGTAAAATAAAGGTCATCTGTTGATTAGTAACTCCCCATCGCCACAATAACATTTTTAAAAAAGCACATGCACAATTTCAACAATTGTACTGTACAGAAAGAAGGTACTGTGCAAAAAGCTAGGAAAATCAAGAGATAGTTTGGTTTGTTTACTGCCTGTTGGAGAAGGGAAACCAAAAAGGAATCACAACAGAAGGGCAGAAACACAGAGAAAGGAAACAAGGGGCGGGGGAGAAAAATCATACAGTCAGATCTAAATAGGTTTACATGTGAAGTATAGATTGGGGAAATGAGCAGAAGGTTGATTAAAAGGAAAACGAGAGAGACTAAAAAAAATCAAGAACATCAACATAATTCTGCCCAAACATTGCAGACAGACTTGTCCGTTTCAGCTATCAGCACTCACTGTCAGCATTTCAAGCACGTATTTTAAGATGTTAAAAAAAGGGGGCAGGCAAATCATATGTTCCATGAAAATGCAATGTAAATTGGCCTGTCAGTCAAAGAGAACAAAATCAATATTGTTTGCAACTTGTAGGGGAAAACTCAAGAGGGCCCCACAAATAGCTGGCGTAACTATTGCATGTAATCACAGCCAATAACTTATCCTCATGCCAGTTTAACCCCCTTTTGTTATTTGAACACAAAAGTACCATTCAATCTCTGTGAAAAACAGTGCTTGTAGAGCTATGGAAATTACTGCATTCTAAGATTGACCCCCTCTCCTCTCTGATGCATATCAAACTTCTGTAAAGTAAAAGCTTATTTATTCATTAAAAATGGGAATGGTGCCCAAGGATAGAACAGGGAACACATCACCAATTTTCAAAAAGATAACCTGGAGAACAGCAGGCTAGTGAGTCTCATCTTTTATAGGGAACGTATTGCAGTGTATCCTGAAGGAGAGAGAAAAGCACCTAGAAGTGGGATTCAGCATGGCTTTATGGGAAGTAGATCATGTTTGACAAAATTTCTTTAAGGAATTAGAGCCTGCGAACAAGAATTCAATGGATTTAGATTTTAGCAAATGTTTTGGCACAGTGCCACTCAGGAGGGTGAAAGACAAGGAATGTGTGTGTGTGTGTGTGTGTATGTGTGTGTGGGGGGGGTTACTGAAAGCAACAATGTTATCAGGAACGAACATTAGGGCCAATGCCCTAAACGTACATAAATGGTTTGGAGGTTATAATAGAAAATAAATTACTTCTAGCAAATGAACAAAGTGGAGAAGGAACACACCAACGCAAGCTCATCTGCTAAGTTATGGAAAGAGCTATTGAATATTGCCTATAGCATTCTATAAAATTATAAACATCAAGAGACTAGTAACAGAAATGCAAACATTAAACTATACCTCTCTGCTGATAATGTTTCTTTGCCCTTCAAAACTCCTCACAATTCATCGCACACCCAACACATTTTCAAAAGTATCTTGACATAATGAACTGAGGTGGGGTAGAGAACTTTTAAGATTTAAAAGCACAGTGACACTGATACTCAATCTACTTATTCCATGCACAGTAGTCATCTTTGTTCACGTGCATTATGCCCGCCTGTGATCGATTTCTATAAAGACACCCCAGGGCCTTCGTATAATGATGCTTTGAAAACACAAGAAGATCACTTTCATCAGTTTGAGGTCGCGTAGACAATACAAATGATTTTACAAAGAGTAAGTTACATTTGTTCTGACGTGGTCAGTTGAAAAAAACTTATTTACGAGTCCTGTCGCTTTGTGGTTAGAGCCCTCGTAATAATTCCTTCAAAAAAAATACCAATAATAAATTGGTCACTTCAACCCACGACTGTTTTCGTGGGATACTGCTGCGTGCAATTGACTGCCACATTTCTCCCACAAAATATAGTTAATTCACTTTACAGTATGTTCTGTGAAGCGCTTTGAGACGCCTCAAAGACGCGATAAAGCGCTATATCAAATGCAGGGGTTATTAGTATTCTAATTTAATTGCATGGTTTAGAATGGAAAACATTCTGCCCAGTAGAAAGACCATCAATTGCTAAATCCACTTACATTCCTTTGGAAGAATTGAGGAGCAAGACCAACTGGTACAAGTATGAAATCCGATCACTTCAACCAACTCACAGCTGCAGACAGATTTACACCTGGGCTGATGACAGTCTTCACAACAGCTTCATTACTAAACCAGAGCTTCAGAAATCTCTCTCATGACACATGTGAGAAACCTTTACAACTTTTCAGATTGCATTAGATGGACACCAGCAGATGGAGAAAAATAGCATTTCTTCTAACTTGAATGTTAATTCTCTCTCCTCCCAGAAATAACTACAGGTTCAATATCTACATTTGTAAACACAAAACGCAATAACTAACATGATAATCATGAGTGTAAGGGGCCATATCCATCCAATGAATGCACGTCAATAAAATTCCAAGTTACAGGCAAATGGGATATTAGTTTGGGATGTCCTTGCGATGTGAAATACATTATATAATTATAAAACTCTATTGTATTTGTATTGTATAACTCTCTTGAGTTTATTTAGAGGTCTTGACGACACCCAGAGGAATAAAGCAAGTCATGGAACAACTTCTTGATTTCCTAATTTGCATGTGGGGAACACCTAAAAGGGTACATGATAAAAAGTCCAGAAGGAGAAGAAAAGTAAAGCAAAATAATATTCTTCCTTCATCTATTTTTACTCAATTTTTTTCGCAGGAAATTTGATCCTCAATTAGAACTGAAATACAGTCAAAGCCCTCTTCAACGACCACTCATGGGGACTGGGCCAAATTGGCCTTTATATAAGGGTGACCTCTAAGTAAGAGTTTGTTATTGTGTATAGAACAATAAGTGTATTTCTAAGTGTATAGAAAAATACAGTGGATATATGAACCCATTAATTAATTTTAATAGATTAATTAACTAAATATTTCATATAATTAAATTAGTTACAAGGCATTACCAGTTGCTGAAGTCCATAACCTTTTTCTCATGGGGTCTCACTATTTTCGGACTGTTTTTCAGAAAGCTTGGCCTCTGAAAAGAGGATCGGTACAAATACACAGGCCGTAAGAGCAAAGAGCAGCCACTGGTTTCTTTAGACAGGTCGTTACTGAATAAAAGTGGTTTATTATGCAAAATCTGTCCAGACTGTTCCAGGTTGGTTTTTAACAGGGGGTGGTTGCTGAATGGAAGTGATTGCTTGACCTAGTTTTCCTGTAGTCTTTCTGTATTCACCAGATGTACTTTATTCAGAAGGAAATGGAATTTGTCTACTGGTAGTCAGTCTATTGTGACTGTATGGAATCTGAACATACCATCCATTAGACCAGCAGGCTGCTCGGATTCCTCAGTTTTCACTGTATAGTTTTGCAAGCCTTATGCAATAATTTTCATGTTTGTAAACTGGATATTCGCTTTATTAATTGAGCCTTGAAGAAAAATAAGTGTTTATTTTGTTCAATTGTGTCAATCTTTTCGACCGGACAGATGAAGCAGAAGTTTCCAGTCCTGTACAATATGACTGCATGTTCTACGTTTTCTTCACAGAATTACTCTGGCTTCATCAGTTGTGGAATTAATCAGAATTATAAGGAGCAAAACGCACTTGCCAATGTTGAGATAATAATAATACTTGCATTTGATATAGCTCCTTAATACACCTTTGAGATGTCTCAAAGCGCTTCACAGAATATACTGCAAAGTTAATTGACTGTACATTTTGTGGACAAAACATGGCAGCCAATTGAGCAGAGCCTCACGTACAGTCGTGGATTGAAGTGACCGATTTTTTTGTTGGAAAACCGATCCACCAATCAACTAACAAGTGGATTCCTATTTACTGCTCGGTAAACAGAGGCATGCAGAGTAAGGAAATTTGCCCAACATTTCACCCTGTTGGGAATCGAACCCGGGGCTCTCGCTTGTAGGGCGAGATATCAGAAACTTGCATGTCAAGTATTATATATCAAAATATCATAAAATGTATGCCCAAACCTTTAAGATTTGTTGACAAGGAATGGGATTCTTTTAATGAAAATTTTACCATTTTGTCTGTAGTGTTCAAGGCAACTCTATTATATTATAGTGATCTGGGTCAGCACTTGCTATGCATGTTGGTGGCGGACATCTTTTAACTGACTGGTTGGCTCTGGAAGGTGAGTGTATCATGCTCAAGCTGTAGTATGGTTCCACAGTAGCTTAATCAACATGCATTATAAGTTATCTGGTTTCTTTGGAGTTAGCACTTAACTATGATACGGCATTCAGTAGAGTAATTTATTACAAGCAGCATTTTGGGGTATTTCATATGAGCATAACTCTGAAAAATTAATGCAACTCCACATGGTCAAATTATGGTTTACAACCTACATCACTCTTGCAAATCATAACTGATTTATGTTTTCCGAATATTGACAGCTGCATAGAAAACATTTTTTTTTTTAAAAAGTTTCCTCATAAAAATTCTTCATGCTCACAAGCTGTTCACAGATTATTTAAAAATAAAATTTCCTCTGAGAGTTCAAGCGGTTCTGATAAACTTTCAGCTATAGATTTGGCTGTTTGAAGAGTTAAAAATTCTACTTACAGAACAATGCACTGGGACAATTAACAGGCAAAGGTTGCCACTATTCTACAGTTAACAGATTATTTGTGTGCTAGCAAAGCAGCAAACTAAAGTTACTGGAATACACACATAATGCTTGATCAAAAGCAATTTGGACAAAACATGCAGGCAAATAATAATACTTGCATTTGATATCATACCTTATCAAGTTGTTGAAATGTCTCAAAGCGCTTCACAGAATATACTGTAAAATTAATTGACTATATATCTTGTGGGAGAGACGTGGCAGCCACACAGCAGTGTCCCCAAACAGTCATGGATTGAGTGACCAAATTATTATTTTTTTGAAAGGACTATTATCCCCAGAAAACGATTCACCAATCGACTAACAAACAGGTTCGATTTACTGCTAGGTAAACAGGCGTGTGAAGTAAGGAAACTTGTGTATCGTTTTGCCCTGCCAGGAATCGAACCTGAGTCATCTCGCTTGTGAGGCGAATGCTCTAACCACTATGGATAGCATTTAACAGTGTCTCCTAAATACTTTTCAAAAAAACTGAGCAACAAAAGTAAAATTAATCACTTCATTCCAAAAACTTGAGAAAAAAAATCAAACTCCAGCTTTTCCAGTTAGCTGAACCATGGTTATTTCCGACCCTGCTGTGTCTGTCTGAAAGTCAAAGTTTCTTCTCATTAACAATATTCAAAGTTGATAGACTACTGTGAATTGGTGAGGTGCCCAAGTGCTGCCATTCGAGCATTGTTGCAAATAATCTGTTTTATTCAGCTTTACCGTGTTCTCTAATTGGTTACGCATGTCTGCTTTCCTTAGTTGAGCTAAAAGGAAGTATGCCATACTGAGGGCTAATAAAAACCTATTGCATGCTTACTTCCTGCAGTAAAAGCTTATAATCCACTCAGAGAGTTATGTTGACCACGTAGTTCAAGTTTACACATTGACCACAAAACAAAGCACCCAAACCATCTTTTGAAATCCAAAGGCCGTCCTATTTTCCTAATCAGGTGAGCCAACACTAAAAGTCTTACAAAGAAGACACAAAAACACTGAAAATACAACAGGTCAGTGAAAAATAGTCATATCTTCAAATCTTACCTTGCCTATAATTGTAACATAGCGTGTAGGAGCAGGAGTGGGCCATTCAGCCCTTCAAATCTGCCCCGCAAATTTTCAAACACACGTGCGCACACCAACCGCAGCAATACTTTTCACTAAAGAGGACATTAATTCGAAATGAGTTTATCAAAGAAGCGGAAAGTGGATCCTGAAGGCCGAATATTCAACAAAGAATGGACTTCTAAATATTTTTACCAGTGTGGGTGGAAAAGCTGTGTGCTTAATTTGCAAAGATAGTGTGGCAGTGCTCAAAGACTACAATGTGAATCGCCATTTTGAAAGCTGATGAGATAGTTGTTCGAATACAAAGAGAGCAAAGCATTTTCGCAAAACAATTTGCGTCCCAGGATGAGATTACAAGAGTGAGTTACACGATTGCAGACAAAATCGGCAAGAACAGCAAACCATTCTCTGAAGGAGAGTTTATAAAGGAATGTATGGTTGACTCTGCCTCAATTTTATGCCCAGACAAGAAAAAACAGTTCAAGAACATTAGCTTATCAAGGATAACTATTGTGAGACGTGTCAAGGATATTTCTGAGAACCTGTATCTGCAGTTACAAAATAAATTAAGCAATTTTGCATGTTTTTCACTGGCACTTGATGAGAGTTGTGATGTCAAAGACACAACCCAGTTGATAATTTTTATTTAGGTATCACCAAACATTTTGAGCTCACAGAAGAATTGGCATCAATGCAGTCAATGAAAGATACAACAACCGGAGAAGACTTTTTGGAGGCAGTAAATAAGTGCATCTTAAAATTAGGAGTGGAGTGGAACATATTGGTGAATGTGACCACAGATGGAAGCCCAAATCTGACAGGCAAAAATGTTGTGTTACTGAAAAGAATTCAAGATCAAGTCAAAGAAACAAATCCAGAACAGAATATTGTTTTTCTACACTGCATTATCCACCAAGAGGTCCTCTGTATGAGTGTTCTAAAACTAAGCAATGTCGTGGACAGTTACGAAAGTGGTCAACTACATTCGAGCAAGAGGATTAAACCACAGGCAATTTGTAACTCTGCTTGAAGAATTGGAATCCAAGCACACGGATGTTCTGTATTACACGAATGTAAGATGGCTTAGTTCAGGAAAGGTCTTGAAAAGAGTGTGAGAACTGAGAACAGAGATTGATTTATTTTTGGGCATGAAACAAAAAGATTCAGATTTCCCACAGCTGAATGATGCAAATTAGCTGTCTGATTTCGCATTTGCCATTGATATCATGGGCCACATGAATGAACTGAATTCAAAACTGCAACGAAGGGGGCCTTTGTGCACGATTTGTATTGCAGTGTCAAGTCATTTATGACAAACTTATTTATTTTATTGCGTCAGATAGGAAACAGGCTGTTCGCCCACCTTCCAACTTTGTAGCAGATTACTGTTTGCGATCAAAGCCTTTAAAAGTATACTTCGTCACTACTTGACTTATATGCCAAATTTTCTTGCCGATTCCAGGATTTCAATTTGATCAGAAATGACCTGTCTGTGGTCTCTTCACCTTTCTCATTTGATCCTGACAAAACCCTATTTGACCTCCAACTCGAGCTTATTGACCTGTAATGTGATCCATTGCTTCCCAAATCAGTGCCGCTTCCCAGTTTTTACGCTTCTTTTAATGAATATACTTTTCCAAAAATAAATGCTCATGCCTGGAGGATGCTTGTGTTGTTTGGATCAACATACATATGCGAGGAGACATTTTCTGTGATGAAATTCAATAAATCAAAACATAGTTCTCTGATGACTGATGACCACCTTGCAGCAGTACTCCGCATTGCAACAACGGAGACGATGCCTGACTTCAATTGTCTGGTTAACGCACATCAGAGCTTTCATTCTTCATTGAGTGAGCTTCTCACATTCTCATCAATATGTGAATAAATATCGAATAAATGTCTGCTCAATGAGTTGTTTTTACTTAACCTAATTTTAATGAATGTCAATTATATAGACTTTATTTTATGCATGTACAAGTGTAAGACTTGAGCTTTTATTAAGCATTCGCATCTCTATTAAATGTGTGGCCCATGAAGCTTACCAAAACTCATGAAGTGGCCCGCCAGTCAAAATAATTGCACACCCCTGTCTAAATCTTAGAAATAAACTAGGAGGATCATTCAATTTTGAAACAGATTTTGTATGCAGTCATGTAAGAACCTCCCCACCACCCCACCCCTACCTAGAGCTGCTCGGCTTTGCAAGAGTACAATCAATTCAACCTTTTTTTTAAAAAAAGCTTTCCATGTGAAATTTTGTTTTGTTCTGAATTTTTTATGACTCTGCACCAATGGTGGCAGTCTGATTTTAATAAGCACTGAAGCTTTGTAGTCCAACAGACCGCTATATATTCTTTTTGTGACACATTGCCTGTTAATAAAACAGATGTGCAAAGAATTTTAGGAGAGATTGGCTTTAGATAAGGCAGATTTGACAGTCTGGTTCCAAAAGAAGTACTTTAACTGCTATAGTGCTTTAGTTTCTACATCAATATTACACATCTGTAAAAGTCAATCCATCGACCCACCAAGTCCGCAATTCATTTACACCACTTTCTAAAAACAGACTTCACAAGAGTTTTCTTCCCATTTTCTGAACCGCCCCCCACCCCACCACCACCCAACAAGCAGATCGTGCAATAATTATAATCTCTGCATTTGATAAAGCGCCTTTTTGCTTCAGGAAGATGCATCAAAGTACTTCACAGGATTTACTTTACAGTATAGTGACTGTATTTTGCAGGCAAACTTGGCAGCCAATTTGCTTCCAGCAATGTCCCACAAACAACCATGCAGTGAATGACCAATTTTAACTTGGGGGGGAGGGGGTGGGGGGGCAGCTTGCTGGCCAAGACATAGGGAGAAACTCCACTTTCTTTTCAAATAGAGCCAGGGAATCTTTAACATTCAGCTGAACGTGCAAACGGGCCTCATCTGAAGGAGGACTCCTCTGACAGTGTAGCACACTCTCCAGTAATCAAAATCCTGACATGGGGCTTGAATTCATACCAGTCATTTTTTTCTATTCAGTAGATAACTTATGAACAGACATCCTCTTAAACAATGTTAATGTATAGGGTTTTCCATAAAAGTAGCTAACATTTGTTGAGAAATAAGTTTGAATCTTGCGTATTCAGTAATCAGCAATTAAACTAATTGTATGAAAAAAATCAGAATCTTTCTGCAACTATTGGTCTGAAGTACAGTCTTTAATAGTCAGATTTTTACCCATTAATTATGTTCTGAAGTTAGCAATGTTGTGCACAAAAATGTCAACTTCAAACCCCAAGATCAAAAGTCTTGTTTGCTCAAGACCACTTTATGAATTCCAGTCTGACTAAACCAAAATTTCATCAAACTCAGAAAGTGATTTAACATATCCAATTATGACTTTTTTTTTAAAAAAGTGTTGTAATATTTCAATTTGGACCAACAACAACGACTTGCAGTTATATAGAACCCTTCAAACGGGCCACATCAGAGCGGTGGAGCTGGACACTAAGATCCCACAGAAATGCTTTGTTACATGTCACTGTAAACAGTTACCTAACCACACAGCCATGTAAAAATCAATTCTCAATTTTTAGTTAACATATTTAGCTCTAAAGTTGCAAGTGCCCCTTCCCCTCAAATAAAAAGCTGGTTAATAGCTCAATAGGCACAAGTTTCTCTCAAGTATCTTTCCCAGTTACAGTAGTTATTTCATGTATGAACCTGGAAAGATATCGTCAACAGGCACTGTAGTTGTGGAGAGTCAAGCCAAATCTATCCTCACTCCAAGTCAAATGTGTATTTTCCAACAGGCACTTCACAGGCTATGAAGTGCAACGAGTGTGTGTTTTGCGTGCAAACTATAACATTTATGTTACAGAGTGGGGCGTAAACAGATTTGGCTGTAGGCATCATAAATGAGCATGGTTCTTCAAATGAGATTGGGACCTCTCCAACAATGCTTTATCTGCTCTGTTATTCAGTTAGGGATGTACCTGACTTGTTTTGAAACAAGTCTGTTTGCATTCTGTTGAATAATTCAAGTGTCAATGTTTGTTTAAAGATATGAATAACTAAATAAACTTAGTGATGCATTGGCTTCATTTTATGCAGTGCCCTTTGAGAGTTATTTTAATTTTTTTTTAAAGTAAGGCAGTTTCCCTCTTTATCCCCATCCCTGCCAAAGGAAGACTCAAGGTCAGCCCTAAATGCCAGGAAGCATCTAGCTTGGAATAGACCAACTAAGATGTGGTGATATTGATTGCATCAGCGGTGGCACTCAGTGTTCAGGCACTCTCACTTCTGGATCAGAAGATTGTGGGTTCAAGTGCCACATCAGGACTTACTTGTTTTTCCTCCCACCCTTGCACTATTATTTGGGAGTACCTCAAGATACTATCCTTAGCCCTCTCTTTTTCCTCATCTACATGCACCTGCTTGGTGACATCTACAGATACAGGGTTAACTTTCATACTTATGCAGACAACTCCCAAATCTACTTTTCCGCTTCATCTCTCGATTCCAGATCCATTGATGTTGTGCCTCCTGTCAGGGAATCGTGAATTACGTCACACCATACCATAAATGGCAACATGTTTTGCAATATACATAATTAGAGGATTCCAGAGATGACTTCTGTACCCCACCTCAGGAAGAAGGAGCTTTAAAGTTTAAAAGAGGGAAACCACTGAACTCCACTCCAAAACAAAAGAGCATGGCGGAGAATTGGTCTTAAAGAGAAATACTTTTTAGCTGGTGGCAAACTATTGAGTTCATATTTAGGGCATTTAAACTATCTGCGAGAAGGATGTTATATAAATGCAAGTTGTTGTGGTTAGACTTCAATGCAAAGAGTTCTACCAATAAATACTGAACACAAGCTAGTTTTCCTGGCAACCTTTGCAGTCATGCCGTTGCCTTCCCAAAATACAAATAAGACAAAGTAAATATTAAAAAAACTTCACTCTCCTATAACATTTGGTTTCAAATGCTAAGATTCAACTTTTTCCAAACCTGCATATGTAGTTTATAATACAAAAAAGTAAAATAACCACTCAGTGTTGAATGTTCTCTTTTCCCCGAGCCTTCTTTTTAAAAAAAACTTGAAACAGACAACCTCTCTCAATTCATATTGGAAGCACAAGGTTAGATTCATTTTCAGCTTAAACAGTTTCATTGGGTGAATGAATGCCATGATCTTGATTGTAAATGCAATCAATATTGTCTGAACACAGTGACAAATTAAACAGGCAAAAAGGCAGAAAAGCTTTGCATTCCAATGCACATCCCTTTCTGTTGTACCACTATTGCAAACATACCAGGTAGTTTATAGCACAGCTTAAATCAGTTAAATACACCAAATATAGCAAAGAATGCACAGGTTCGATTGCAGTCGGTTTAAATCAATTTGCACAATATATACAGAACTAGTTTTCATTACAAGGACTGTTGCACGTCAATAAGAAAAAAATTCTCCATGTCCTACACAGTTCTTTTTTAAACCCACCATCCCATGAAACAGAGCATACGAGAAGGAAGGACATATCGATTTTGTTTGGATAATAAATACTACTTTTGTTAGGCGGAGTAGTGTGACAGGTAATAAATGCTCCACTTCTACTTTCTCTTTAAAGATTCAGTATCTTTTCTGGTTGGTGTGCATACCTTTGAAATATGGTGTGCTCCATCAAAATTTAAAATCAATCAATGCAGCATGTGAATTCTTTCAACAAATTTTGGTAAGTCAGACATCAAAGGTTATATGCCAGACTTGACTATAACTAATGATTCAATTTTACTATAGCTCATTTGGCCTTGAACCCTATGTTTAGGTGATTACTATATAATATGTACATTTTTTATATGTACTATATAAAAATAGCTTTTTTCACCATCCCTACTATACCACAACACCCATATTGAAGAACATATATGTGCATTTCAGATTGTAATGTTCAACACAGGAAATTAAAGCATAAAATTATTTTATTTTTTCCTTTATTTCAAGTATAAAATTGTAACAGTTGAATTAGTACAAAAATCTCTTCTTCTCCAACACTTGGTTGGAGTTGGCAGTGAAGAAATGACAATCACTATGGCTAAGGCATTCCATCTATAAGAGTTGCTAACACAGAGAGCAGCAGCAGAGGCAGTGAGAAAAGTGATGGGAAGAGAGCCAGGGCAGGAAGTATAAAGAGAGGCAGCATGTGTGTGCAAAACACTCTCGTCTCTGAGTCAGAAAGTTGTCGGTTCAAACCCTGTGTTGGGACTCTGAATTCATACAGTCTAGGCTGACAATCCAATGCATTGCTGGGTGTGTGCTCAGCCCCTACCATCCTGCTCACTCCCTCCGCTCAGCGGGCTCTGGCCTGCTTCACGCCCCCTGCCTTGCTCACCCCACTTTTGGCGGGCTGGCCTTCCGCCACTCTGCCCCCACCCTCTGGAACTCCAATCCGCAGTCCCTCCATCTCGCCCCCTCTCTTGCCACCTTCAAGACCCATCTCAACCGTGCTTTCGATCTCCCTGCTTCCCCCTTACCCTCCACCTTTCCTAATTCCGACCCCCAGCTCAGGTCCATATCTCTCAACTGTCCAGCACCTTGGGACGACCTCCCGACATGAATGTAATTTTGTTGTTGTTGTATCCTGGCCATTCCACTCATAAAGTCCTGACTACTGCAATTTGTGAGGGCAGGATCCATTGGCCTACAACATATCTATGTTGTTGCAGCTAATTACACCCCCTGGTTAAATTAGCTACTTATGTGTAATTTCCTGCCACAAAAATATTACTTGACTTTCACAATCAGATAAATTCCATGTAGGGCCTGATAAATTATGAATACCAGTTAAACTTGTCTCTTTTCTAAGTGCATATTATCCAACAAAGGACTAATCCTTCGGAGGATTCAATTTGCTCAGAACCAAAAATAGTAAAACTCCTGGCACATTTTAACAATCCTTGCATTTCGTATAACGTTTTTTCATGCCTTTGAGACGTCTCAAGCACTTCACAGATTATACCGTAAAGTGAATTGACTGTATATTTTGTGGACGAAACTCACCAGCCGATTGTGCACAGCCGGAAAAGCACCCCTCCAATCGACTAACAACCGGGTTACTCCTAGATGAAGAGGCATGTGCAGTAAGGCAACTTGCCTAACTTTTTGCCCTGCCTGGGAATCAAAGCCACATCCTCTCGCTTGCGAGGCGAGGGCTCTAACCAATACGCTACAGGACTCCACTATAAAGTGGTGTGAATGAGCAACTAAAAAATATATTTTGGAGGATAACTGACCAGGACACAGGGAGAAATTCCCTTCTCTTTTCAAATAGTCTCACTGGATCTTTAATGGCCACCTGAACAGACAGGCAGGACTGCGATGTGAAGAATGGCACCTCCAGCAATGCAACACCTCCTCAGCATTGCATTGGAATGTCAGCATAGACTATATAAGAGTTCCAAAACTCAACACGGGACTTGATCTTCTGATTCTTAAGATGAGTGTGCAACCAAATGAATCAGGTTAATGCACAAAAATAGCATTATCTATACTATGCATTTCCAGAATTTCTATTTGCATCTACTCTCTCTGCCCTGGAGTCTCTCTCTCTCCACCCGCGAGCGGGTAAGACAGCCACTGAACACTCTTGCTCTCTGCCCGCCCATGAGCGAGCGAGCGAGGCAGCCGCTGAACTGACCAAAAAGGGAGCAGTGTGTTGCTCACAGATCCATGTGACTGGCTGGGGCAGGAGCCTGGCTCTGTCTGTTATGTCACCTGCAACCGGGTGGATTAAAAGATGGTGCGTTTTCGTTCACACAATAATCAGTTAATTCACTTTACACTACATTCTGTGAAGCGCTTTGAAACATCTCAACGACATGATAAGGCGCTTATCACACAAGGATTATTATAGTTTCAACTGTTGGATCACTGGTCCTTGCAAAAGCCATGCAAGGAGTACACTGGGGACAATAATGAGAAAACAAGACCCCTAATCAATACTATATACTCGCAGACCAAACAGAATGTTAGAAAGTTGCACATAAGGTACAGTGCCCTAAGACATCTAACTTTTTGCAAAATGATTAAAAAAAATGAAATTGAACCTCACAATAAATCTTAACCTCAATTTAAAGAACAATGAAATGTCAGTTATCTGAAGGTCAGAGTAAATCTCTCAGCTGCACCAGTTTTCGTCCCTTAAATTGGAAAACTAGCTGAGGAATTACAGTAAGGAGTCCTGTAGCTCAGTGGTTAGAGTACTCGGCTCGCAAGATAGAAACCAGGGTTTGATTCCCATCAAGCAAAACCTTGGGCAAGTTTCTTTACTCCACACTGATAATACCTCAAGAAAAAAAAACATAAAATTGGTTACTTCAATCCACAACTGTTTCTAAGGCACTGCTGTGCGCAATTGGCTGCTGCATTTCACCCACAAATATACAGACAATTCACTTTACAGTATACTCTGTGAAGCACTTTGAGACATTTAGAAGACATTATTATTATTATTGCTGAGGTACTCGAAAACATACCACAATAAACTCACTGAAGCCCTCTTTCAAAACAGACTATGTCCACCAACATAGAAAAACCATCAAGGATCACTGAATCATTATTTATTAGAGGGTTATCTTATATGAAGAAAGAGAATGTTACATAAGATGCTAAATAGTATTGAGAAAGTAAACCAAAATACTTCAGATACACCAGAATAAGAGTGTTTGATTCACTGCTGTTCAGGGCAATTTTAGGACAGAACAACAACTTGCATTTATATAACAAAACATGCATTTGATATACACCTTATCACATCTCCAAGACATCACAAAGCGCTTCACAGAATATACTATAAAGTGAATTGACTGTATATTTTGTGGGTGACACACGGCAGCCAATTGCACACAGCAGTGTCCCACAAACAGTCGTGGATTGAGTGACTAAATATATATATTTTTTAATTTTTGAAGAGATAATTTACCCTCGGAAAAGTGATCTACCAATTGAGTAACAACCAGATTCCTATTATTGCTAGGTAAACAGAGGTGTGTGGAGTAAGGTAACTTGCCCTTCTTTATCCACACGCCCCTTTCACACACACACACACACCCTCACACAACAACAACTTGCACTTATATAGCACCCTCCACGCAGGGTAGCGCCTCAGAGCGCTTCAGACGTCCCCGAGACATCAAGTAATATTTCTTTTTCAAGGTAACTAACAACCAGAACTGGTAACAAGGATCGGTGGTTGAGGCTAGAACATTGGACATGTTTAAGAAACATCTTGATGCTGAGTTGGGAAGACAGTAGCCTGGCATTCTGAAAGGATGGGATCAAATGGGTTTCAGGGCCTTCTTCAACTCTCGTGAGCCCTGTAAGCACTTGTTTGAGCTGAATCCCAAAATATAAAAATATTAACAATGACATTGACGCACTTTGGGCTGAACTCATTTGTAGCATGTGGAAGAGCCCCATCTGGAGGTTAAATCTGTACTTAATTAACATATTTTGGAATGATGCAACCACTATCAAGTAATCATGCAATTACTGTATAATAATCTATGTAGTTGCATTTGATTTATACCAGTTAACATGGCTGAAAAGATAAACATCCATTCTTGCTCATTAATGATTCTCCACAACAATTCTAATTTGTCAACAACTAAAGTATGCAGCAACCCACCACCGACCAAATTAATTCTCATCCTAACATCACAGGAAACAGCTTTGCAATTTAGGCATGTTCTGGAGTTCCACAATGCTCTTAACACAAGAAAAATAACTATTTATATAACATTGATGGGGGATCAGGGGGCACACTAGAGCAAGTCACTGGAAATGAAAAGTGCAAACAATCCTGCAATCTCTTCAGTTAAAAAAATTCAAACAAAAATTACATCTAAAATAATTGTACATTTTGAAGACAAGCTTTCAGTCAATTTGCCCAGACTCTCCAGAACTCCACCCCAGAGTCCCTCCTACTCACTGTGAACCGACTTGTGTTTCAAAGCCCGCTTCAAGACATACCTCTTTGATATCCCTTCAGTCATCTTTCCCTTCCCCACCTTCTTCAGCTCCCACCCCCCAGCTCGGGTGCCCAGCCAGCAGTGTAAGACTTCCTTACGATACAAGATGTGCTATACAATGTCAATTGTATTGTAACTGAATTTTTTAAAAATTATTTGAAGCAACTCTCTTGCTTCATCTTCTCACGCACATTCCTTTTTAAATTTACTTTGCAGCTTTTACAATGTTTTTTCTATTATTTCCAATGTTTTCTCTATTTTTGTTTCAAATCGCTTTGTTTTTATAAAATATGTGGGGAATGACCAGTGGCTGGAATTGAACAACTCTCTCATTGTGTTTCCTTTCATAAATCAAAGCTTTCTGCTTTTCCACACCCCAAGAATAAACTCATGGTGGATGGCAAAACAAAGCAGTCACTCCTTCCCAATCGCAGTAACCAGGATCAGATTTCTACAAAGCAAAATGATCCAGTTGTGAACAGTGTAGGAAATCAACACGTAATGAAAAATTCAGTGTTTATAACTGCTACACCATTTAAATTTGGAAGACCTTTCAGTTTTCTACTAGCAAGTTACCAAGTTTTTTGTGCCACATGATGTACATTAAAATAAATCCTCACTGTTCTTTTACCTAATAGCTGGTATTCTGGTATTTTTATTAAAACGCTACACCTTGTTTTACACCAAAGTTACCAAATGGTGCTTTAAAATATTTATGAATTACAAGACAGATCGTATAAGGATCTTACCAGGAGATTTAAGCCTATACATTTCATGCCTTAGGGGAAATGTCACTAAGTTTATCGAATAAACATCGCAAGATCCACTTCAGCACACCAAGGTATTAGGAAACAGAAGCGAGGATTTATTTCTATGTACATCATGTAGCACAAAAACTTGGTAATTTGCTAGCAGTTGCAGGACGACAGTAAAATTGATAGTGACAATAGACAGTGAATTGTCGGGGTCATTGGGGCATCTAAATACCATTCCATCATAAAACTACCGTACTTCTAACTCTCAGAAACCAAACCACATGATCAAGTTATACATGGCTACTACCTGTATTGTCTTTAGTAAACAAACATTCTCAAGATATAGAAATATTACTACAAAACTCAAATTAAAATTGTTCAACAGACTGAGATGTTCACACAAGAGCCTGACCCCAACTGGGATTCATACAGCGATATTCAGGAGTGGCAGTGTCTTGGAGTGCTTACGCAGGCTAATACTATCACAGCAAGGTCACACCTAAACAAGTCTTTGTTTAACCCACTTTTCTTCCTGCACATAATACTTTTGGATGTCTCCATTCTGTGAAAACAGAGTATCACGTGGATGTCAGCATGACAATTTCAAACTTGTGAACCCAATAAACAAATTTCTTTGCTCATATATTACTCAGTCAAGTGAACCTGTTGTTGAAATGCATCATGCTGACACCCATTAATTGGAGAAGATTCAGACCTGAATGATAATTAGCAGCAGTTTTGTTAGTGTGCAAAGATTAATTAAACATCTCATCTATTGCCTGAATGCTGCAAAATAAGCAGGCACTATGAACTAAAAGCAGTCATTATTGTGATGGGGGAGAAAAGATCTTAATAAATTCAGATAGACGGAAGCTAAATTAATTTTATATTTTTTATTTGAAAGGAAATTAAAATTATCTTTCAAGATCTTGGAAGTAATTACACATTTCAGCTTAACTGAGAATTCTGTCTGGAACAAACCAAAGTTATTTGATAGTCGCTCATATTGTACTCCCCAAGAAGGCAAGGACTATCAACTTAGTTAACTAACCTACATACTCAAGAATCTAAAAATGGGGAAGTTAAATAACAAATATAAGTGAGCAGATCATAGACAACAATGTAAGTTTTATTTTGAATACTATAGACCATTATCAACACTGTGAATTGGTACACTTTTTTAAAAAAAAACACAATATACCAAGATGCAGCACTCTACTGTTGGATGCAACATTAATAAAGTTCCTCTATATTTATGAACAATATGCCTTAATGCCAATTTCTTTTGTACAGCTGCAATATAAACATTCAACTTGTTTTGTGACACCCAACTATCACACACATGCATCAGGAGAATGTGTCATAGAGGAACCAGGATCAGTAAACCAAGCTGGTTTCCCCTTCCCTAACCCTGGGAAGGCCAGGGTCAACTTCTCAAGCAGCCCCACCAGCAAACTGAGCGTGGGCCAGGATTCCAATCCTGAAACTGAGATAGCTTAATTAATTTTACAAAAGTCAAAACCATGACCCATCTAAAATTCCAGGCACGGAAGGACAGTGTGTTAATGCACTTGGGCATAGGCTGAGCCCCACCAGCAGATTTATTTTCTCCCCTTCCACTAATCCTGAAAATTGAAAATAAAATTGTATAAAATGTTCATAATGCAACAGATACTTTACCATGCTGGAAACATTGAACAACAAATAATAATAATCCTTCATTTGATATACCACCTTAGCACATCTTCGAGATGTCTCAAAGAGCTTCACAGAATATACTGTAAAATGAATTGACTGTATATTTTGTGGGCGAAACGCAGCAGCAAATTGCACAAAGCAATGCATTAAATTTAACTAAATGACTATTAAATCAGTTTTTTTTTCATCTTGGGAATTTTGTCGGCTTATTAATTCATATCACTCCTACAATTAAAATCCTCATTCATGTATCAAAGTATAACTTCTTCAATGGTTTCCTCAGTAGTCTCACTAACTTAATTTACCAGAAGCTTGAACTCACCCAAAACTCTGCAAACCTGTATTCTTTCCAGCACCAGGCTCTGACCACTTATCCTTGACAGATTCACTGGTTCCCAGTATACCACACATTAAGATTCCTATCCTAACCACCAAATCGGTTTCTGCTCCTGGCTCCTCCCAACCTCTGCAATCTCTTCTAAACCACTACTCCTGCCCATACTCTGCTCCTCAGATTCTATCCTATTGCTTGTTCCTTATTCCCTCTTACCCCTTCAGTACCACCACTGCCCTCTGAAACTCTTCAAAAATTCTATACTTTGTTTCCTCATCCCTACGTCAAACTCCTTCTAAAAACACATCTTTTTAACTGGCCTTTTGTTCAACATCCAAAATTCTTTTCTTTTTCCTGCTCTGGATCATAATTGTTAAGCACCTCAAGACACTCGTCCTACATGAAAGGCGATATCTAAATACAACTTGTTGTTAGTATTGAATATTGACCTCTTTCATGGTCTCAAAATAAAAAAAAGGCAAATGTCAGCCGTTTTCCCACAGTCAGTTAAACACTAGTCTGGGAACGGCACTACTGACCTTTCATCTCCATCTCTCTCCCTCCAAAAATTATTCCATAATCACAAACATTCACACAGCTTAAAGCAAATGTGGGAATCGGAACTGAGCTAAATACATCTTGAAGAACTGGAAAAACTATCAAATAATCAGAAATAATAATAATAATCCTTGCATTTGATATAGCATTTTTCACGTCTTCTGGACGTTTCAAAGCGCTTCACAGAATATGCTGAAAAGTGAATTGACCATATATTTGTGGGCGAAACGCGGCAGCCAATTGCGCACAGCAGTGTCCCACAAACAGTTGTGGATTGAAAATGACTAATTTATTATTGTTTTGTTTTGGAGGGATTTTTATTAGGCGTGTGGAGTAAGGAAACTTGCCCAACATTTCGCCCTGCCTGGAATTGAACCCAGGTGCTTGCAAGGCGAGTGCTCTAACCACTGAGCTACAGGACTCCATGTTCTATCACCGCACTTAATACTCAAAACAGTTTGTATAAAATGTGAATTTGGTTTTTCGAGGGAACCGTAGTATCAGACACACACACGCGCAAAACTTCCCTCAGAGAACAACCTTGGTATTTTGCCCACAGAGGAAAAAGCACCTTTAAAAGCAGCTAACATTGCACATTTTAATAACTCAAAATGCCCAATAATTCAATACCATGTTATGTAATGCACACAGGGTACATTGCAAAAGAATGCAGAATTTCCAACCCGATTACTTCTACACTCACTATTCAGCAATCTTAACCTAGGGCTTTCATATTTTTAAAAATGACAGAAAGAAGTTTTTTTTATTGCTTATAAGAGAAACTATAATCAGACTCAGTAAATTGATTGTAATATACATTCTTTATATTAGATGTCACGCAGCAGTCACTGCGGAGGGGGGGGGGAGGGGGGCAGGGGAGAGAGAAAAAGCATTGACACTCTCAGATTGCAACAACTACATTTAATCACCAAAGACATTTTAAAATCATGGCCTCAAATTCAAAAGACTCCTTTGTAAAGATCTTGGTTGAATTCAGCCTAACCCTTTAGATTTGTTTCATGATAAAAATGCACACCAAGCACATGCAATTTTGTTGGGTTTTTTAGATAAGAAGAAACCCTTCCTTTCTGAGCACACAATGCACATCATTTTTTCAGTAGTGCACTATTCAAAAATAAGTGAA
This sequence comes from Callorhinchus milii, assembly GCF_018977255.1. Taxonomy (NCBI): domain Eukaryota; kingdom Metazoa; phylum Chordata; class Chondrichthyes; order Chimaeriformes; family Callorhinchidae; genus Callorhinchus; species Callorhinchus milii. The sequence continues at coordinate 25,050,815 of NW_024704745.1, forward strand.
TTTCTCCCAATGTTCTGGCAAACAATCCCCCAAATAAAATTAGTTACTCTCAATTGGCTGTTTGTGGGGCAGTGCTGTGTGCAACTTGGCCACCGTGTTCTCTCACAAAATGTAGTTACTACACTTTACAGCACATCCTAGTATTATTATCATCATCATCATCAAGAGCAATTGCTGCTCCAATGGATTGGTAGTTGGGAGTCNTTTTTTCCAATTTTCAGAACAGCAATTACTGCTTCAATCAATACTAAAACAATTAGTCTTCACCATAATATTCTCTGAATGAGTTACTCATAATATCTACTGGATGAATCTATTCTGCATTGTTCATTAGAAGACTGGAATGATTATTGGCTAGGAAAAGTTAATAATTATCACAACTGAATATATGCAACCTATTACTTCCTAGTAGTCATAGACTGAATGCCTTGAGACATTATCCTATGCGAATGGAGCTAAATAAGTGAACGTAGTCATCAATGCTGATCACTCCATAAACGATGGAATCAAAATAATCTTGCCGTATTAATACCATGGAAGAAAGTGAACCAGCTGTCCTGATGCAGTGTACATCCCACCCACAAATAATCCAAAAAAAGTGAAGTCTACATTATTTTAAAAATGATAGACACAATCCAGGCTGAAATCACATATCAGCGTCTGCATGGCTGTGAAATACTTTTCATAAGTTTATTGCAGTCAATGCTAAACTATCTCCTCCGCTCATCTATTCTTCTTCAGAGGCACATGATGAATACCTGCCACATAAGGGGGCTGGAAATGCCATCTTCAGCAACCCAATTAGGGAACAGCAAAAGGATCGATGTTCAATCACTGAAGTTTCCATTCAGTGGGACACAATTGAAAGGATCTTGCTACGGCTTCAGTTTGGTTCAACCATGGGAAATCAAAGCACACTTAAGATAAATGCTAGCGATTATGAGAATAGTCAGTGAAATTCAGTACTAGACATATTCTCAATCCATGCGCAGATCCAATTGAACTGGGCTGTAATATGAAGAAATATTATGTCCATGACTGAGATTACTAATGATGTCCAATAGTTTATGGGAGATCCAGAAATTTCTGGGTCTGGTCAATGTATTAATATCCTATTCTTTGCTGTACATCACTGCATCCCATAAGAATCGTTCTGCTGGGTCAAAGGAGTTTCTTTTGCTGATGGATGGCAGATCTCATGGTGGACAGAAGGTTTTAGTTCAGCTGATCGCTCGACTTGAACCAAAGTAGTATCAAATTTCACTGCATGTTACTGGAGTACACCTTATTCGTTTACTGCAGTAATTCATCATGTTAGTCACAATATGTTAAATACATTACTGTACAATTCAAACAGAATGATAGACGGTCAGGGATTCGTTACAGAAATGACAGTCTGGGATTCATTACAAGTGCAGGAGGTACAGTTTTCACCTCACATTAGGCTCAGCAGAAACCATTGCTCCCAGTTCTGGATTGCAATCCCACGCTCCAACCCAAATAAACAAAAAGTCTATCCTGCCTTGGAGCATTACCAGTATTGGATTGTGTGCTATGAACTTGCATATACTGTAATAGGCGCTGGATTCAGAACGACAATATTCCCCCATTTGAAACCATTACAGTTAGAGAGGAGATGTCAATCCAATTTTAAAGTTGGAAATTGTGCAATTGAGATACGAGAGACAAATTAAGCTCTTGATAAAGGATCGAATGGTTTTATCCAATAGGAAAAACATAATTAACATACATGTCAAATTGGGCTTCTACCCAATTCCAGCTTTCTGTGCCATGTGGAAATATTTCCAAGGCATTCTGGCTCATTGCCTTGAAGTTTCCTCAGCTCCTTACTGACTTTCAATCACTACATTTTCTTGGCAGCCTATTGCCCTTCACAACTGCTCAGAATATAGATGGACTTTCAATGGCCTCTGACTCCATATTAACCAATTTCTGGAAATCTTAAAATAAATCATTTTTGGCAGCCTATAATTATTTTGCTGAAGAACTGCATTGCCAAGTAGGGGACCACAAGCCATTAAGTAGTTTAGTAAAACTCAAGACATTCACTTGAAAACAACTTGGAAAGAGTTCCACATATTGCAGAACACTGAAAGCAGCATTCAAGCAAAAAATCCTCAGTATGCAAGAAACTAAGAGATTCTGAACAGTAATCAAATGAGTATTTTGGTTATCTAACAAGCAATTCATTCTTTATAACATGCAGCACCAGCAAAAACAAAAAAAACACTAAATGAAAATAAAAAACCTATTCCATTCCAACACAAAAACATAAGCAAAAAAAGAGCATTTGCTATAAATTACTAATATTCAAGCTTCTGTGTTAAAATTCCTCCATAGGACCTGTTTTGCACAGGCAGCAGATAGTATGCAGTAATGGGACTGGATATACACAGTCAGTCGCTGATTAGTCGATTTTAGACACTCTTGGAAAGCCACCTAAAACTGAAGACCTAATTCTCCACAATCTCAGAACTCTCACATTATACAAAGAATCCACATGACAAAAGCACATGTAAAATCATGTGCATGTTTTAGACATAGTAAAATCCTGATTAAACTAATAATAAATATCCTGAATATATACATGAGTGGAATGGGACATCTAAAACTATTTTTTTTATGTTTGCTGGGTTGATTTTAACCAAAATATACACTTAACAGTGTAAACAAAAATCTTCCCCTTCCAAAAAAAGATATTTATGTATTTTCAATAAATGGAACCAATAAAAATCTATGCCTTACCGAACTAGGATCACAATTTACATACATGAGATGCATGTTACTTTACCTTAATAGTCAATCACCACACACAGGGGCATTGCAAACCACAGGCTGATTAAAAGCTCTGCCAGCAGTTCTTAACTTAAATGCACATTCGCTTCACTATAACTCACATGATGGATGACCAGTCATATGGATTCATCCATGTTTTGTGCTCATGGATTAAATCTCAACATTTTCATGGTTGATAGGCTACAAAGATCCTCACCCCATTTTTCCCGGTGGGGGAGACAATGTTGGGCAGCAGTTTCCTCAGGCATTGACAACCATCTGGTTAGTGCCTCTCAAACATTCCTGACTGTAACACGTTAACATGAAATATGCTTTATTTGCAGGCAATTAAGTACAGGAGGAATCACAACCAAGCTGGACCTCATCCTCAGTGAATCAGGTGCATTCTCCATCATACGACACTGGATTATGGTCAAGACCAGAAAATCCAACTTTTCTCTTTTCTCCATCTCCCTAACCTGCAGAGAATAGCTATAGTACCCGTACACTTGTTTGAAATTAGGTAATTAAGACCACAGATGAAACTTCGGGCTTACTGATCTGTACAGCTCAATGCCACATCATCTGGTATATTTACCCACTGAACTGCCTCAGGAATAGTTTTATTTTAAAACAAATTACTGTTCATCTTGTAACCAATGGATGATTTATAGAGCACTTATAAGATTCACTAATGATACTTTTGAAGTGCATTTTGAACAGCCTAGTCTGCACATGAATATCCAGTCCTGATATCCTGGCTTATTGTCTCAGCTACTGTCAAGATGAAGAAGCCAATGTAAACCAGGAGTTTCCCTGGAGGACAAAAGAGGGCAAGAATGCTGAACTGATGCTGGAGCTGGAATGAAGAATTAAGAAAGCACCGTTAAAAATCAAATAAATATTAATCTCAGTTCCAAGACTTAGGTAGGTTCCAATGAGATGTCAGGAGTCTCGCAAGCCACGTGCTACATATAGCATTTCATGAAGAAAATAATTCACATCAGGAGGTAATTATGATGATTACACTTGGTGACTAATAAATCTTAAGAGAATCACAGAAAAATATTGCAAATGATTATTGCACTCCAAGTGGTAGATCATGAATACAATATAATTTCAAATTTGAAAAAATGTAGATTAGATTTTTTTTCAAAAGCCACAGTTAAGAAGAATTCTATACCACTCGTAAGGAAAGGACTTACATGTTTTCAGAACAAGAGCAATGTACATAACTTTAATTTCTGCATGGAAACACAAACTTTTATGCCACCAGCAATTATTCAATGGCATTTTGCTGTTCCAAGACAGAGCAGATTAGTGTCGTGAAATACATCAAAACTAATAATAATCCCTCCAAAAACAAAAACAATAATAAATTGGTAATTTTCAATCCACGACTGTTTGTGGAACACTGCTGTGCACAATTGGCTGCCACGTTTCGCCCACAAATATACGGTCAATTCACTTTACAGCATATTCTGTGAAGCGCTTTGAAACGTCTAGAAGACGTGAAAAGCGCTATATCAAATGCAAGGATTATTAGATATTATTATAATAATTTGTACGGAATTGAAAATAGGCTTTTTTGTAAAATTTTAGACAAATAGCTTTAGAAAATGGTTTCCAGGAATAAATCTAAAATATTTCAATAATCACTTCGAAAAATTATTTTTCACGTAATTTTCGTTGGGAATCGTAGCTGTATATATTCGATAATGCACCATGAAACACCAGATGCACGCAATTTCAAGTCTAATATGCAGACTTATTTTCAAAAATTAATGGTTTTAGCATGTTGAGGACATACAAAATATAAATTTTCCTTTCACAGATGACTATTTAAGCATTACTCTGGCCCTGCAATTTCAAGCCTCCTTCAATCATAAAGCCACTGTAATTAGTGACCCAAGATGCACATAATTTCTAAACACTATCCATGTTCTCAAACACTCACCTCTTCTGGAAAGCGTAAATGTGTTCTATAATGAAAATATTAAGGGCAACATTTTTGGTAAACTTTTTTTTGATTAATCATTAATTTAAAACCACAATTTTCATAGTGACTGGAGCTTCAATGCCATTTTACAGTTTAAGTTGCTCCTCATTCACTCGGGGAAGTAGCATCAATATTTTTCTCCCTCATTGTTCAGGTACTAATTTATCTACTACCTACTTATCTGCACACTGCTGCTTTTGAATCCCTGCCCTGCAGAAGCAGTGTCACATTTATAAGCAGCTAAATCTCATTATGTACAATATGTATAACAATAATGATTTTTTTTTGGTCAGCCGGCTGTCTGACATCTGCGGAAGCCCATCCAAACAAATCTGAGAATTCCATGCATCCCATCTACACATGGAAATCCCAGAGATAGACTGTTGGACTGGTATGCACACACTCTCCCAGGAGGGACCCAACCTGATAACCTAATTCCGGAAAGTATTAGGCACAGCTGATTCAGCGCCTTATCACATTGTCAAAGCGCTTCACAAGATATACTGTAAAGTGGAGTGACTGTATTTTTTGGACAATTTTTCCTTCCCTTGCTATTTTTCTCATTGATAAACTTGATTAATTACTAATTTTTATTTAACATTAGGGATCAGTTTGGCTCAGGTGGCAGCACACATTGCTGAGTCAGAAGGTTATAGAGCTTGAACTAGTATCGAGACTTTGAGCTCATAGTCAAGGCTATCTCCTTGGCCATCAATAATGCAGCCAGTTCCTTCTTGCAACTGCCCACACCTTTTTCATCATGTCCTCCCTGGGTAAACTGTTCCAAGTTCTAACCACCCTCTGCACTGATTAGATAAATCTAACCTGTTCATTCATGCTTTTCCTTGGGACGTCCTCCCGACATGAAAGGCGCTTATAAATGTAATTTTGTTGTTGTTGTTTCCTGAGTTTTTAAGACCATAACATAACATGTAGCAGCCAGGAGTAGGCCATTCGAGCCTGCCCTGCCATTCAATCATGGCTGATCTTCTAATCTAACTCCAGCTAATAACCTAACCCTGCCTTATCCCCATATCCTTTAATCCCTTTTGCAATAAGAAATCTATCTATCTCAGTCCTGAATATGTTCCAAGGACTGAGCGTCAACGGCCCTTTGGGGTAGCGAGTTCCATACATTCACCACCCTTTGAGTGAAGAAGTTCTTCCTCAACTCAGTGCGAAAGGGCTGGCCTCTGATTTTAAGGTTGTGACCCCTGGTTTTAGTTTCTCCAACCAGGGGAAACAATCTCCCACTATCTACTCTATCATGCCCTTTGATGATCTTATAGGTTTCTATCAGATCCCCTCTAATTCAACAACAACAACAAGATTCCATTTATAAAGCGCCTTTCATGTCAGGAGGACGTCCCAAGGCGCTGCACAGTTGGGTCATGACCCGAGCAGGGGGGAAATGGTCAGGGTGAGGGGAGGGAAGGGAGGGAGCGAGGAGGGGGAAGAGAGTCGAGAGGGGAGCTGAAGGCACGGTCAAAGAGAAAGGTTTTGAGACCGGCCTTGAAGGAGGAAAGGGAGGAGGCGGCGAAGGCACTGGGGGATGGAGTTCCAGAGCCTGGGGGCTGAGAGGCTGAAGGCCCGACCACCGATGGTAGGGCGGTTGGGGCGGGGGACGTGGAGCAGACCGGAGCCGGAGGAACGGAGGGTACGGGCAGGTAGGTAGGGGGATAGTAGGTTGGAGAGGTAGGAGGGAGCAAGGCCGTGAATGGCCTTGTAGGTGAGGATGAGGATCTTGAAATCAATCCTCTGGGGGATGGGGAGCCAGTGGAGGCGAGCGAGGGTGGGAGTGATGTGGTCGCGAAGTCTGGTGCGGGACAGTACACGAGCTGCAGAGTTCTGAATGACCTGCAGCTTGTGGAGGGAGGTGGCGGGAAGGCCGGCGAGGAGAGAGTTCCCATAATCCAGCCTTGAGGTGACAAAGGCGTGAACTAGGGTTTCAGCCGCGTGAGGGGTGAGGTAGTGCCGTAGTCTGGCGATGTTCCGGAGGTGATGGAAGGCGGTGCCAGTTGTGGTGCGGATGTGAGGGAGAAAGGACAACTCAGGGTCGAACAAAACGCCGAGGTTCCTGACTGGCTTTGAGAGGTGGAGAGTGCAGCCTTGGATGCTGATGGTGTCAGCGCCTGAGGTGCGGAGGCGCTGACGTGAGCCAATCAGGAGGGCCTTGGTTTTTCGCACGTTGAGCTGAAGAAAGTTGTCTCTCGTCCAGGACTCGATGTCGGACAGGCAGGCTGTCAGGACATCGGTGGTCGTGGAGTTGAGAGTAGAGGAGGAAAGGTAGAGTTGGGTGTCATCCGCATACATGTGGAAGTTAACTCCATGTCTGCGGATGATGTCACCGAGGGGGAGCATATAGAGGGTGAAGAGGAGGGGACCGAGGACAGAGCCCTGAGGGACACCACATGAGACAGTGCGGGGGGTGGAGGAGAAGCCATTCGTCGAGACGAAGTGAAGACGGTGAGAAAGGTACGACCTAAACCATTCAAGGACAGTGCCTTGAAGGTTGAGGTGGGAGGACAAGCGGTGGAGTAGAATAGCGTGGTCGACCGTATCGAATGCTGCCTAATTCTTCTATATTCTATATTCTAGAGAATATAGGCCCAAATCTGTCAGCCTATCCTTGTAACTCATCCCCTTCATCCCTGGCAAGTACATCTGTCCTTAAATAAGGAGACCAAAACTGCACACAGTATTCCAAGTGTCCTAATACAGATGCAGCAAGACTTCCCTACTCTTATACTCTAATCCTTTCATACTGAATGCTAACATACCGTTCACCTTCCTAATTGCTGCTGCACCTGCAGACTAACTTTCTGTGATTGGTGTACAAGGACACCCGAGTCCCTCTGGACGCTAACATTTTCCAATCTCTCCCCTTCTAAAAAATAACCCGCTCTACTGTTTTTGCTACCTAGGTGGATGACTTCGCACTTCCCTACAGTATACTTCATCTACCAACTACCTGCCCAACCACCTAACCTATCTATGTCTCGCTGCATTTTTTTGATGTCATCCACTGTGTTGACACTTCCTCCTAGTTTTGCGTCATCCGCGAATTTAGATATATTAACTTTGATGTCCTCATCTAGATCGTTGATGTAGATGGTAAATAGCTGAGGCCCAAGGACTGATCCTTGTGGCACTCCACTAGTCACATCCCGCCAATCTGAAAAGGACCCATTTATCCCTACTCTTTGTTTCCTACCCGTTAACCATTCCCCAATCCACGTTAATATGCTCCCCCCAATTCCATGGGCCCTTATCTTTTGGACTAACCTTTTATGCGGCACCTTATCGAATGCCTTCTGGAAGTCCAAATAGACCACATCCACTGATTCACCCTTATCTAGTTTACTCGAAATATCCTCAAAAAACTCTATGAGATTTGTCAAACATGACTTCCCTTTTGTAAAGCCATGTTGACTTGGCCTAATTATATTGTGCTCCCCTAAATACCGCACTACCACATCCTTAATCAATGATTCTAAATGTTTTCCTATCACTGATGTGAGACTAACTGGCCTATAGTTCCCCATCTTTTCCTTTCCACCTTTTTTAAATAGTGGTGTGACATTTGCGATCTTCCAATCCATGGGGACTGTTCCAGAATCCAAGGAATTTTGGAAGATCAGACATAAGGCCTCCACTATCTCATAAGCTACCTCTTTTAAAACCCTGGGATGCAAGCCATCCGGACCAGGGGATTTGTCACTTTTTAGTGCTAACAGTTTCCCTAGCACCAATTCTCTACTAATGAAAATTTCCCTAAGTTGCTCCCTGTCCTTATCCCCTTGGTGCATCTCTATTGTTGGCAGACTTGTTGTGTCTTCTAGGGTGAAGACAGATGCAAAGTACCCATTTAGGGACTCTGCCATGTCCTTATCCCCCATTACAACTTCTCCCGTCTCTGACTGAAGTGGACCTACATTTACCCTCACTAGCCTATTCCTCTTAATGTATTTGTAAAAACTTTTACAATCAGACTTAATGTTCCTAGCTAGCTTACCCTCATACTCCTTTTTCTCGCTCTTAATGAGTTTTTTAGTTTTTTTTGCTGGTTTCTAAAACTCTCCCAATCTTCAGATTTGCTGCTTTTCTTGGCAGTTTTATAAGCTTTTTCTTTTAATTTGATGCTTTCCCTAACTGCTCTAGTTAGCCACGGATGAATTGCTTTCCCTGTGGTACTCTTATTCCGCAAGGGAATATGCGACCGCTGAGAATTTTGCACTACATCCTTAAATATTTGCCACTGTTGGTCTACATTTTTACCTCTTAATCTTATTCTCCAGTCTATTTTACCTAAATCTTTCCTCATACCTACAAAATTAGCCCTATTTAAATTCAGAATACTTGCCTCGGATTTAACTATATCCCTCTCTAACTTAATGCAGAATTCAATCATACTGTGATCACTCTGCCCCAGAGGATTCTTAATACCTACACTGCCAACTAGCCCTGTTTCGTTACACAAAACAAGGTCTAGGATGGCCTGTCCCCTAGTTGGTTCCTCGGCATGCTGCTCTAGAAAGTTATCTCTCATACACTCAATGAACTTTTCTTCTAACCTACTTTTGCTGATTTGGTTTTCCCAATCTATGTGGAGATTGAAATCACCCACTATTATCGCTTTACCTTTCCTACATGCTCCACTGATTTCTTGATTAATACCTTGTGCTATATTGTGATCACTGTTTGAGGGTCTATAAACCACTCCCATTAATATTTTCTGCCCTTTATTATTTTTTACTTCCACTCGTACTGTCTCGACCTCCTGGTCATTGGATTTCAGATCCTTCCCACTGTTTTTATTTCATCCCTAATTAACAGGGTTACCCCCCCCACCTCATTTCCCACAGTGCCTATCTTTCCTGTAAACCATCACCCCTTGACCAAGATTATCAAAGTATTGAAGTGTAACTTGTCTGTCCCCTCCAGTATTCAGAAATTCTGAGCCATATTCAGATGGCAGCTATCTCACCTCCTCAGACAGGAGGTTGCTTGTTTTACTTTAAGATTTTGAACAAACAGTTTAGGTGGACACCCCAGAGCATTGTTGGGGAGACATCGTTCTTCAGATGAGATGTTAAATGACGGTTGACTAATACGTTAGCCACAAATGGTGAATTGAGAATACGCTCGTGGTGAAATTGCATTTTTAATTAGTAAATAAAAAGAGTGAAATAGACACCGTCATCAGGCATGTGATCTCAACACTAGGATGAAAAATTCTAATTACTTTAAGATGAAAAAGATGGTGTGNTTTTTTTTGATCGCTGTATGGGATTTACTTCCTTGGATATCTGCTAAAATGGTGTGAAACACAGGTGAAAATGCCAGATTTCAGCATCATAGAAAAACTAGCAATCGGGCGGGTCAGCTCAAAAGATCAGAGTAACAACAACTAAATTACATTGGTATAGCGCCTTTCACATTGGAAGAACGGCCCAAGGCACTGGAAAGTCAGTGTTTCAGACCAGAGCTGGGGGTCGGGATTGGGGAGGGTGGAAGGCAGGAGGGGAAGCAGGGTGATCGAAAGCATGGTCAAAGAGGACGATCTTTTGATGGGTCTTGAAAGAGGCATGGGTTAGTTGAATAGTCGCTCACCATATCCAGATAGTGTGAGGCAGCATTAAACACATCAAACAAGGTACTGGGCTGCAGTGCCCAAAATCAGCCAAGTTCAGATACTTACAGCTGTTGTACCGGGTACAATGAAAAGTATTGACAAAACCATTCCTTATAAAAGTCACTGCACTATAGCACAACACATTTTTAACCATAACAAAAAAGCTTTCCAAGAGCTGACTCTTCAGAAATTATGCAGATTTGCGCTTTTAATGGTTATCTTTCTCTTAAGGCACAGACAGTTGTGTGTCTGAAATGCAGATGGAAAACAATTGTTCAGCTATACGCAGCGCTTAGGATACGCTTGCTTCACTGCCTACTCCAACTTGTTGCCAATATTCCCAGGGGTCTGTTACAAATCTGCAGCGTCTCTGTGTCTGAAACAAGGGCCTCGCTGCTTGCTCTGCATTCCAGCAACTGTTGGTGATAAAACACTAAACAGAAAAGCTGCAGCGACAAAGACTGCACGTGTGAATACTCAAGCGCATTTATCCTCTCTTTTAGGATCATCGATCATTGTAATTCTACTAAAATACTACAGAAATTCAATTTATCGAGCCACTTCCTCCTTTGCATCTTCTCCTCCCCCGCAGCATTTGAACGCACTCAAAATAAGTCTTACTGTTAATGTTGTAGGCATTTTACTCAAGCAGTATCCTTTTAAAGCCACCCATAAGAATACTGTTCTCTTTCTATGGGTAGAACTAATTACTGCTTTACATTGCTGCATGAGAGGCAGTATTACTTCCAATAGCATGGCAATTTAGGAAGTCAGATTTTATTATTGCTCATTCAATCGTTCTCACCAGGGAACTGAGCAGAACTCTGCAACTGCACGAATATCTGCCAACTGACGTTAGATTTTTAATGCTATTAAAAAAGCATCTGTATTCTAAAAGTTAAGTTTCGCCCACAAATATACAGTCAATTCACTTTACAGTCTATCCTGTGAAGAGCTTTGAGACGTCTAGAAAATGTGAAAAGCGCTATATCAAATGCAAGGATTATTATTAAGTTCCGAGCACAGGCCGAATCGATCCCACCATCTGCATTTGTCAGAATCAATGTCCTGCTGAAACAACCACCTCACAGTGGCCTCAGCAGCAGGACTTTAGCATAGTTTTACATCTTGTGCCTCAACAAATTTATACCAGGGTTGGGGAGGGGGGAAAGAGGGGTGATTGTCTGCCAATCACTGTACAAGCTCTTGTGACGTATGCTGAGCACATTACCCTCGGCTGAGTGAAGCTCTTTGAGAGGTCCTCCCAATGTGACAGGCATTATATAAATATAAATTGTTGTCATTGTTTTCAAATAGTTTATTGCAAAGATGACTTTCTTCGGGAAACAAACTTCTTCTCTAGTTAAAACTATTAATTTTAACAGTGAATAAAATCTGTGTTGCAGGGCGAAAACACCAGTTGCTTCATTTCAAATGTATGCAACAACTGATATTAGAAGTTCAAAAGTTTAATGATCTGCAGTTATTAAGCGCTAATAAGAACTCTGATACGCTACCCTGTGTAAAGGGGACTCTATCAATGCAAGCTGTTTTTATTATACATTATTATACACAGCATTTCTATATGAAGAAAGCTTAAAAATTGGTTCACAGAATACAGCATTTACAATAGTATACCATTTGCAGAACGAAAATAAATCAAGCTCGATTGTGTATATGGTGCATTTCAAGGTCTTGCAGAAAATCTGTACATCTGCTATTTTACAGGACATGTCACTGCAAAGTAAACAAAGGGTATTCAAGAAATTTTAAATGTCATGGATTGTAATATTTTAAGTAAAATAACTATATTCACAACATTTTTTGTTAAAAAGTATGACCAATTTTTAAAGCAAAAAATATAAAACCTCATCAAATTTACTGTGCACGACACTTCTGATTTAAGTGTCTGTGAAAAACGTAAGTCTCTTGTCTAATTAAAACTGCATGAAATGCACTCACCAAAACAAACATCTCCCATCCAAATTGCCATCTGCTATACAGAAAATCTATTTAGTTTCAGATATTAATAGAAAGTTTGCAGAATTTAAAGTTATTCACCCTCAGGTCAGGAAAGCATGTTATTTCGGTATATCTCAGGAGTGAATATACAACTGCAATTTCCAAGTTACTTCTGCTTTTTAACTTTTGAAGCAAGAGACTGACATTAGTGTTCTGAGTCTGAAGGCACAATGAGGGATTTCTATGAGTCATATAAAATAGTGAGGTTTAAGATCTATTGCCTTACAGATTAGCAATTTTAACACCATAGGATAGATTCTACAGCAATAATATTCATACTCAAAATCAACTCCTAATTTTCAGTTCTGCCCACTATAATTTCGCCGCTGTTTGGAAATGTTCTCACACGTTAGAAATACTGACAACAGCCACAATCTTTCACAGGACTGAGAAACACATCTAAAAGGTGGACTAGGCACCTTCAAAGCAGCAGTACCTTTGAAGTCAGAAACAATGTTAGCAGCTTCATTTTCCCTCCCACGCAGAAGTGGAAACTATCTACACAGGTCGATTAAAAAAAACATGCAGGTCTTGGAATATTTCCATTTTAGATAAAGCTATGTTTGTTAAATAGCACTAGCTGATGTGTATTTGGTTTTGTTTACTGGGTTTCACTACTAAACTAGTGAGGACTTTCTGCTCGTATTGAACTGAATTGGGATGAGTTTGGAATGAATCCCTTGATTGACAGAGGCATTTGCTTAAAGTTCTGTAGCGGTTCCAGTCAGATCTTTAAACCAGACTTACTGGAAATTTCAGCTCATCACTTTACAGACATTAATGGCTTCTTCAAAATTCCCTAGTAGATACAATGAGTAAGTTTGGCTGCAATTCAGCTTTGTTGTGTTCCAGTCATGTGCGATACAGCCATGCAGATCTTTCTTCTGCACAACTATTTCATCATAGTCAAACCTTGCTTATTCCATCAATACCCTAAAATGATTCGTCTTGTAGGAAAGTGCTGCCAAAGTGGTTAGCAAGGTTGCATATAGGATAACAGATAGGTAGCAGTGAGTTACAAGACAATAAATCAATTGAATTACTCTGATAGCATTATAAATCACAAAAAGCAAAGCTTAAGCTGTTTATGAATGGTCAAGAAGACCATAATATTGCTTCAATTCACCAGCGATTTATATGTTCCTTTAACGTTTAAAAGAAACAACATTCCTATGATAGCAGGTAGCAGGTTTGGCAAAACACTTAAAATTTGATATAGCACCATATGACATCAAAACGTCTCAAAGCACTTCGCACAATGAGTGCACAATCTAATAATTATGTTCAACTCCAGTTTTCCATCAAACCCCACATCAAGTCCATTGACAAGAATGCTTTTCTCAATCTGCAGAACTTTGCTGACTTATGCCTCCAGCTCACTTACACCATCACCCCATCCCTCTGCTCCTGAAATTCTCATTCATGCCTTTGGTATCTCAAGGTTAGACTTCATGGCAATCTATCTCTACAAGCACCTACTCCAGTCAATCCAAACATCTAAAACCCACATTTTTTCCCTCACCAGACTCCAAAAAAGCATGGTCGAAATGATAAGTCTTAAGGCGGGGAGGGAAGTGAAGGCAGAGGGATTCTGGAGTGAAGTTCTAGAGAGTGAGGGTAGAAAAGGCTGAAAGTTCGCCCACTGATGGTTATACTGATGCGGGGGGGGGGTACATGAAGGAGGCTGGTGTTTGCTGAACAGAGGGAGCAGTAGTCACAGGAGGTTGCAAATGCAAAATCAGGATGCGATTTGAAAGTGAGGTCAAGGACCTTGAATTTGATCTCCTGAAGGATGGGGAGCTAGTAGAGCCGAGCAAGGATGTGGGTGATGGGCTCACTCACGGAGGGCTGTGCAACAGAGGACATGGTGATCTAGAGAGTTCAAAACCCTTTGAAAATATCACTTTACATTGCACACACTACAAAACTTGCTAGATATTATTACAGTACACTTCAAAAGTCTCCACTGATAACTTCAAACCACTTATTTCCCCCATCTCTCCAAACGATACTGACCTTTGCTAGATAAGTTTCTCAGGCATGAACCACTCTTCAATACCTAAATCTCTTCTCCCTTCACTCACTCACACACACACCTTTCAACTGGGAAAGGGAGCACTGGATAGCAATCAGGAGTAAAATTCAGATTATTTCCAGGAGGCAAAAACACAAAACTCTAAATGCAGCCAGATTGATATTAACTAATTTTGTACAGATCAAGATGAAATAGGACATTCCTAGTCTGTATTGCTCAGTCAGATTGAACAATAACTTTACCAACAAAATTCTTGGAGTGGCTCAGTGACAATTTTCAATATTATGATTTTTTTCCCCTCCATCAAAGAAAACACAAGAAAGAACTTTCTGCAGAATGATAGATACTGGTAATATTCCCCTCAGGATCACTATGCACAATCAAATGTTTTGTCATTTATCAAATGAACAGCTCAAAGACATGGTAGTCTCAGACAATGCAGATACACAGCACACATCCACAAGATTTGTAAAGATTTCACGTAATAATCAATACTGATGATGATCTTAGAATTATGCCTTCAGCTTTATAATGGATGATATTCACCTTCTAATCATGATGTACAGATTCTGCAAAATATTAAGTCCTTTTGATAACAAAATTTCTTTGAAATTGCCAGTCATTAGTCATATTCTTCCATCCCCATTCTTTCTAAACAAACCTCACCATGCTTAAAACAAGGAAAGGAAAAAAACAAGGAAATTGAAATTTATACCTCTGCTGGCCAAATTAAATAGTTTGTATATTAGATGTTGCTTCTCTGTGTAGGATCAGCTGACATATTATCTTAGCACCCATGCAAAGGCAAAATTCCACCAATGTTTTTTGTAAATACAGTTCTGTGCACAACATAAGAATGTACTTGACAGTGCACATTCTAGTAGAAGATTGATATTTTTTCTCTCTGAATTGAAGCCAGAGGGCAAAAGAGTAGCCATAAAAGAACCTTGGTTACCTGTAGGACATAGTGTGCAATGTACAATTCAATTGAAACAAAACAAGAAAAAGGCTGAAAACCCACATGTGATCAGACAGCTCCTGTTAGAAAAAAATAGATTTGTGTTGATAGGGTTCACCCCATTATAAGTGAAACATGAAGGAAGCTCCCCATCCATACATATGTCCTCTCCAGTTGTGTCAGTTCTGATAACGAGTCATGGTGACCAAGATCTTAGTTAATATGTTCTTCTTTCAGATACTAATAGAAATGCAGTTTCCACAGCAGGTCAGTTCTTAATGTTCATATTTCCTGCATTTTTCGTTATGATTTATACAATTTAAATGCCTAGAGAAGCCAATAGATAATGACCAAATATAAATAAGAGTGTATTAAGGGCTAACAACACAATCCAACAGTATGAGTTGCTATTGCTTTGCAATCATGATCTTCGAGGTCATTAGATGAAATTGGGAACAATTAAAAAAATACAAAAACTTTAAGTTGCAAGGTTACTAATGAAGTTTGGAAGAATAGTATTTTTTAAAATATTAAAAATAGCAAAATTTCAGAGATTTCAAAATGTGTCTTAAGTTCTTGAATCAAATTAAATGAAGATACTTCATTGTGCTTGAGTGGCAGCTGCCTGTTGCATTCATTAACGTCTCATAATGTAGAAGGCTGCCATCACTTCACACTTAATAAACATTTTTATTTTAAATCAGTACTCCTAATAACTCGACCCAGGCTTAACTTGTCACTAGCACTTAAATCATGATGATGATGATGATATATCCCGGTGGCATTCATTTATGTATGCCTAACTCACCATTCCAGATAATTCGTCACTGAGCCCTTTTTCCTTAGAGTGCTGAGTTATCAGGATTTTACTGTATATAAATGAGTGAAAACTAAAAAGGTCTGAATTAGACATTAAAACACATTTGCAATTCATTCAATGCAGTAATATAATTAAGTAAAGCCACTGCTTTTGAGAAATTATCACCATTTTAAAAGGAGTTGCAATCGCTGAAAAAGAACCATTTGCACACTTTGTCCGGGGTATGTTTCAGAATTCCATTTTGCAAATAAGCTTCAGTAATAAGCGTCAAAGCAAATTATTGCATTTATAGCCATAAAACTAAATGCAATTTAAAAGATTGACTACCCTGCAAAGCCCAAACTGTTCTTAAACAGGTTTGCATTCAATCAATCCACACAGCTGCCCCTTGCAGAACAACTGTCCCAACAAAAGTCTGTCTGCAGGCATCATTGCAAAAAGCAACAGGTGTAAAGAGAAAACAATAGCAAACCTATCTGCCTGTGGCTCTTCTACTATAGGAATGCTGTAGGCTGCTAGATATGATAATACAGTAGTAACTGCTTGAATACAAACTCCATTTAGTCTGTTGACCAAATACCAGTCTAGGCCAATGAATTTTATTAACTAAGCTTGCCATTATAATTAAGTCATTCATCTTTGAGAAGCTTAAAATTAACAGGAAACAAGTATTCAGTGCAAATACCGATTGTGTAAAACTCGCTTAATATATAAAGAAAAGCACAACTTGCACAAACCAGATGAATAATAACAAAAAAAATTATCAGGCTACAATTAAACATTTTAAAATAAAATGTGAGTAATATGAATAATAGATAAAGGTTCAAACAAATTTATGTCTGGACATACACTGACCTTTAAGCAAGACATTAAAAAAAACTTTTACTTTTTTAAAAAATGAAGAAGGAAGCTGCCTATATGTGCTTAATTCAATCAGTGGATTATACTTCCAATAGCTGTGCACTGCCACCTTTTTGTAGCTCACAATCAGTGCAGATCCCTGAAACACAAGCTGATTGTTATCTGCACAATGCAATAAGCTCACAAATCCAGCATTTACCATCTTTGTTCTAAGAGGAACTGCTCACACTGGTGATATTTTGGTCTTTGCTAGTTGCTTTTCATATATTATTAATGTCTACATTTTATCAGCACGGATTGAAAGTTAGAAGACACAGATCCGGCAGGCAGGAATTGGTCTCAAGGGCACGAAGGTAACAAAAACATTATGTTCCAAGTTGTGGCGAAAGTGTAGAAAAAGGCTGTTAGGCTGGGGGACATAAGGAAGGGTGTAGAATGGAAGATGGCTTAAGAAGCACAAAATGCATATTGAAGCCTATGCATACTCAAAGTGTGCAACAGGTTTGTTTGTGCACTTGAAAAGAATTGACGAGCGGAGTACGTATTTTCTCTTTAAAAATAACTGTAGAAACGCAGCTCCTTCTCCCTTGCAGTATAAGCCTGATTTTAATCAAAGTATGATCTAAGCGTACTGTGCACCACGAGACCTGAATGAATGGAAGTCTTATCTTTACAGTCTTGTGCCGAAAGATAATAGTGCAATGGGTAAACAAGAGGCCACCTTGATCCCCCCTCCCCTATTTGGTGTTGTATAAATTACCTGAGCATGAATAAGAGACAGCCAAACGAGAAAAAAGGAATAAATAAAAACTGGCCACAGGTCGCCAAAAGCACTCTGAATTAGAGCGTGCAAATACACTTAATCCTGACACCCGATCTTTTAATGCACACAATGAGAATCGATCTATTGTACGGAAATTTGCCTACTGTTTTACAACTGTTCATATCCACATAGAAATGCACTGCTTCTGTTTTCACAAACAGAATGGCAAAATTGTTGGTGACAGTAATAGCCATCAGCAGACCAATGATAAAAACTAAATTGAATCTAAAACACAGTACATCTTGTGCTAATTCACTTACATTTTAATTTCAGATATACAGTACTACCCGACTCTGCTGTATAAAGACCTGCAATTAATGTAATCCAGCAGGACTTTGACCAGCTTGGTTATTGTTTAAATTCCTGGACTGCATACAATCTCAGCATTTGATGGGCCCCACCTCAGCCCTTGAACTTTGTACAAATCAGTTTGTTCCACTGAAACTGAAGATTCATTGCCCGTTTTTTAAATACTTTGCAAACCATTCAGCCCAGGGAAAAGCAGTTTCATTCCCCCTCCCCCCCCACCCACCGCCCTAATACCTAGCATCAAATAGACTTCAATGTGTGACGACAGATTTGACTAGCTCTGAAATGACTGTTCAAAGATGCAAACAATGTAGTAACCACTACTGTCAATTTTGAATTAACCCACATGCAGGACTCTCATCAATATGTAAGTTTTATGTTGGTATAGATTCAGGTTATACTTCCCCCACCCCCTCCTTCTGTCTCCCACCCACAACGTCTTCAGACAGCAGAATGCACTGTGTGGCAGGTGGGTCCCAGAAATAGTTAAATGCTGCAAAGGCTGCTCTACGTCCGAGATGTGATTGACACTCACTGACTTTGGGACGCCCCAGTCCCCACAAAGTTGGGGCCCCGAGCTCTAACGTACCTCTTTAGAGGCTCCTCATCTCTCAAAAACAAAAACCCATTACCATGCTTACGAGTATCCAAACCAAACTGAGATGATAATAATGATGATAATCTTTGCATTTGATATAGCGCCTTATCACATCTTTGAGAAGTCTCAAAGCATTTCAGAGAATATACTGTAAGGTGTAGTGACTGTGTGCTTTGTGGGCGAAACGCGGCAGCCAATTGCACACATAAATGACGGCAGAGATTTCCATGCATCCCACCTACCCAGAGATCGATTTGTTGGAATGGAATGCACCCTCTCTCTCCCTGACCTCTCAAAAAAATACATAAAATGCATCAAAAAAAACTTTACAAAACTCCCCCCAACTATTCTCTCCATCGTATACAGAAAAACCATCGAGGGCCATGTGTTTTTTTTTAAATATCTATCTATCTATATATATATAAAAAAGTATTTGATTTCAAAAGATGGGGGGGAAAAAACAAAGATGCAGTTTTCCCTCAAACATACATAATGGAGAAAATAAATCATTCAAAATATTTGAAAATGAAAGTTTGCTGGGAATAGAATGAAAAGTTTGCACATTGAAAGCAAGTGACACACACACACCCAGACACACACACACACCCAGACACACACACACACCCAGACACACCCAGACACACACACACACACCCAGACACAGACGCACCCAGACGCACACACACACCCAGACGCACCCACACACCCAGACGCACCCACACACCCAGACGCACCCAGACACACACACACACACCCACACATCCACACACAGACACACCCAGACGCACACACACAGACACCCAGACGCACACACACCCACACACAGACACTCCACACACAGACACCCAGACGCACACACACACACCCAGACATAGACACACACACCCAGACATAGACACACAGACACCCAGACGCACACACACACACAGACATAGACACACACACAGACGCACACACACACCCAGACGCACACACACACACAGACACACACACCCAGACATAGACACAGACACCCAGACGCACACACACACACAGACATAGAGACACACACAGACGCACACACACACCCAGACGCACACAACAAATCTCAGCGAGGATCAAGCCAAGGAATTTGCAGTTTGAGAAAAGGCAGAAAGACTCCGGTTAATCGGCACAGGGGGTGGGGGGTGGGGGGGAGGAGAGGCTCAGAGAGAAAGTGAACTTAACAAAAAGTTTTTGCTGTGAAACTAATAAGCGGTTCTTGTCGCCCCCAAAATCACAAACAGACACAGACTGCAGAGCCCGAACAGAGAGGAGCAGAGCGGCCAGAGGGGAAACACCCCAACTCCAGGTCACACACACACACACACACAGGGAGAGCCGGACACACACACACACAGGGACACACACACAGGGAGAGCCGGACACACACACACACAGGCACAACATCACACACACAAAGGAAAAGGACATACAGAGAACACCACACACAACAGGCACAGGGACAACAACAGGACACACACACACACACACACAGGGAGAGCCGGACATACACACACA